>NC_084712.1:13629722-13955833 GCF_033807575.1 Cydia pomonella
TTGTGGAGATTCAGTTGTGCCGTGCATCCACCGATATAGCCACGGGACTTGGGGCCCTTCTAATTTTCCCCGAGAGTGTTAGGTTACATTCATAACAAAGAGATACGAGATTGAGAGGAGATGGAATTGTGCGCCCATCGAGTGTTAATTCATGGTCGGTGCAGTAGCTATATTATGTTGTGCTTTGTATATGTGTAGATCCATGTAGCGAGGTTATTATTACATCCCCTGAGAGTAAATCTCCGCTACATGTTTTGGTGGAGTTGCTTAAAAATCTGTCAGTTGCGGTTTCACGTGTTTGGAATGATGAGAGTTGTACTCAATGTTGAAATACATTCCTTATGGTACTGGATTTTTTTCTTGGTTTGGGTATGGCCCATGGCGGTGCGTACAACATGGGAATAATTATGACCCATTGTGGTGCGTACACATAGACAGTAATATTACCAAGCCATGAAGAGAATGTGCATATCGCGAGTTTTTTACACGGTGAACCGGCAGACAGAGGAATTCTTGTTTTTATTTCATATAATCAGCATTTATTTGCGTAGGTTGTGTTATAATATACCGTTATATATATACCGTGTTTGAAAATAATTTATACGGGAGCGGTAATTACGCTTTTTACTCTAGCGACACTGAATTTAGTCTCTGACCACGTTCAGAAACACGCCAATGTTTACGTTTTCGGTCAAATTCATGTTGCAAGTTTATTTAGTAAATTTGTCACTCAGCGCACGTTTTTCCTCGTTAATTTTATTACTACAACATTATTTTTATTGTGTAACGAGGAAAATCTATATATTGAAACATTACTTGTATATTATTTTCCCCATGGACATTATTTACGTTACGGATATTTATTGTGTTTGGTACGGAACGGTTAGATATTCGGTATGACAGACCGACGATCGATTGGTCGTGTCGTGTAGAGGAATATTTAAGATAGAGTGAGTTTAGAAATTAGTCTATGGTTTGGTTATGGTTTATTAGTTTTGTAAGCTTACCCGTTTTTGTGAATTGTGATTTGTGATAAAAGTTGATATAGAAGTAAAAACGAATAAAAGTGTGCAATTACTTAATTAAGGAGTGCCGAAGAGTGGAAGTGGACTGCTATACCAAACCGTTGTAAGTAATAGATTTAAGGCGACTCCCATTATGAAGTAATAAAGTAGTTACATTTTCATGTAAGAACTAACAAACTTTTATGCTACTTAAACTCGACTTCAAGTAAACGCATTTAAATTGCAGATTAGCATCAAGCACAATGCAAGATTCACAGAAGATTTAAAAATAAAATATATCGGTAGCTCGCATTGCGTTCAAAATGGACTTTCTGCTTTCCACATTACAATTGCGCCTAGAAAGGCTAGCGGAAGCGTTAAAGGGAGCCGCCGAGGCCCTTAACAGCATTGAGACTGGTGTTGCAAAGGACAGGGTAATTGCCATAAGAATTAACGTTAAGAATAGATTGTCATCGCTCACATCAGATTTAGACAGATATTTGTCTGGGGCGACGGACATAAAAGAAGATTTCTGCAATGAATGCCGGGATATGCAAATAAAAGCCGAGGACACCCTGACCGAACTAGAAGTCGCGGTAAAATTATACTGCCATGAAGTAGAAAATGGTCATAGAACGCGTCTGCCTAAATTTAGAACTAGGGAAATATAATGGTGACATCCTAAAATGGAACACTTTTGGGATAAATTCGCGGCTAATGTTGATAGTAAGGACATTGCCAACGTTGAGAAGCTTTCATACTTACTAGCCTCATTAGAGGGACCAGCCCTACAAGCAGTTGAGGGTCTGGAAACGACTAACATGAATTACCCGATTGCGGTAGACATTCTCAATAGCCGCTTTGGTAAACCTACAAAGGTCATTGATGCTCACAACGATGCTTTGCAAAATCTTGCTGTGGCGAAGGATCACCCGAAGATTGTAGGCGCACTCTGAATATCATGGAGAAGCACCTGAGGGTATTAGAGGCTTTAGGGGAGAAAAGTGGATGCTAGTTACCTTAGAGTTATCATACTTAATAAATTTCCATCAAGAGTGGTATACCAAGTGTGGCTTTCGTCAACCGATGATTCCTTTGCTGCAATCCGGAAGGCTTTGGATGCCGTAATAACAGCTATGGAGAGTTCAGCTGTTACAAACATGGAGAGTTCTGTGGTTCCAGTAAAGTCCAGTGACATAACGGAGATGAGTACACCGGCTTCTACAGCAACACTACAAATTGGAGCTGTAAAGAAAAGGAAATGCAACAGAAAAGGGAAGCAATTTCAACTCAACCTAACCGGAAACGCCCTAAGAGAATGTGCATATTTTGCAATGAAGAACATTACAGCGAGGATTGTACCAAATTTAACACATATAAGGAGAGGATTGGGAAGCTTAAAGATAGGTGTTATGTGTGCTTCCAAATAGGACACCGTGCCTCCAAGTGTACCAGAAGGAGGAAATGTGTACATTGCTCTAGGATGCATAATAGAGCCCTTTGCCGGCAGAAGGTGCAGAGGGGTAAGGATAGTGATATGGTTCTTTCAAACATGACTTCAGTTAATGTACAGTTAAATAAGCCATCTAATTTCTTACAGACAGCAGTAACCCAAGGTAAAGACAACGGAGGGGAGAAGTCTGAGCATTAGGCTTTTACTTGATTGTGGAAGTCAACGATCTTACATTACAAATAGAATAGCAAAATTATTACGAATCAAACCTGATGGAGAAGATTGTTTGATGATTTATACATTTGGATCAGAGAAGCCCAGAGAAATGTCATGCCCATATGCAACAGTAACTGTAGTGAGTAAACGTAATGTTGAAAGATTGATTAGAGTGAATATAGTCCCATACATCACCGCAGAGATACCTATGGCTAAGGTAGAGTCACCAATGATAGATATCTTGGCTGACGACGCTTCTACCGGTGAAGGCATTGATATGTTGATTGGAAATGATTTATACTTTTCATTTATCAGAAAGAGTGTTGATTTGGGAAATAATACCTTTCTTGTGGATTCTGATTTTGGTTGGTTCCTCGCAGGAAGTGCTACTAACAGCAGGGAAGGGGAGACTCTATCAGTGGCTACATATTGCCAGTGCCATGAAATCAATCAAGACTTTTTTACAGAACCAGATCTTCCTCTGCGTACCATAGATGTCAAATTTTTATGGTCACTTGAGAGCATCGGGATATGTGATTCTCCAAAAACTACATGTGAGGAAGAAGCCGTCCAGCACTTTAACAAGACTGTCAAATACAGTGAAGGAAGGTATCAGGTCAAGTGGCCGTGGATAGAGTATCCACCAAAATTGCCTACTAACTTGGACTTGCCTTTGGAAGATTAAAGGGTGTAATACGAAGATCAAATAAAGAAGTCATGACAGAGTATGAGAAAATCTTAAACGAACAACTTGAAGCTAACATAATAGAAATTGTGGATCCTACCATTCCTGCTGACCATCCAGTTCACTATCTACCTTTTCATATGGTTCAACAGAAGGGAAAAAGGGGTCGGCTGGTCTACGATGCTTCAGCTAAGCTGAAAAACGAGAAAAGCTTGAATGAGTGCTTATACAGAGGTCCGAATATGCTGGAAGACCTTACAGGTTTAATACTGAAATTTAGAATTGGGAAAATTGCTATCACTGCTGATGTTGAAAAGGCTTTTCTTCAGGTTGGTTTACAAGAAGAGGACAGGGATGTGACCAGGTTTCTCTGGGTCAAAGATTTAGAAAAGGAACTATCTGAAGACAATATCATGCAATATAGGTTCTGCAGAGTGCCCTTTGGAGTAATATCGAGCCCTTTTCTCTTAGCGGCAACAATTCGATATCACATTTCAAAGACTAACAAAAGTCTTCTTCCTGTGATAGCAGATAAATGTTATGTAGACAATTTAGTGACGTCCGTTCAATCAAGAGAAGAGGCTCTCAATTTGTATGCTCAAACTACAAACTCATTTAAAGAATTAGGAATGAACATACGAGACTGGATGTCTAACGACAAAGATTTTGTAGACAAGATTCCCAAACTAAAGAGAGCAAACAGGAAAGTGAAATGAAGATCCTCGGTTTGATATGGAATTTGGAAAATGACACTTTACGGCTCAAACTGAATAACGAAACTTTTGAGAGTGAGATCACAGACAGAGGTATTACAAAGAAAGGAGTCCTGAGAGTGCTAGCACGTCTGTATGATCCATGCGGGTTTGTATCACCACTCATGCTACCAGGAAAACTCTTGTTTCAGGAGATCTGCACTAGGAAGTTAAAATGGGACGAGATTCTGCCTGAAGACTTGTTGACATCATGGAGGAACATAATTGAGAATTTAAAAGTGGTTAAGAACGTAGAATTGCCAAGACATGTTGCAAGTGGATCAAAGTCGGAATGTACGAAGTATGAACTACATTGCTTCACTGACGCATCTATGGATGCATATGCAGCAGTCGTTTATCTGCGCGTCATAACTGGAAAGCAAGTATCAACTTCGTTTCTCATGTCCAAATCCAGAATAACTCCAGCAGAGGACAAGAGTGATCTCAAAATTCCTAGACTTGAATTGCTAGGGTATCTCATAGGAAGTAGACTTCTGAGATATGTTAAAAGCCACATAGACCTAAATATATGCAAGATATATTTGTGGACGGATAGTCAAGTTGTAATTGCTTGGATCAAATCAAGTAGGCTACTTCCACCATTTGTATTGAGAAGAGTCAATGAGATCAAGCAAATTAAGGACATCTTGGGTGCAGAGCTGCGCTATGTCAACTCAAAAGAAAACCCTGCAGACGTAGCTACCAGGCCAGAATTGTGGCATCATAGACAGGATCTATGGCTCCATGGTCCAGATTTTCTTCTACAAGACCAAAATGATTGGCCTAAGGAGCAGAGGTATGAAGAAATGTGCTTGGCTGGGAGGGCTCTGGACACGGTGGATGGTCCAGAGATGACAATGAAAGGCTATGAAGACCAAGATAATGATCCTAACTTTTCTGAAATGGAGGATAATCCTGCAGCCACTGCACTTCATGATTCTGTGCAAAACCCATCTGATGAAGAAAAGTGTGAAGAGACAGTGACTGAGATAAAGAAGTTACAAGGTAAATTCTTTTCAGAAGAAGTCTCAGGAAAGGTGACCAGTTTGTCACGAAACTTGGGTCTCTTTGTAGACGAAGATGGGATCTTAAGATGTAAAGGAAGGTTCGCGAATGCTAATTTATCATATGATAAGAGATATCCCATTCTGATTCCGAAGAAATCACCCTTCACAACCCAGATTATACTAAAAACGCATAGAGACAACTACCATGTTGGGGTCCCACACACGCTAAGTATATTACGCGAAAAGTATTGGATCCCTCACGGGCGAGCTCAAGTACAGAAAGCTTTGAAGAGATGTTTGCAGTGTGAGAAGTATTCTGGAGGTCCTTACAAACTGCCACCACCACCTGCACTCCCCAGTGAAAGGGTTAATTATAGTTCTCCATTTACCTTTACTGGATTAGACTACCTGGGTCCGGTATTAGTGGAAACTAATACAGGCAGAGAAAAACGATGGATTTGTCTTATGACATGTCTAGCAGTTCGTGCTGTACATTTGGAGTTGGTCAAGGCTTTGACGGCTGAGGAGTGCTTGCTAGCGATACGGCGGTTCGTGGCGGCTAGAGGACCACCTAAAGTATTGATATCGGACAATGCACTACAGTTCAAGCTGACAAGTGAAGTACTAATCCATTCATACTGCCAGGAGAAACATATCAAGTGGAAATTCATCACGCAGCTTGCACCCTGGCAAGGCGGCTTTTACGAAAGATTAGTTGCACTGGTAAAGCACTGCTTGAAGCGCACACTTGACAAGCATTTATTAACAGACGGTCAAATGCATACAGTAGTGAAGGAGATTGAGGCCGTATTGAACACAAGACCTTTGACTGTAGTGGGTTCCGACCCAGAGGGAGTACTGCGACCAGCTGATTTTCTATCTCTAGGTCAGTGTCTAGAAATAAACCCAGATTTTGGTGAGGGAACTTCACAGGGCACACATACCAAAGTCGACTTGGTTGAAGGCTGGAAAAGAGGTCAGAGGATTCTTAACGAATATAAAGAGATGTTCACCAATCAATATCTACCAAGTCTGCGGGACAGATTCAGTCACTCTCATAAACAACCGCGAGTGATATCAAAGAAGTCTCCAGAAGTCGGTGACATTGTACAGATTAAAAATGATTCCAAAAATAGAATCAATTGGAAGGTTCGCAAAATCGTAAGTTTAATCCGAAGCCGTGATGGTGAATGCCGAGCAGCCAAAGTGGTAGTTGGGAATACAGAGTTTACGAGATCCATAGCCCATCTGTATCCGTTAGAGTCTGATATGTACGGCCCAACGGATTATGCACTACCACCATCACAAGACAATGAGATGGCAGAGACATCAACTGTACCTATGGAGATGGTTAAACTATGGAACCTATAAGGGCATCAGAAACGATAGTGTCACCCAAGCCTGAGACAGAAATTGATGAGTCAACAATTCCTACTGAACCGGCAACCGAGAAAGAAATTTCTGTGTTAGATTCTGATGGTAGTCCTACGCATACTGAGCAAGCTCCCGCTGTTGATACATACGAGGCAGAAGTGAGAGAGCCAAGTGTTACGGAAGAACGGCCAGAGGAAGTGACAAGACTAAGACGGAACGCTGCCATTTGGGCTAGAGAACGAATAGCCGAATGGACGCGTCAGCTGATGACGCTACTTGTATAATCTTCTCGCGTTCGGGAGTGTCGCGGAGATCGCGAAGTCTGTTATTGTGGTATGTATCATATCTGTCACTCTTAGCGTAATTTTCACTGGTAACACTGACGATCGAGGTCGGCTAGTGATATAGGAGACGGGAGAGAAAGATGGCGGGTACAAGTGGAGAAAGGCGATCTGAGTGCTGGGAGGTAACAGGTGGTGTGGCGCGTGCAATCGCGTACAGGAGACTCTTGGTAAGCGAAACATATCTATATTCTGATATTTATATATATATATATATATAATATATGGATATTGCAGTGACCTTGAGTTAACGACTACCCTGAGAAAGAGCTGAGTTGAAGAATTGATTGATATTCTTTGTGTGTAGCTCGAGTTTGAATGTAACAAGTGAGGTGGCTGGAGTTTATCGGTTTGAGTTACTGGAGGTTATTTATGGAGGCTGATGGATGAGCTGTAGGGGTTGTTGTGGAGGCTCGTCGGGGACCACATGGTCCCCACCTCAGTACTCATCGCATGAGGAGAGTATACAAGTCTGCGGGATGCACGATGAGTTCTCTTGTGGAGATTCAGTTGTGCCGTGCATCCACCGATAATAGCCACGGGACTTGGGGCCCTTCTAATTTTCCCCGAGAGTGTTGAGGTTACATTCATAACAAAGAGATACGAGATTGAGAGGAGATGGAATTGTGCGCCCATCGAGTGTTAATTCATGGTCGGTGCAGTAGCTATATTATGTTGTGCTTTGTATATGTGTAGATCCATGTAGCGAGGTTATTATTACATCCCCCTGAGAGTAAATCTCCGCTACAGTATTCGATACATATACTTACATTAGTGGGTAGACTAACAAAATATGCAGTGAGTTGATGCTTAGCTGATGTGTTTACGCCGAGCGTGCTGCACACTTACAGCGATAAGAGTGTACACAGATTAAGGATGAATGGAAGTGGCTTAGAGCGCGCTGCGGACATCAGAGCGCACTTGGTTAGTAACAAAAGATTTTAGTAATTTTTTGAAAGTGGGCATAGTTTTAGCGTCTTTTATGCTTGTTGGAAGCTTATTATATAAATTTGCTCCTTCATATAAAATAGTTTTTTTGCCATAGTTAGTACGTGGCGTACGAAGTATTAGACTATTACAATTTCTTAATTTAATTTTTTGTACGTCCTGTTTTTTTTTTTAAAGGATATTTGAATATGGAGGTCTTTTTGCAAGATTTTACGTATTAGAACACATGTATTGTATTTATAGCATTGATTGATGTTCAATATTCTAGTTTTTTTGTATAAAGTGTTAGAGGGTGTAAGGTAGTCATAGTTAAACAGAACTTTCAATAGTTTGTTTTGTGCTCGTTGAATAGGTTTTAAGTGTGTAGCAGCGGCAGAACCCCATATTTCGATGAGGTAGTCGATATGAGGTTTTACAAGGGTGTTATAAATAGTATATCGAACTTTCGTCGGGAGACAGCGGGTTATACCACGCGAATATAAGTTCGCGAATATAAGGCAAAAAATTGTGTTATTATACATAATATTTTTCTCCAAAACGGCTTTGTCTACCCCCTTGTCTAGCCTGGAGCAGATAAGCACTACAAACGTGGAGAATGTAATCACAAAACCAATTTTGAGACTGATTGTGTATCTAACTGTCATTGTACCATAATATTAGATTTAGATTTAGATTTATTTATTTTCATAATGATAAATTACAGTATAAATTATTCTTATGTTAATCTATATGAATTTACATTATGATCGTCAATGATTTGGCATGCACACATATAATTATAAAACGTCAATAATAATTATCAAAAAAAAAAAAAAAAAAAAAAAAAAAAAAAAATTCGAAATTACCGTCAAATTAAAAACTACGAAACAAAAGAAACAGGAAAACTAAAAAGAAATAATGGAATACATGTCAAACTAAATATTTAGTAGATATCACTGAAGAAGCAGGAGCGACTTCCAGATACGGGCGGTGGACTTAGGTGGAGAAATAATGCAGGAGCTTCCAAAATTTTACACTTTTAATGAGTAATAAAAAACTACATGGTAGGTAAGTACTATATGTACGTATGCGTTGCTGGTTAGATGAAGAGTGGGGCGTGGGCCGCGCCCGCGCTGCTGTCGCTGTGTGTGTATGTGTGTCTCATGCATGGTACACATATACGAGGCGTTAACATATTGGCCCCCAGGAACCGAGCTCTTGTCTTCTACTGGCAATGGGCATAGGCGATTGAAGGCGCGCCGGACAGTTCCAGACATGGTGAGTACATCGGCCACTCGGGATATTCCATCAGTGCCGGGATAAAGTTGTGTTACTCGACCCAGTAACCATTGCTTTGGAGGCAGTCGGTCGTCCTTGACAAGCACCATTTCTCCTAATTTGAGTTGTCCTCCATCTTTGGTCCATTTGTGACGTTTTTGGAGCTCTGAAATGTATTCATTGTAAAATCGATGCCAAAAGTGGGCCTTCAGTCGTTGAACTCGCATGTAACGTGACAAGGTGCAGATGGCAGCAGATTCAGGGGCCTGGGGAGATGGGAGCAACGTGTCTGTTCGTCCGATCAAAAAATGTGACGGAGTGAGGGCTGAAGGATCTGAAGATAAGAAGTGAGGGGTCTTCCGTTTAAAATTGCCTCGGTCATAATTAAAACGGTATTCAGTTCTTCATAGGTTAAGTTGGTACCAGAAATAATTCGCTTTAAATGATGTTTGACTGACCGAACTGCACTCTCCGCTAAACCATTAAAATGGGGACTATAAGCAAAGTGGAATTTTATTGTTATTTTTGATGCATCAGAACTTATTTGATTTGAACTTTGTTTAAGGAATCGAGATAATTCAGTGCAGGCTCCCACAAAACAACGACCGTTATCAGAGTAAATATGTGCAGGTTTTCCTCTGCGGGCTATGAATCGGTGCAGTGCGGCCATGAATGTTTCACTGGTCAGATCAGTCACAAGTTCGATGTGAACAGCCTTTACGGCAAGGCAAACGAAAATGCATAAGTAAGCTTTGATTAACTTGCTACCTCTACCTTTTCGGTTCAATATCATCACTGGGCCAGCATAGTCAACAGCCGTGCTAAAAAGGGATATTCTGCATGAAATCGCAGTATTGTTTTTTAAAAGATGGGTTTCTACTAAATCTACGTTCCAGTGCTTGAAATCTGCTTAACGCTCGATCGTATGAATCCCCTAATCTATCAGGAGATTCCTTCAATGGAATAGTAACAATGAATCTTCCTTCAGAATCTGGACAAAAGTTTTCTAAAAAATGTTTCTCGCATTGTTGCTCTTCCATTGACATTGGTTTATGTTGAGGTACAGATTCATGCTCAAAAAACTGGGTTAATTGTTCCTGTAATTGATTGTCATGTGAAACGACTGCGTGATTGCAATGGACTGCATTTAATTGATGAGTTTTTTGTGAACCGCCACCAACCAACCATCCTAACTTGGTCTTGCATAGTACCGGCATATTTTTACCCAATGAAATAATCTCTGCACCCACTGCAATGTTCCAGAAAATGTTAGCTCCGAGGAGCACATCAACATCGGACGGGGTATTAAATGTAGGGTCAGCTAACGTAATATTAGGAGGAATATTTAACAATGCTTCATTAATGCGAACTATAGGCACTTGTCGTGTAACGCGCGAAACGACAAAACATTCGAGATGTGTTTCATATGGTTCTGAAAGGGAAGATATAGTGACATTGCATTTTTTTGTGAGGCGAGAAGTTTGCTCTTCTAACCCATCAACTGACGACGCGGTGGAGACAGTTGATAAGTTTAGTTTTTGACTTAGGTTTTTAGTTATAAAGCATGATGTGCTACCGTTATCCAGTAATGCACGAACTGTATGTTTTTGTCCATTTTTATCTGTAACGTGTATTAATGCTGTGGACAAAAGCGCACAGTGGTTTTCAACTGCTGATAAGGCAATGTGGTTCTGTGAATCATCATAGTCGTCGCTTTCTCTCTCGCTATGATACTCGTCTGTTTCGGGAGAGCCGATCTCGAGCGGCACCGGCGGCGCGGCACAAAGGGCGATGCTGCTGTGCGGCGCGGGTGACGCAGACGACGATGCATCATGAGAATGTAGTAAGCTATTTAATGGTTTGTTACACAGGCGACACGGACCAATCCTGCATGCGTTTGCGCTATGCCCTTGACGTAAGCAATTTAAGCATAATTTTAATGACTTAGCCTTTTGCATTCTTACGTCAAGTGAAAACGATTTAAATTTGAGACAACGATACAGCGCGTGGTTGTTTTTACATAATGGACACACGAATTGTCGTTCTGTTGGAGGGGACTGAGAGGTAACAACTAGAGATTTATGACGACTATTTGTGCTGTCACTCTGTCGGCGCTTGTTATTGGCATCCTCCATTGTTTCCAATAAATCAGCACGACCTTTGACAAACTCTAAAAATATTGCCAGTGTGGGCAAAGCCGTTAAGGTGCTACGGTGTTCCTCCCACTCGCGCGTAGTGACAGCGTCGAGTTTTTGTGACATTATACAGGGTGATTCATGAGACGTGAGCAGGACTAAGCATACACAATCAGTAAATGTTAAAGAACCGTTCATCATCATATTTAAGTAATAAATCTTGTTTTATTTCTGTTATTTAATTTTTGGGAAGGACAAATTTGATAATCTACCATCATGGACACCCTACAACACTTAATTAAGAAAGATAAAACCTCTTTAACCGTTATGACAGCAGTTTGATTATGAAGAAAACAAAATGTCACACTTGAGTGAGATACGATTTTTCAAAAGTAACCAGACTCCGATGACATTCAATTTGTCACTTGTTATGGATAAAACAAAGAGGGTGACCATACATGGCGTAAATAAATTAAAACATTTTTTTTGAACAGTAAAAAATAAAACAACGTTAATCTCACAAATACTGGTATGAAACAGTTGCTTATAACTTACTGAATGCTCAAGCTTGATCCTGCTCACGTCTCCTGAATCACCCTGTATATATTATAATTATGTCCCAATGTTCAGTGGGCAGTTTAAGAGTTTTTAGAGCCCGTAAGTTTCTATTAACAGTATCAATAAGATTGCGCAATGCCTTAGGATTTTCTTTGACTATCTGTTCAAAGTTGAATATAGCCTGTAAGTGATTATTGACCAGAAGTCTCGAGTTATTGAATCTTTCGCAAAGTAAATCCCAGGCGACGTCATAATTTTCAGCCGAGAAGTCAAGCGATCGCACAATCAAAGCAGCGCTCTCTTTTAACGCAGCGCGTAAGTAGTGAAATTTGTTTATTTTAGGTATAGATTCATCTAAATGTATCAGTGAGCTAAAGGTGTCATGAAATTCCAGCCAGTCTTGATATTGTCCCGAAAAGGTAGGTAAATGTATTGTAGGGAGCTTAATATTTGGCCTTCCTTGATGCACACAAGAACCTGAGACTGACCTGGACTCCAGCGCGGGACCCGCCGAGTTCCCGCTCCTCGCCAATACCTCTCGAGCGAGCGCAACTGCACCGAAATATCTCGACTCAAAGGTTTCACGCTCAGCATACTGCTCATCTGGAATTTCACAGGAATTTTCTATGTCAGATTGCACAGAATCATAATCGGAGTAAATCTCTTCAATTTTGGTCAGGCGAATATTTAGTTCACTGATCTGAAGTCTGTTTAAGTTAGGACAGCTGTTAAGAGGATTTAAATAGGTTAAGAATTGAGTGACCTTCGTTTTAAATGTAGCTCGCTGCTTGATTAATGTTTTGTACTCGGGTTTGTCCATGACTTATGCAGTTAACTAGTTAAGGTACTTACAAAGATTATTGTAATGCTGTAATCGAAAAAAGTTAAGCAAAAATCACTAGCAAATAATAAACAAATGATTGGGATACTTAAATGTTGTTTATGAGGAAGCGTAATGAGAGTGCAGTTAGGCGAGCGAAGTGCTAAAATAGCTAAGTAGCAAGTAGAGATAAGGCCGGTAGCAGTTGCCGGGCGCCGAGCGCATCCAAGGTCAAGATCCGCAGCGCGCGGCGAAATGCATCAGCTGGAATATGCACAAAAATGTTGCGATTAACACTTCAGCTATTTTAGGCTAAACACCGTAAGTACAGATCTATGGGGTTTTATTTATTGCTATACGACTCAAGATTACACAATGGGAAAATATGATTTAGTTGTAGGATTTATTTAAGAAACGAGTAAGTAAATAAGATTAACTATGCTCTTTACTGACTACCGATTAACTAAATATAATAGGCAAATATTTACGACTAGGTATTATTTAGCGTTTCTAAACTGTGCGAATAACACGGGCAATTAGGTAGCATAAGAATTTAAAGTAGCTTGGTAAGTAGGTATGTAATGAAATTGTTTAAAGAACTGATTTAGTTAATTAACGTTTAAGGTACTAATTAACATAGGTATGTTATACGTAATGACGTTATGAAATTAATGATTCAATATGATAGGTAAGAATTCGCGTTTAAGGTGCGAAATAAAAATAAGTATAGGAATGCACAGGTGCGTAAACACTTAGGTAGGTATAAGGAGGGATTTTCGTAAAAGGGAAAGTATCGGAACAAACTCACATTGACACGACTCCCCAGGTTCTCACTTCTCACTTTCACTTTACTCCTATAGTGGCCGTGATTTCTTTCTTTATTTCCAGTTAATGGCAATCCCCTTGGAACGATGAAATCTTCTGCTCCTTAACGTGTAGATACGCAGTTGAAATGTAACTCCTTTTCTCAAAATGTCCACGTAACGGTCCGTCTCGTTAGCGCGATCCTTTGTTCTTGTGATCGACGTGTCGATTAAAGGTTCTTTTGTATCCGGCTCGAAGACCAAAATGAAAGAAGCAGGAGCGACTTCCAGATACGGGCGGTGGACTTAGGTGGAGAAATAATGCAGGAGCTTCCAAAATTTTACACTTTTAATGAGTAATAAAAAAACTACATGGTAGGTAAGTACTATATGTACGTATGCGTTGCTGGTTAGATGAAGAGTGGGGCGTGGGCCGCGCCCGCGCTGCTGTCGCTGTGTGTGTATGTGTGTCTCATGCATGGTACACATATACGAGGCGTTAACAATCACATAATGATCGTCATTAAAACTAAGAGCAGTAATAATAATATTCTAGAACAAATGTCATCTTAAATCAATTTTACATAAACTATAATGTTAAACAGTTATTATAATTTTAATTCCATGTATTCATCCACTGAATATAATGGGTTTTCCAATAAAAAATTCCTCAATTGACGTTCAAATGCTTCGTCAGATATTTCAGTTCTTAATTCGGCGGGTAGACGTTCGTAATAAGTTGGGCCTATTACTCGCGGATTCTTACATGAAAGTGCCATGCGACGCGGCACTGTTCGCAGTCTTCCCGTCGATCTGATTTGTTTGCCCATGACTTCGACACGTTTGAACATAGAGAAGTTTTTTCTCACGAACATCAGAACTTGAAACATGTATAACGAATAATGCGTCATTATACCATTATTTTTAAAAAGTTCCTTACAATGGTGCATTGGTTTAACTCCAGCTAGTAAACGGATCGCACGTTTTTGGAGAATTAATACTCTCTTTGCATCTGTGGAATTTCCCCAAAGCAGTGTACCGTATGACATCAAGGAGTGAAAGTGCGAGAAATATACGGCTTTAAGTGACTTCCTTGATATCAGAGGTTGTAATTTTTTTAATGCAAAGATAGAACTACTCAACCTGTTACAAAGCAGATCGACATGGCACTTCCAGTTAAGATTCGAGTCAAGTATGAAACCCAGAAATTTTGTTTCATTACATAGTGGCATTGGACCGTTACTAATACATGGAGGCACTGTGGTGCTGCGACCCGAGAATATCATCACATTGGATTTTGTTATATTTAACAGTAGGCCATTCGATGAAAACCATGTTTGTAATTGGTCACAAGCCTCATGTATTCCCTCGGCCAACTGCGCATGTGTTTTTGCCCTCAGGACAACGGTTGTGTCGTCTGCAAATAACACAGATAGCCCATTTGTGATGGCAGAGGGTAGGTCATTCACAAATAATAAAAACAGTGTATTACCGGCTGCTGACCCCTGAGGAATGCCCAAATCAACATAACCAGTGTCTGAAACGTATTTTTTGCCACTAAGTAACATTTTCACTACTTGTTGACGGTCAGTCAAGAATGATGCAAACAATTTGTGTGCTGAACCATTTATGCCATAGAGGCTTAATTTATTTAATAGCAAATTATGGCTAATGATGTCAAAAGCCTTAGACAAATCGCACAGTATGGCGGCCATCTTGTACCTGTCATCTAGACCAGTCAAAATGCAGTCAACGATTCTGTGTGCTGCCGTAGTAGTGGAGCGTTTTTGTCTGTAGGCGTACTGGTTGTCGGTGAGTAAAGCGTTCTGTTCTAAGTAGGTCATCAGGGAAGATGATAAAATGGACTCCACAAGTTTTGAGACGGTAGGTACTATAGTTATGGGCCTGTAATTGTTTACATCACTCTTATCACCCTTTCCTTTATACACCGGGCATACGCGTGTATTTTTAAGGACATTCGGATATATTCCAATTTTAAACATGTCATTAACTAAAACTATTAATATGTCAGATAGAATAGGCCATATACTTATTATGATATTTAAAGATATGTCATATACATCTACAGTCGTACTGGTCTTTAACATTGACTTTATAGTTTTATCCAAAAGCTCACGAGTAACAACAGGAAATGTGAATGACGGTATATCAGCGCTGCCCAAGTGCCTACTGACGTACTGTTTGGACAGTTCTTCATCACTGTTTATTGCATGTTTTTTAGCGATGTTCAAAAAGTGTGAGTTGAATGCATTCGGAACCTCTTCATGAGACATATACGCATTATCATTTTGTTTTTTAATGCAGACCTTCTGGGAGTTTGATTTTTTACCTATCTCCTCATTTATGATCCTCCACAATTCTTTTGAAGGATTTACGGTTTCTGCCAGTCTGGTTTCAATGTGATTTTGACGCGCACGGAGCGTCTCTGACTTGATGAGTTTCGAGTAATGTTAGATATACAATATACATAAAATTTATGTTAGATATACAAGTTTTTGTATTATCCGATGAAACATTACTGTCGTAGTTTCAAGTAATTCATCATTTTCTTTATTTTGCTTCTAGGTAATTACATATCATAATTCTGGTGCCCGATATCGGAACTTACAAAAACTTGGTGGTTACAAAAAAGGTGTATTCACATAATCATTAAATATCCATATCACATGATTTGCTTAGTGACAAAAAATAAAAATAAAGTTTGCATTTGCAGAATACTTGTTACACATGCCGTGTTGCGTACGAAGCAAAGTTTTTATCTACACACACCACATACTCTTCAAACATTAACAATAGCACTTCGAATGAAAGCTTTGCTTGAAAAGGGTTAAATGCGTGGGTGTTGTGCCTATTCTGCGTTTAGCTGCGCTGCGGCGATGGCGCTCCCTGTGGCCTTTAGCGGGGGCCTCAGCCCGCGGCCGGCCGGCGGCCCCCTCTCATGCAAATTATTCACCGACTACGCGTGTAAGCGCCGCCACTGACCATGCGGAAAACTGTTCTATCGCACCGTATAAAACGGCCGATGTGTTTTGAATTCCAAAGCTTTCGTCAGGCAAAAGTCAATAAAATTAGGGATCTAAGGAACGCTTGTTCAGAGAAATTTACATTTTATTTAGCAGTTATTACATTTAATAATATTATTTTTTACATCCAGAGAAACCCGTGGCTAAAGGGACCATTCCCTTTTGGGATATGTCGTAATATGGTGAGATTAAAATAATAAATAAATAAATATTAGAGGGTATCTTACACAGATCAACCTAGCCCCAAACCAAGCAAAGCTTGTACTATGGGTACAAGTCGACGATATACTCTACTTAGACATGATTAGACTAACAATTGACAATGCCATGACAATGTCCGCCATTTGTATATACTATCATGTATTGTGCAATAAAGATTAAATAAATACAATAATGAGCTCCCTGTCGAGGTTTTAACGAGGGTCTACGGTATGGAGTTCTTCAAAAAAGGAGTGTACAAGTTTTTAAAGGGTCGACAAGCCGCATGAAACACGTCTGGAGTTGCAGGCGTCCATAGGCTGACTAGGTGACTCCTTACCACCAGGAAGGTCGTATGCTTGTTTGCCACCGACGTAGTATAAAAACATGCTCTAATAATTATTAGGAGATTTCAGAAAATAGTGTACCCAATTAGCGTCAGTTGTTAAGAAAAGTTAATCACTGTCAGTTTTGTGACGATAATTAAACATAAAATTTCAATAAAGACTTGGTTTTGGTGTTCATTTCATAAACTATAAGCGATATTACAAACAAAGGCAAAAAGCTGATTCCCATAAAGAAGAAACTGACAACGATTAACTTTCCTTAACTACTCACGCTAATTGGGTACACTATTTTCTGAAAATTCCCATTTATAATAATAATTCAGTTCAATGAAATTGATTTATATGGGTGAGGTCTGTCGAAGTTAACAACCATATCCAGTTTTGAAACACTAAGTTAAAATCTATTTAACTTTATACTATTTTATTGTACCTATTACATTTTTACCTGACCTTTAGATGCAGAGTGTATCAGAAATTCAAAAGCCAATATAACCTAAAACAAGTAATATACATAACTTGTATTTATTCTAGAGTCATAATCGTTATCATTCTTGCCTCCACCTTAGAAGCGAGATCGTTTTCTACATGCGCGGAAAAATATCCTCTAGAAGATTATTGCTGTCGAATGTCCACATTGACCTTGGTCCCCCGTAGAGTTTTCCTCCACGTGTGTTCTACTACTTTACCATGAGAAAATATCGTGTTTATAGTACATTGTGCAACGAGGGGGGGTAAGTGACATTTCAAATACGAGGGTGGTCATTCCCGACAGCCGCAGGCTGGAGGGAATTAAAGACCCGAGTTTGCAATATTCTTACCCCCGGAGTTACACACAATGTTTTTCATCACACTTGCGAAGAAAACACTAAATTTTAAGCGCAATAATTCTTAAATACGGTGACATATCAAACTTTTGTCCGCCATTTTGTAATTTCTTGACAGGTTAGGCATTGAAGGCACAGACCTATTCGGCATTCAGCCACGATTGAATATTAAACGGCTGTTAAATTAATCAAATTAGATATTTTAAACATAAACAAAAATATTAAATTATAAACGTCAGTATTTTAAAAGTAAAACTCATTTATGCTACTTTGTTTGTATGAATAAATGACATAATAAAAAAGCTTTAACACCCTAGGGAGTACGAGCTTCACAGTCCATTACTCCCGCGGGAACAAAATAGGCCTTTGTCCTTCAGTACACCTCCATGAAATAAGATCTATTTCGAGCAAGTGCAGTGATGAAAAATACTTTAAATAAAGTATGAAGCAGTGTTTCGACGAATTTATTAACGGAAATATTACACTTAATTTTGTTTAGTTATTCAATCTTCTGAATCTATTATAAAATAATTAAACTTCTGTGTATATGGGCTTTATATGTGAACTATGTTGCTACCACCAGTTAGGCACTGACATAGACGCAATCGAGAACGTGACTTACTTTATATGCATCTCGCTCGTACTCGCATATAAGTGCGAGCAAGAAGTAATAGTAGGTATGTTAGTTTTGACACTGTCAGTGACTCATGGTACGGGTACTCATTAGTCTCATTACCCTAACTAAAGTGAAAAACTAGGCCTACATAGATGATCAAGTGACAGTGAGTTATGTATGTCTTATATACTGTTGCAGTTTTGGTATCACCTCGCACTTTTGCCGCTACAATAAGACAATGCAGTACAATGAGGGTAGGTAAGCACCAGGTAGTGTAATAGGTACACGACACCCTAGGTACAATAATCGGGCAAGGTCGCCGTGCGAAATGAATCCGCATTTTACCAACACACAATGCAAGCAATTCATAAAGAATATTTTTATGAAATTTTTAATACTGGCTCGTACATGGGCCCCGCTCTCATAAATCAAGTACTTCCGGGCGCCCTTTGAATTTCCGCACTCCGATGATATACCGCGCCTGTGACAATGCCAGCCTTCGCCATTTATACACCAATATTCCTTTTGACGTGAAACGACACTAATTAAACGAGGAAAGCGAATTATACTAATATTTGTTTGTGAATTGGACCAGCCTATGCGCCCCTATAATGCCAATTGTGAGATTTACTAGTACGTAGTACCTTCATGCACGTTATGGCACACAAGTTTGCCGTTTGGATTTATAGTTTCGGTTCTATCGTTTGGTAATAATTAGGTCATTAAATGGTTTCCAATGGTTTAACGTGAAAAATAAAGTACTTAAGGTGCAGTGAGTTTCGGTCCTTCTCCGAACGCAGCTCGCTGAGCACTAAGCGGACGGCCGTGCGTGCCCAGGATCGCGGATAGCATTGTTATTTATGAAGAAAAAAAATCATTGAGAAGCAATTTTCGTGTTAATAGCTTTTGTGTAAAATTAATTACAAATTTTTAACGGGTATATATTGTAATTCCATGAATAAGGAAATTCAATAATTTATATCATTCGTAATTTCTATACTACATGTATAGAAATTACGAATAATGTAAACAAACCAATTTACCTTCCTTACTTCATAATCTCGTTCTTTTTAAATACATTCATGATCTTATTCAACAGTCTATATACATAATTAATGTTGTATTTATTTAACTATATACATTTCTAGTTAGAATATATGTTATAAATTAATACTTCAGTAAGAAAAACCTTCGTAAAAATGTTAGGTTATATCAAATTCCAACAAAATCTGTCATACTTGGTTATATGTATTGCTATATTATTTGATATTTTTATTGAATTGATTTTCGCATTTAAACTAAATAATACCCCTTATGCTTTAATACAAGCGGAAAAGTTCAGCCCTTTCCTTTGCATTTGTCATGAAAAGCAATGAGAAGCAAACTCTATTAATAGGTTTTAAAATGAAAGGAGCTCATCATTAAGTCCATAGCTGTAGTGGCTCTAACAATTAATCCTGTGTTAGTGCTCTATAACGGGCACCTAAATGAACGGTCCCCTCGGCGGTACACTGGAATCGTTTTTTAGGGTTCCGTAGCCAAATGGCATAAAACGGAACCCTTATAGTTTCGCCATGTCCGTCTGTCTGTCTGTCTGTCTGTCTGTCTGTCTGTCTGTCTGTCTGTCTGTCTGTCTGTCCGAGGCTTTGCTCCGTGGTCGTTAGTGCTAGAAAGCTGAAATTTGGCATGGATATATAAATCAATAAAGCCGACAAAGTCATACAATAAAATCGAAAAATTTAATTTTTTTTAGGGTACCTCCCCTACACGTAAAGTGGGGGTGAAATTTTTTTTTCGCTTCAACCCTAGAGTGTGGGGTATCGTTGGAAAGGTCTTTCAAAACTAATATGGGTTTTCAAGAAACATTTTTTGATAAAGTGAATATATTCGGAGATAATCGCTCCGAAAGAAAAAAAAAATGTGTCCCCCCCCCTCTAACTTTTGAACCATAGGTCCAAAAAATATGAAAAAAATCGTGGAAGTAGAGCTTAAGAAAGACATTAAATGAAAACTATAGCGGACATGATCAGTTTAGTTGTTTTTGAGTTATCGCAAAAAGTTTTCCCTTCATAGTAAAAAGACTTATTTTAATTAGGTACTGATTATGAAAATTTGCCTATTTGTTTAACTCAGGTGAAAGGTACCGTTTCATCCCTTGGTTAACAATTTACTATACTTTAAGCTCCAGTTTAGCTTATTGTGACGGAAGAGTAACTACGGAACCCTACACTGAGCGTGGCCCGACATGCTCTTGGCCGGTTTTTTTATTATTAATGGCGTCAGTCTTCAGGATAAAATTAGATCGTTAATACTTTATTGTCTTCAGCTCAAGCTCGTTTGGAATGGTTAACAAGTTCATCGCAGTTAATTAGGTAAAGACATTTTATATTTACTGTTTATTTTAAATAAACTTAGTTGTCAACAACTGATTTTGAGAATAAGACAAACCTACTTTAGCGACCTTTAGAATGTTTGTATAAAACATAACCATTTTTTTGGAAAGCACGTTAAATAATGTTAAGCAGTACATTTATAAAACGTGAAACCTGTTTGTACTGCAATGATTATATTATTATTATGAGCCCATACTGTCCCACTGCTGGGCAAAGGTCTTCCTCTTATTCTTCCACGTGTCCCTATCCTCGGAAGTCTCCCACCAGTCTCTGTCGAAGGAATGATATGTTCAAAATATTGATATTTGTAAATAAAAGGTCTCTGATGGATCATATAATTCCTTCCAACTTGCATGTCTAAAAGTATACTACGGTCTCCAAATTTACGATAAATGTAATTAAACATGGAATGGAGTTACGATAGAACACATATTATAACGATAGAAATACACACAGGGAACCAAAGTGTTTTTGATCGTGTTGTTATGAGTATCATACAGCATAGGAAAATTTTGATATTACTTAGGTACAGAAGCCTCATCTACTACCTTATTCTGCTACAACAAATAAGAGTTTTTTCTACTACAGCACTTCTACTTATGTATCGATTAAATGACTACCAGTGATATTTAAATCAACTACTTACATTTGATCATAACAAATACCAGTGTTACTATGAATATTCGTACAATATTGGGCAACTGTTGTATTTTTAGAGTTCCGTACCGTAGCCAAAGGGTAAAATGGGACCCTATTACTAAGACTCTGCTGTCCGTCCGCCAGTCTGTCCGTCTGTCACTAGACTGTATCTCATGAACAGTAATAGCTAGACAGTTGAAATTTTCACAGATGATGTATTTCTGTTGCTACTCTAACCAAAAATACTAAAAAGAACGGAATCCTCGGTGAGCGAGTCCGACTCGCGTTTTTTATGGTAACTTCTAGGCAAAGATCTATAAACCAATATTTAATTTGATATTGTTTATCGTTTTAGGTGATTGCTGCTGTATTAGAAAAAATATTGTATGCAACGGTACATAATTAGGTCTTAAAATTCTCGGGCATGTCATTACAAAACTCGGCTTTGTCACGTTTTGTAACTTCGGCCCTTGAACTTTAAAAACCCTCATAATATACCTGCTGCTGCACAAAATACTAATATATTGAGTACAAACACTTTTGAACATTTGAAAATTATCTACGTCCTCACCAAATCTAAATAGGCATAAATCTCTCAGGCAGATTTTTGTGATAACGTACAACTCATGCAAGCTAGGAGGCTGGAATAGTTTTCCCTTGAGCTAACCGAACCGCGTCCGCGCCCTGCCTCGCTGCGAGAGATTCGCTCAGTATTCCCTCGGTTTTCCACTTTCCAGCCGATGGCGAGTGCAGATATATATTTCTGGTAGGTCGCGGGCGAACGTGCCGGCTCGGACCGATATTTCGTGCTCCCTGGACGACAATAATTTGTTAGTCCATCGCGGCACGGTCCGTGTATTGCCGGCGATATATCTCCTTCAGTCCTGTGCTCTAATCGCGAACAATATGAACGATCATCGTAACTGCACCATCGGAAGATAAAATACAAATTTGCACCGTCATTGTCGTATAAATTGGGATAACTTCACCCGGACGGGTTGGAAACCAAGCAACTTCTGCGGTTTTCCTTTTGAACACTTGTTATAAACACTGTTGCAAAAAAATAGCTTAACCTGGTTATGCTTCAGATTTAATTTCATCTCATGGATATTTTTCGAGTAGATTATTTAGGTATGTTTGCCAGATGTTTGATCGTTAAGATGCTTATTAATAACAGTGTTTCGTCCTGTTTATTATTAAATATATCTCATATCTTCGAATTTAATTAATGCCCAATTATAGTCCCGGCGTGTGATTATATTGTAATAATGAAGCCAGAAATTCACTTATCTCGTAAGCACTGATGTGCCGTTCCCGAGATAATTCCCTATGTAGAATTAACCCCGGAAACGTTCCTGGGAATATTCTCTCATAAAGGGATTATAGGGGAATTTTGAAATTGTGCATAGATATACTATTTTGTTATCAGAAATGTAGTCAACACTTGGCCATTTGAACTTAACAAAACATTAAAAAGCCTATTTCATGCGCCAACATAAATTCCTTATACTCCCGGGAAAACATCTATTCTTCCCGTGAATTTCCCGATAGTTACTGGGAATAATCCCCTGGATAAATAATAATAAGTTAGGTAGTAATAAGAATAGTGGAGTTCCGTAAGCTTATTACCAAGAAACTCTGTTTCGCATACGTGTATTTTGGACGGGTTTTTGTGAAACCTTTTGCATTGCATTATCAAAAGATCCAATAATAAACACTGTAGCTATTTTGCCAATCTCATTTTTTTATAGAAAACATACATATAAGTTTTTATTGTATAACTGTATACATACAAAAGTGGTAATTTTAAAAATAAAAAGTATCATCAGTTGCCTGCTAGGGCGTACAATTAAGGTAGGCAACCTACCTATCTTAAAACTAAGCTTATATCGTTATTTGTACATAGGTATCTGTTAACTTGCATAAATGCATTGGCATCATAAAATACTTTATCTATTATATTCTTCAGCCTCCGTTTTAACATAATTCCGTCTAGCTAAATATATAGCTATAACTAAAGTGCTCTTTTTGTACATAGAGTTGTTAACCCTTGGAAGGTCAAGATCATATTTCTACTGGTGTCGTATATTGCTTTTGAATGATGACTTATTTACAACTTAACTTTGACTTTTTGTGAATAAACATAGCTCTAGGATGTTCAATGTTACACGACGTTTTTCTCTAAAAACTATACGAAGCGATCCCTCAGTACGCATACGATATACACTTTTAAACATTTTTTTTTTTGTAATTTAAATGTTTTTGTACATAGACAGAATTACCCCACTATATAACTCCATATGTAGTGGATACACACTTGCGTAATAAACATTTATTACTACAGTTTCGGAACAAGTTTGTAAAAGTATTAAAAAGGCATGACAACTATTTGAAATCTTGCTATTTATATTTTAAGAAAATATTCCTTGTTCTGGGAAAATTCCCACGGCACATCACTACTCGTAAGCAAGGTGGAAGCGTTCCGTAGGCGTACCTAACTAACGTATTTCTACGCTTAAGTAATTTCACTTACTGTAATTCTTTATTACGGTGCCGTACTCGGCATGATGAAAGCAGAATAGACATCGTGGAATGTGACTTTCGTCCGTGGGATTCCATATGGGAACAAGGCCAGAGTCTAGTTACGTTTTCCTGTAATTACAAGCTTAGTCGTGAACTTTATTGCGTTACTAACAATGTAATAGGTGTTGTTGCTACGAATATTTGTGTTTTTTTATCCAAATAAAATATCGAATGTTAATTAACGTAACTTCGAAAAATAACTAACAATATAGTTAACATACAATTACAGAAAATTAAAGATGACTGACATAATCAAATTTAAATATGGAGAAAATTAAGACCTATATCTAAATCCCTTTTATATACATAAAGCCTACATATTATACAAATCGATAACATTGATATACTGCGAAATAAATCTTGGCTGGTGTCTCTGAAGCCACGTTCTACCAATATTTGAGTATGCTCATGTTCGTAAAGGTTCGTAAAGCTATTTGTTTATGACAACCGCTATATCCAGCCCGACTCGAATTTCATATTAAACTTACGTCTATTCTATTATGACTACGATGTTTTATGTTCTGTTTGCTCGCCTGTGTTGGTTTTAGCTGCTTTATTATTAGTTTGCGTTAAATGTGAATAATAATTACTCTGGGTTATATATAATTAGTTTAGCTAACATATTTGTACTTGATTACTTTGGTTTTTTAGAATTCTGTAGTCATTGTTTGGCCTTATAGTTTCACCATAGCCGTTTAGTGTCTTTTTTATTTATCTGTACACCTGGCACCTTCTCTGTATACCTCCTCAAAATAAACGGCATATTTTAGTAAAGATTGTGCTACTTTTACACTTAAATCGATAACTTTGTACAGCCGACAATTATATGTTTATTTTAGAAAGAACCACAAATACGGTAACAAAAGTCTAAATTGACGTCTAAAGTAGATACCTAACGGTCTACTTAAACGATCGTAATTTGTTTCATACTTTAAAGGCAAAAGAGCGTTATTTATTAACTTTGCAAACTTCAGGTCGATAGCATACCTACTAAGTATTCTATTTAGATATTAATAATAATAAATAATAAATTCTTTATTTGGCAGGAAAGAAACCCAAAAAAAATAATAATTACAATGCACATAATAAAAGGTGTAAAAGAAAACATAAAATACAGTAAAGAATAAAAAAATAAATAATAATGCTTATAACCTAAAACAATGAAATAAAACATTTACAAAACTTATGCACTAAAAAAGGCCGTTCTCGGACCGGTGCAGTTTTCGCCAGTGTTTGTTAAATTCGTCACTGTAGTCTTTAGCTACCAGTGACAGAATTTCATTGTTGGAGGCTAGCAATCTCGCTCGGAAGGCAGCCTACCTGGCTCTCAGGATGGCGAAGAAGTCAGGGACCCTCGCGTCCGCGAACATGCCCTTCGCACTGCAGAAACGGGGTAATTTCAACAAAATACGAAAGGCGTTATTGTACTGTACCCTTAACGCGTTGAAGGAGTGCCTGGTGTACCTGTTCCAAAGCTGACAAGTATAAAAACATTGGCAAAAGGCTTTGAACAGGGTCACCTTTACCTCACTCGAACAACGCGCAAAGCGTCGAGCCAACATGTTGCACCGAACCGCGAGAGCCCTGCGCTCCCTCTCCATATCGGCGTCATCTTTCAAGTACTCGTCCAGGATATGTCTTAAGTACTTAAAGCTCGTTACAACCCGAATTGGCGCACCACTCATACACACCGTAGGTATCACCTCCGGACCCCCCCCCCTCCGACCTAAAAACCCTTCCCTGACCTAAAAACGAGCATTTCCGTCTTAAGCACGTTATATTTTAGGCCATGCGTACTGGCATAATGTTCGCAGATCTTAAGCAGCTTCATAAGACCATTAATCGAGGGGCTGAGAAGCACCATATCGTCTGCGTAGCTCAGATTGTTAACACATACGTTACCAATATGGCAACCGACGTTGGAGCCTCTCAGCTCCCCGATAAGATCGTTGACATATAAATTGAATAGGTCCGGAGATGTCAACCCGCCTTGGCGCACTCCACAGTCTAGCCTGTAATCGTTAGACTGTGCGTCACCCCACTTTACATTGTTAGTTTGGTTTTCGTACCAGAACCTCAACAGACCTACAACCTCAGGAGGTGTCCCAGACGTGAATAGCTTTTTCCACAGCAAATCATAGTTGACTAAGTCAAAAGCGCGGCTGAGATCTAAAAAGCACGCGTACACTGACGTTTCCCTTTTGACATAGTGATTCACTGTGTACTTCAGATCTAATATTGCAGAATCCGTTGAAAGTCCTGAGCGAAAACCAAACTGCGCCTGATCAATTGTAAGATTCCTAGTCAATTCGGGTTGTAATAGCCTCTCGAGTACTTTGCCGATTATCGTAGCCAGCGAGATAGGCCTGTAGTTGTTAAGACTAGACAGGTCACCAGTTTTATTTTTAACAATAGGGACAACTATTGTTTTCATCATGTCAGGAGGAAGATAACAATGGGCTAGGCATGCATTAAGAAATCTGCTAGGACACGATAAAGCTCGTCACTGCCGTGGAAGATGTGCTCCACGCTAAGTCCATCGTGCCCCGGGGACTTCCCACGCTTCATATGTTTTACAACATTAGAAATATCTTTCATTGTAAAAAAGATGTTATTGTCGTGAGGGGTCAACGGTACCGAAAGCCCCGACGGGGGCACACCCTCCACGTTCAACGGCGTAACCTTGAAATGAGAGGCGAACATATCCGCTATCAGTTTAGGTTCACTAACATTGTTGACTGAGACTGGCAACCCTTGTTTACTATTAAGAGACTTAGTCGCTTTCCAAAATTTCGAGAAATTATTATTCGCCCGATTTAAAGTTAAAATGTTCATTTTTATTTGTTCCTCATTCTTCTGGCACCATTTTAATTTATTTTTAAACACTTTACGGCTGTTTCGCATATTTTCATAATAAACACCGGAACTAGGGTTGCCAGCTACCGCCCAACATTTATAATGGATTTTAGCAATCTCATGAGATTCACTGACATGATGATTCCACCCGGCGACCTGCCTCCTCCGCGTTGAACCGGTCCGAGGACGGCGATGGCAGGTACGAGCGGCGGCATTCTGTAAAGTCCTCACTATCTCATTATATCTACCATCTAATATTAACTTATAATTATTAAAATTATTACTTATGCTAATATCACAGGCAATACAATGACCAGGAGAAATCACGTTTTTAAATTCATAATAACAAGCTTCCGCATACTTATATGACTGCTATTAAACCTCCAGATATCGATACGTTCACAAATTTGGTATTTTCAATTACTGGTTAAATGCCAATACTAACTTGTCTACAAGAATTTATATTTCCCCTTTTTGTATACTTCTGTTACAAAGTATCATTAATTTTTATGTAGTAAGTAGGTTGTTTATAACTTGACTGTAATGGGAATAAAATAGTTAAGATACATTTCTCAAACAACTCTTTGGTAACATTTCAAATATTTGCGTATATAACGGCTTAACGGTTCGCAAGTAACCTCAAATAGGACATCAGATAAATTTCTGTTCTACCTAAGCCGTACCTACTAAACCTAGGTACTAAATAAAAGAGATTTATTATGACAAGATTTTTAATGCAGAGAGTAACACGTCAGGCAATAGGTACTTTAGACTCTGGTTCTCAAATTAGGTTTCCCTGTGTCTCAAAAGCTACATTTACAGGCCCACAGTACATAGTTTACTCGTTTATTGCATAAAAACAACAAGGAAAAGATGGCTGCTCGTACATAATCAAATCGCCATAACAAGATGACCCTGTTATGGTTTCGAAAACAAAAACAGCAAAATTAATAGTGAGAGAGTCCATTATCCTGCATTAAGCACTCGGTGGGGCGGCGAGCATAATGGCGCGTGGCGGCATAGGCCCTGCTCTTAATAAAAATGTCTCCACTACCCAATACACATTATCCTCCTCGTTAATAACATTGTGAATACCGTAACCAGGATATATTGTAATGCCGTCAATGAAAATTATATGAGGAAACGTGTTGTTGTGGCTTTCGGATGGATTATTGGATTCTGTAAGATGTCATAAGTAAATAGGAAATGAATACCTTATAAACATTACATATTAAAATACAAGGTGAGTTGTACGCGCTAAAGGAGTAAGGTAGTGCACATTTTCTTGCGCTTATGAGTACCTACAAGAAACCTAATTAGACAGATGATAATTACATGAAATGTAACCTACGAATGATTCCGATAACTAAAGATTGTCTGGAAGAGATCGCTCTTTAGCGATAAGACCGCATGTTGTCTACATTTAATCAATTGTTTCTTTTGTGTCTTTTTACTGAGGTGTGCCAATAAAGAACGATTTATCTATCTATTGTACACCTAATGCAATCTGCAGGATTGGTGTGCAGTGTTGTTGCCTGCTGTCAGCTGAATAGTTGTCATTTCCTGCAGCAATACAGTCGGTATAAATACCACTCACAATTAGAATATCGGTAACCTTCAAACGACACTCCTAAAAAATCGAGGCTAAAACTAGCAAAACGTGTAAACAAATATGAGTCAAACAGTTTTTATACTGAAACATGAATATTTAATTAACATATATTTATAAATTCTCGATAGGACGATATCTGTTCCTAGAAAACTACGTGAATACGAAGTGCTAAATTTTTTTTTTTGCCATTTCTATTGAATTCCATGTTAAATGTGAGTTTTCATGTTTTTATAGACATGTTTAGTTCCTAGTTCAAACTGCATACCTAACTTACATGCTGCGCTTGCATATCAAAATAATGTTTCACTGCATTACAATATTAGCATGTATAACCTGTAGGCTACGACTGCTACGTTGTAGCACTTAATAACGCATTATTCACCGCTGAGCTACGGTCGTAGCGCTATGTCTAGCCGATAACATTGGTTTCCCGGTATGTAGAGGTATGCTACGAAGGGGCAAAACGACAACGTCGGCCCGATACGAAAACTGATTTACGACCCGATTCGAAAAATGAGTTACGATAACGATAAATTCTAGTTTAGATAAGTTCTCATTTAGATATCGTTTGTATGTCGTATAATTAACAGAAGCATCTCCATTCGGGCAACCAATGTCACTTTGACGTTAAAAATATCGTCATATCGACGATGTTTTTAACGTCAAAGTGACATTTCGATTCCGCTGTGATCCCAATAAATAAATAAATAAAATAAAAATTATTTATTCTCAGACAATTAATACAGTCCATATTTGTTAGTATCAACTTACAACCTATATTATGTTACCTTCCGCACAATAAATTACATAAATTAAATTAGGTAACTTTAGATTGCTGATTATCTTGGCCAATAAGATCTATCTACGATACTTCAAAGTGACACTGGTTGCCCGAATCGAGCTGCTTCTGTCAATTATACGACATACAAACGATATCTAAATGAGAGTTTATCTAAACCAGAACTTATCGTTATCGTATTTCATTCTTCGACTCGTGCCGCGTGTCCTGATTAGCGATGAATGGTGCACCGTTATACAGGAAAATTAATTACACAAGACTATCACTATCACATTTTTTTTAAAAGCTAAATAGTAAACACCGATCTCCTTAAGTTAGACTAGTTAACTCTCTTATAATTGAAACACGCTCGTATTTAAATTCAACCCAATTTCTAAATTAGGTATCGGTGCACAATCTTCGTTAATAGTAGATTGTTAACCAAGGGATGAAAGGCATCTATTTCTATCGAGTATGGGTACTACACTAATAATCCGAGACTGAAAAGGTGCGTTTAACCCGAGTTAAACACCACTTTTGATTTAGATTACGAGGGAAGTAAAAATGTGCATTTAAAAAAACGGCTAAGTATAATCTTCAATACGAGTAGGATTACTTGAGGGTACTTTCAGTTAACAATTTAGGTAATAATGTCGTTATTTATGAAATGGGGAGTTAATGATCTGAATGGAAATTTGTACAACAAATTTAATCCCAAAATTTTAATTACTTTTTGTAAAAAGAAGAAAATAACGTATTTCGAAAGTACAGTTCTCTAGAGCAGACACGTGTCATTTTCTACACACTTTTTAGAACAACAACGACCCACTTCCACTTCATAAATAGAAAACCTTTTTATAATAAACATATCCCATCAAAAACATTTTCATGTAAAATGTAGCCAAGATGAGACCATATGGCTCGCACTATCAAAAAGTTATAAGATCTCTTGTAGAGCCAAGCTCCTAACTCCACAAGCCCTAACTTGACATAATCTACACCTTATTCAACATATACATATGGCTTGGCCGTTTCGCTATTACCGTCACATGGGCGTAAGGTGAAAAATTTATTCACTATTCATTATTTTTTATTACACAATACTTCTTGTATTAACGAAACGGTCAAGTTTGTGAAGTTAGGACTTGTAAAGTTAGAAGCTTGGCTCTACAAGATATCTGATAACTTCTTGATAGTGCGAGCCATATGGTCTCGTCTTGGCTACATTTTACATGAAAATGTTTTTGATGGGATTTGACTAATAAAAGGGTTGGGAGGATTTACTGCATTTTTTCTCCCCCTTTTCGCCCTTACGAGGTGATTTTGGGGTTGAAAACTATTCTATATCCGTCCCCATAAGAAAAACTATTTACATACCAAATTTCAACTAAATCGGTTCAGCGGTTATTGATCCCCCCCCCCCTTTCCCCCCCCCCTTAGGGGCAAAAATTTACATGTTATTGAATTTTGTTGCTGTTTATGTACTAATACTATCCTACATACCACATTTCAGGTTCCTAGGACGTCAGGAAGTACCTACCCTAAGGGTTTTGATGATCATCAGTGAGTGAGTGATTCAGTGACGATATTGGGTTTTTTTAGATATGAATAAAATCTAAAGTATGAGCGCTATCTACTATTGACATTATACCCCAAGAATTTTGTTTATCTGGTATAATCCAAACCCAAGTTATGAGGGTTCAAAAAAACGACGAAGCGCTTCGAGAAAAGGTAGGTAGTGCCCTTGCGCTTCGCTTTGCTCGTCTTGGCAGAGGCACTACCGTGCCCTCAGATCCCACTAATTATAGTTAACAATCGTCTTAGTACCTCAATTTTTTATTGACCCAATTCCCGGTTTGATACAATAAATTATAAATGTGTTTTCAAATCTACAATTTAACAACTGGTTTCACATGATAACATGGGGCATAATTTCAAAAACAGCAGTCGTTACGTGACGTGAAGCGTAGCAAGTTTGGTCACGCATAACACACATTAACTGTATTTGGAGACCTTTGTCGGTCTCAACACATTACGTTACGCTGTCATCGCTCATCGCCGGGTATACTGATCCTTAATTGTTAGATAGATTGTTAGATTATTTTCGTAACGACTTATAACTTAAAATTAGGTTAGAACATGATTTTATAGATGCCAGTTCCCGATATTTCGGCACTTTTGTCGATGTTGTTATCAGTGGTTGGTTAACCTTGACTTGGTAGGCATGATGAGAATAACCAAATTAACACACACAATAATATATTCTGTTAAAATAAGAAGCGCACGATTTCGATATTTCTCTGAGATTCCCACGTTACAGGCTGAGCCTAGCGTAGAACTGTGGGGATCATTGTATTCATTGTACTGCTTATCATGTAATGCCAATTTCTTGAAATAAATTTATATTTAATTTAATTTTACAAGAAACATATATTGTTGATATAGTGTATGCAATCATGTTTAACGTATGTTTGATCTAAAATTCGAGTAGATACAGTCATCATCCAAAGTAGCAGATCCGACTATGCGACAAAAGTATCTACTATTCTCTGGCAGCTTAAAAAAGAGATAATTATGTATGTACGTAGAACAAAATAAACTGTAACAAATAATTTTAAATGCGAACTGTTGAGATTTGGAAAAGTATTCGAGGGTGGCAGATATATTTGGCGCGTTATTGTGCGACTTTGCTTGCGTAATCAGTACGTATATGTACATAATCATATTAATTTGGGAGAGGCGTAATATCTGCTTACTCAGAGATTTAATACTGATGCTTTTTTATACCACGACGGTGGCAAACAAGCATACGGCTCGCCTGATGGTAAGCAGTCACCGTAGCCTATGGACGCCTGCAACACTAGAGGTATTACTTGCGCGTTGCCGACCCTTTAAAAACCTTGATGTAGTCAAAAGCAATAAAAACGAGTACATTGTTTACATAATGTACCCATTTCTTCTTGTTATTCAGCGTATTTGTAAGTATTTGCATCTATTTAAAACTTAGTATAATTTGCCACTTGAATTCAATAACCTAGTAATTTAACTGCCAATGTCAAATCACTTTATTTTGCTACCTCTCTGTTACTATTAAGGGGAAACATTAGTGGTAAAAAATTTCCATACAAAGGTTCTCGATTTTTCCTCTCTGGATTTTAGCCCCGTTGTATATTTTTTTATATGAGTTAAATATTACCATTACCTGTGTCTATACGTTTTGCTTTCTCAATATTTTTGGTTTTTTTAAGAACTAGTAGGTCACTTCAATTAGCGCTAAAAACGGCCAATAAAAATGCGCCGTAATCAAATTGCGCATAGCATACAAAATCGGCATTAATAAACGCAAAAATCAAAACAGCCAGACACAGATAATTGATTTCTCATTCCGTTTACAAAATTTAATTACGATTGGTTAAGTTTTGGAGGAGGAAAATGTCGAGAATAAAACCTCAAAGTTTGAGAATTTTACGCAGGGTTTTTCGCCTAATTTACTGTTTATTTATTTATTAATTAATCAATTTACATATAAGCTCATAGTCTAGACCAAGGCGCTTAAAGGTAAAGTTATTATACACATTAAGTAATATATATATTATGGTTATGTCACACTTACACTAAGTATAGAATCACATCACATTACATGTCAACGTTATACAGATAAAGAAACAAATTCAATTAAATAAGGTTATGTCAATAATAGAAATTAATATTTGTAATAAATTGAATAAGAATCAAAAACTCGTACATGGCTCTAATAATTGTCGTACTAATTTTAGTAGCCGCTTAAGTCAGCGCGACGGAGATATTTACGTAAAACTTTCAAATCTGGGAAGGGGCTCAACTTGTATTTCCTCTTAATATTTTTCATAAACTATAAATAATTGTCTTGGATTTGTTATAACTTCAAAAAGCTAAAAGTAAGGATCCTTTCAGCTACCAATAAACTGGTCGAATCGAACAAAATCGAAGATAGTACAGACTTTATAAAAACAAATACAAACTTGGTTAAAGCCGCCCGCAGCGTAAGTAAACATGAGCTGCGGTCCGATCTACCTTTTTTTTTTGCTGCCTGCTATGAATTTTAGGAAATGTATACAATTATGCTAAAATTATAATTATTTCATCAGGTTCTGATGGTTTTAGTTTTTATCTACAAGGCATACTTACAATCCTCAGAACCGACAACAGTGCCATAGTAATTTATACCGAAATGCTCTGCTCTCACCGCTTTACTCTATAAAAACATGGTAAACATCTACATCCACACTCGTTAGTTCGTTTTTTTATTGTAAAAGTAGTGTATTCGTTTAAACAAGATCGATTGAGCACATCGTAGGTTTACGGAAGGGACAAATAAACCAAAGCTGTGATTTATCAATTAAGTAACCTTACCTCCGAAGTTGCTTCGCAGTCGGACATAGGTCAGTAGCCATTAGTCACTTCCTGTTCTGAGGTAGAATTTATGCAAATAAGATAAAGATAAGACAACCATTAGTGATTATCCCCCAAATCTTAAGTTAAATTTTAGATAGCGTTTAAGGCAATTTACAAAAGCGGTACAATAGTGAACTAGATACTTATTTAGGTTGAATAAATTTAATTAATTTGTTAATCGTTATTTGGCAAGTTTCAACTTTTAGGTGATATTGTCTAAGAATGGGTCAAAGATTCCTCTTATACAGCCGAAATTTACACTACATAAAAAAATAAGTTTAGGAATAAGATAGAACTGTTAGTTGATGATATTCTAATAAAAAAACTGCATTTCAATTATCACTAAGTTATCACCGCCGAGCTGTCTCACTAATAAAAGTTTGCCGATATTATTCAACTAAATGAGTTTCAAGCATTCCTGACAAATCTAATTTAGAAAATAAATATCCCTCATTTGCTCAAAGGTTAACTGGAAGAGATCCCTTAAAAGGATAAGTTCGCCTTTATAATATTGACGATTGTTATTTTTCCGGTTTTGTTTTAATTTTTGTACAATTAAGTGTTTTACTACTACTACTAGATATTAAGATCTCCCAGAAGGTTCTAGGATGGTGAAACCAAATTTAGAGCAATCAAGAAGAAACATTTACACATTCAACGACATAATTATATTCCAGTGGATGTGAGGTCCCGGTTTATAGCTTATACCGGGTGTCCAGTAAAGAATGGACAATGTTCTAACCACCGACACCGACAAATTTCCTGCTTTTGAGATAATCTATTTTTTCTTTCTTTTTAGGATTTCGTAGTACGCTTTTTAGCGATAAGACCGCCTGTTGTTTACCTATTCTTAATGTGTTGTATTATTTGTATTGTTTTTGTATTGAGGTGTGCAATAAAGAGTATTTGTAGTGTATTATATTGTACACTAGGAAACCTTATAATTCCGCCACGTCCATCTGTCTGACCGTTCGCGGCTTTGCTCCGTGATCGTTAGTGCTAGAAAGCTGCAATTTGGCATAAATACATAAATCGTGCATGGCGACAGAACAGTAAAGTAAAAACTGCAAATAAAAATGTTTCTATCATTTATCAATAAGTTCTGTAAACACTACTCAATAGTACCCTCTTTATGCAAAGAAGAAATACATAGTTATACATGATTTTGTGCGCATTCCTGTTACTAAAATTTGATTAGATGGAATTAGTAATGTAGTACCTAATATAAGTAATGTAACTGGAACGGGGCATAATGAGGAATATATATGGTGCAAATCAGATAATAATAGCACTATAAATAATTCAAAGACACCCAAAGAATAAGAGAAACAGTGTAATAAGTACACTGTTAAAGCCAATCGAGAAGTAACAATAAAATATATAGGTATATCCGAATAAGTAAGTAAGTAAGTAAGTAAATATTCTTTATTGCACCAACAATTATACATTTTACATACATGTAAAACTACAAATGATTTAATAACACATTTTATCTGAATAAGAAGTTCGTGCTATTCGAAAGTGAACGTTAAACAGACCAATTAGAGTTTTAGATAGATATTCGATCTGTTTTCAATATGATATTGATCTGTCAGGGCCAAAAATTACATTTTTGGTTGAAGAAATATTACTTTTGACACTGACAGATTAGTGTTATATTAGAAACAGATCATAACTAAAACTCGAATTAGCCTGAAGTCTTTATTCCTCAATTAAAATAACTTAAATGAACCTATGAATGTCAAAACTACCATCGGTATCGGTTCTAACCCTGCAGAAAAAGATGCCTCAAGAAGATACCAGCGCAAGAAACTCGGCGGGACGTAATTTAACAAAAATAGATACATCAAATCTTATAAATACGTCGTTTTAATAATATCAATAAATATATGGAATAATTACAGTTTGATGTAATAGAATAATCTATACCTACCTATTTATTAGGACAATCATATTTGCAAATGCGAAAGAAAATAAATAAATAAATGATGAATGAAATACTTGATATGCTTTTTTACCTAACCGCCTACTCCAGTCTCCTAGACATAATACAATTGTTTAATTGCTACTCGACTTTGTGCATATTGGTGTGTTGCCGTCTCAATTGGAGCTGCCCATATGTACAACATAAATGGGTAGTATTTTTTTTTACCGATACCCTTGAATTGTTATATTTCAAATTTTAAATATATACAGAATATAACCATTTATATGTAAGCATTAATTAAATTAAAGTGTGTACCTTATACGAGTATACTAACATTATTAATGTGTAGTAACAGACCTGTTTGTTTGGTAGGCCTCGAACATCAACCTGGTTTAATAACGCCTAATTTTCAGAAGCATTTACAAAACATATAAACATCAACATGACAAATTCCATTATCTCGGGGACACGATAAAATCATAAATAAATCGACAGATTAAAATAATAGATAAGTACTTAGTGCATTCCTTTTTAATCAATGACCAGACACTACCACTAGTAATGACAATAATTATTATAAGTAATGCCATTACTAATGCCAGTGTAGTAATTGGAATAAAGGAATGACGGTAAATAAAGAAGTTAGTTTAAATATTTGCATCAGTATTGGAGCAATTACAATGTAATGTCAATACGAGACCGCGCCCGGTAAAACGTCCCAATTTGCCGCTTGCCATAAGGACGCCTTGTCAGGTTATTCGTATAAAGATACACGCAAATCACATCCTTATGACAAGCGCCAAAGTGGGACGTTTTGCAGGCCGCTGTCAAATATGTATATAGATTCGCACTGTTAACTGTGTGATGGTTGAAACAATGGAATGAGCATGGTGTAAATAATGAAGTTATTAGACAGGAAATGGACATCATAATTTATTTATATTTGAGTCGGTAAAAAAACTGAATGAGTTTTCACAGAACGTTACTGAAAAGAGGTTTTTTCTTGGGCATAACTGGCATAACGCCCACCTTATTTTTACTCAACACAAAAAAGGTATTTTGTTTAATGTAACATCCTAAAACCTTTATTATGGGAACGCGCTTTAAACGGTTCTATTATTATTTCGTTTAAAAAGAGATAACATGAATAGAATTAAGTTTTTGCATCAACCACTTTCATTTATCTAAAACTCATCAGCTTATAACGCAGGTACCTTCGTTCTAATTGTAAGAAAATAATGAACTGTAGTTTATTTTACCCCACCGGCTAAGAAGGGCGGGGCGGATCATAGTTTGAAGCTTCTATTTGTAATATATTTAAGTTACCATCTCCGATTACAGTTGTAGATGTTATCCCATAAAGTAAACGCGATTCCCGTTCCTCCTTTATCTTGATCAGGTGACGTAACAAAACATAAAAGCCAAATTGTACATCTTTTTTCAGTTAACAAATCCGTCTTGACGAGGGTTTCTGTTTTTTCGGCAAAAGTAGAAATAAGAAGGATATAACTGCAAATCCTGCTAAATCACGTTCAGGATCTCTTTTTCCGATGATTCTATAACGAATGCTATAAGGGTTTTACTGTCCACTCATGCGCTATGATTCATTTTAATTAGGAAAATCGTTGACTGCAAGTAAATACGTAAATCCCTTACAATTATAATGCTGAATAAACTTCGACGATTGTACCTAATGTACCTTTTATATTTATGGTGAACGTCTTCTGAGGCTTCTACTATCTTCTCAAAGAGAGTGAGAGCGCTTTATTTGGATATGCTCATGAGTAACACAAGCGACCCAACGCGGCAATATCGTGTTTTTAAGTACATTTTAATATCATAAAAACATTATTTCTGAAACATTATTTTAAACAGGTTGGTCCTTATAAAAGCATTATTTCTCTAATTAGCAGAGGAGGCACGACCCACCATTAGTATGTGGTCAAAGAGGCCATTCCCTACAACACCTGCGTTACACCTTGTTTGATTTAACCTCCGCTCGCCCCTAATAACATTTTATGCAAAAATGTACGCAGTTACATTAAATTACTTTTGATAACGGTATTTTTGTAGTGTTTATATCCTTTTCATAACACTTACTCGAAAAAGACCTTATTTTATGCACGTGTATTGAAGGACTCCCGCGATAGTTTTGGATTGTGAGAAAAAATGTAACTCCCTAGGGGGTTTTAGCTTTTTTTTTATCATGTCACTAATTCATACAAACCAAGTAGCGTAAATGAGTTTTACTCTTAAAATACTGACGTTTATAATTTAATATATTTGTTTATTTTTAAAAATATTTAATTTGCTGAATTTAATAGCCCTTTAAAATATTTTTACATAATTTTCAATCGTGGCTGAATGCCCAATAGATCTGTGCCGTCGATACCTAACCTGTCAAGAAATTACAATATGGCGGACGAATGTTTGATATGTCACCGTATTTAAGAATTATTTCGCTTAATATTTAGTTTTTTCTTCGCAAGTGTGATGAAAAACATTGTGTCTAACTCCGGGGGTAAGAATATTGGAAACTTTAATTACCACCCTCGTTTCCAAAATTTCATTTACCCCCCTCGTTGCACAATGTACTATTTTAACGCTTTCAAATAAGTAATCAAACTAAACTAAAACTGAAACAGACACAATATACTTACGTATATAAAATAAAAACACAATAACTTACAAGTTTAACTAAGAAAGGAAAACACTTTTCTTTCAGAGAAGAATACTTAATAACCTAATTATAAACGTTAAATTAAAGGCTACTACGGCACAGTTAATAAGACGGCCAACTGCTGGTGACTTCTAAATTCAAAAACAAATTAGAGGGTATTTTGTTTACAAATCTCCTTTGACAAGGGTCCCCGTGGTTCCAGCTAAAAATGGACGTAGAACCGAATCTTTTGTACACACGATCTTCGTTCTGCCACAGAATCTCATTAAAATACCTCCACTGGTAGTGCCCTCGTATTCATTTAACCCATAATGTTGTGTACCTAGACGTGAGATGTTTCTTGCAAATGACGATTCAAAACTATTGAAAAAACATGTGAGGCATACATCGTTATTGCGCAAGCAAAAACAAGCCTGTCAAAGAACACATGTAACAAAATGTCTGTTTTGTATAAACGGAATATTCTGCCTACACATTCTACACCTCTAATATTCTGAGGTTTTCTTTGGAAAAGTCAATAAAATTCGTATTTCACTATGTTAACGCTTAACTATGAGTCAACGTGTCAACTTGAATAATAAGTCACCAGTGTATTTAATTTTATATCAGTATTTGCTTCTTAAAATATTTTATTTTGATTTTCGTAATAGATGGCCGACATTTTATAAAAAAATTCTACTGCTATATTTTTAACCGACTTCAATTTCTTAGAAGGAGGAGGTTGTGTATTCGGTTGTGGCTTTTTTTTATGTACGTTCACCGATTACTCTGACACCCGTGGTTCGATTTGAGTAATTATTTTTTTGTATGAAAGGAGTTACTTCCAAGTTGGTCTCATTTTAATTTGGTTCGGACCTGATGATGGGATCCGTCAGGAATTGGGAGAACCCCTCATTTTTTTAAGGCACGTGTATGGTGATTTGGGTGTTTTTTTATATTTATTTATTTATTTATTAGGTATGCCAACAGTTGTTACATCATGACATTCGGAGTAAAAGATTTATCTAAAGACTTAAGCTAAATGCACAACCAATTACAGACAAACACAACATGCGAAATTGTAACATTAAGCTTGATACAATTGATACGCCTAATGGAGTTGTTAAAAACACTAATTACTATCTATAACGATTTTTGTATTAACTAACAAAATAATTACACCAGCTATGTGTTGTAATTAGAAACTAGAATGGATATTAGCCAATTACTTGACCTAAAAATTACATTTTAATATTTTTGAAATTAGTGATAGTTCACAAGAGATACAATAAATAAAAGCTATTTTTTGAGATGTCTTTGGAAAAAAAGCACTAATTGTCCTGCGGAATTTAGGGAGTGAATCGGCATGTATGTCTACGGATCCACTGAAAAAATTTATCAGTCTACAGACACGTGGCATGGTCAATGCGAACCTAGGGAGTGTTTTCATCAAAAACCATCAATTTGATGAAGTGTATCTGATGATGATGATTTTTTGATGATAATGATGATGTTACTCATAGTGTTGTGTTCCTGCCGGTGAGTAAGGTTGCCAGAGCTCAACGAGGGGGGGCGGGTTTAGGGTCGGCAACGCGCATGTAACTCCTCCGGAGTTGCAGGCGTACATAGGCTACGGAGACTGCTTACCATCAGGCGGGCCGTATGCTTGTTTGCCACCGACGTAGTATTAAAAAAATTTTTTTTTTAATGTAGTATGTTCACCGATTACTCCGACATCCGTGGTCCGATTTGAGTAGTTTTTTTTTTAAAGGAGTTACCTCCAAAGTGGTCCCATAATGTTTTTGGTTCTGATATGATGATGGAATCTTACTTAATCGATTTCAAAAAGGATAAAATAAAATATGATCCCTTTTTAAGTATATGCGTTAACAACTGATATGTTTGAAGTCGGTGCCAATTCAATCTCAAATTGCAATCTCTAAGAATTCAAGAAAACATTATATTATGAAAGAATATTCTTTTGGATTTATGTTTGATTTAAAATAAATAACCTATTTGTAATATTTTTTCCATAATAAGTCATTTTCCAAAGCGTGTGCCATTGTTGTAACCGTCCCCATACTGTGGTCGGTTGTAACGTATCAAAATGAAACCTAAAACAAGTGATTTTATTTAAATACCGTACAAAATTTATCATTTACTTTGAGGTACATCTTTAATACTATAGTATTGTTTTAAGCAGCCGTAGGCCCGTAAGTCGTCGCTTACATGTTAAAGTACAAATTACAATCTAGTTTTTAAGTTTTGTAGCAATAAAAGTGTTTCATAATCAGTAACAGATAAAAATGTGCTGGATATTAACAAGTTATTAAGAAATAAGTTTTTTTTGAGACGTCTATTTGGTAATATCGTTGGGAGGGGATTTAGGATAAAATTTTATTTTCTTCGTTTAAATCACAGATTGAATGGTTTAAGATGACAGGAAGGATTATTTAATACACGTTTACATTGTTTATTGAAGCAATTTCTTAACTATAACGTAAGGAGCAAAGAAAACATTATTTCTGTTAAAACCATACCCCTTCCTTCCCCTGGTTTGCAGATAAATAGGAACTACTTCTGAAAAAAAACAGCTTACACTTAAACTACTAACTGATAAATCTTCATGAAAGTATGACGAATATCTACACAAGTTTTTGATCAAAATAAATAAATACAAAAAAAAACTACTTTTTATACAATAAATTAAATACGATGTACCCATCTGCACGCGTGTTGACCGCGTGGAGGGCGCAGTATTGCCAATAATCATGTTGATGGCTAAAAACCGTCCCTCTTTCCCCTTGAAACCCTTAGTCTCCTGTAGATAGTTTCGGAAATATTCGAGCTGTATCAACCGTACCCCGTTACAACCCACCTTGTTCTTATCCTTCCTTATCTTGTAACAATATAGGTATAGGTATAATAAAGATGTAATAGTATTGTAGGTATAATTAATTCTTGACACCTAGACTCCTTAACTCAAAAAATCTTTTTAATTTAAGATTAGTAGTTAAGTTTATAAAGATGCATGTTTTTATGTAATAAACAGATTAAATTTAATTTTTAATATTTTTTTTAACTGTACCCATCGTCCTCTACAAAAGGGCAAAAGAGGAATTTTCCGCACGTCCAATCCATGTAATAGGAATAACTAATTATGATACAATACAATAGAAATCCTCTTTATTGCACAACCTCATAATAAATGTACATGGAAACACATATAATACATGAAGATAGAGGTAAACATCAGGCGGCCTTATCGTTACAGAACGATCTCTTTCAGACAACCTTTTTTCTTTCTGGTGGTGGTGGTGGTTTTTTGTTTCTGGGATAATATCGACACGTTATTAGGTAAATGATTTTTTTTTCGTCATAATTCGTATTTACTTTGAAATTACTGTATTTTTTTAATAATATACTACGAATCGAATACTAAAAAAACTTGGAAATTAAAATGTAGAAAAGTAGAGATCAAGATTGATGAGTTCAAGTGTACTTTAAGCAAAACAGGCGGCTAATTGTTTTATTACCCTACTTATTGTAAAAGAGCCAATAGCGATAACATTCATCGGAGCAAATAAAATTTTCTTCTACCATTTTAAAACTACTAGACTGAATGTTGATTGTATTGGTTTGACAACGGATTGTGGAGTATTTATGGGCGTTCTTATTTTTCATTGAAACACAATTTAATATTTAAACTGTTTTTATGCAAGGGCCTTAACTTGGAAAACTGGTCTTTATTACTTGATTTTATTTTCATGTTATTGAAAAATCAGGAATTCTATACCTTCTGTGAGATGGGTATTCAACTCTAGGTATTTAAGTACATAGTTTTAGGAAACTGCTTAACAACCTTAAAAGTAAAACTTCAAAGACGTACTCTTTGATTGATGCTATCTTTTTCAGAACTGATGATGAGATTTACGAGAAATCGACAAAAGTTTTCAAACTTTATAAGCACACACAGTAAGAAGTTTCCTTTATTTCGTTTCAAAAACTGAATGGAATAAGATCGATGGAAGATGAAAGAATTGATTTTTAAAATATTCGGATAAAATTGCCGGTAAGTATACGTCTATTTAAGTAGCTTCCATTATTATTTAAAATAAAGTGCACTACAGCAACGGGATGATAGTACACCACTGACTGTAAAACTTATGTGAACATACCCTTGGGAACGATTTGTGATCGCAGCATACGGGTGTGGACTACTAGTCAAGGATACGAGCGAAGTCGCAATATTTCGCGACGTGGAGCCGTCATAAAGTTGGTCCAGGCCGCGTATTCTCGTTACCGAGTACAGGAGAATCGAGCTTTCAGACCGGCCAGTGTGACAGTGGTCTCCAAATTGTTAATACATCAAAAAATCATTTACAGTGGTTCGTCTGTGCGTTCGACATGTCGGTGCTTGGTGAGTAATCAGAATGACGCCCTAGGACGCGATAAGGAAGTTGCGAGTGGCTGCCGTCTCCGCCACCCGCGATAAACTCCGAGTATCCATCATACTTAATTACCTTACTCCTTTAACAGTTTAGAGGCTCGCCGAGAGGAAGAATTAACGAGCACTTGTCACATCCCTCCTTGTTTCTACTTTTCCATTACTTTAGAATTATTCATTTCAAGCAACTTTTGACATCCGGGAAGCGTAATTAATATTTTGTATTATTATTTATTATATATACCAATGGATTATAAATTGGTACCTAACTTTTTCATTCCGCAATATAATAATATTTCGTACCGTACGCTTTGGCACGTAGGGGAGACTGGGGCTAAACGTTCCCGAAGTAAGGTATTCCGACCGTAATAACTTTGTAGGAAAGAGAGATGGCAATATCCTTGAAAAGTGTAGTAATAACATTAGTAGCAACGTGCAGCTTTGACAGCCATTTTAGTTACATTGGTAATAACGGTTGAGTGACTGTCTTCAGTAGCTGTCAAAATGTTTATTTTTTCCAATATGTTCGGAAATGTTCGTCTTATTGTAGCAAAAATAATACGGGAATATCTTCATTAATGGTAAACTCAAATAAAAAAATCTAAATATTACTGTACCGATTCAGCGGACGGGAAGTTCAATACTGTATTGTTAGCCAATTTCTAAAGCTATAATTTCAGGCAGTTATTTGATCATATAGTCGACGGGCACTTGAGAATGGGGCCCGATGTCAGGCCGATGACTCTTGCAAGGTAGGTAGTTAGTAATGAAAAAGATTAAAATGGATATAAGTACTTTCATTCTGCCGAAGATATTTGAGTGTTTTAATTGACAGTCATGTGGTGTCAATTGAATCATTCTGCCCCATTCTCTTTATTACATTATTGTCAAAAAACTATGGATTATAGACCATCCAAGTACATTTCATTTAGGAACCAGATAACTAACCTTGAAATATTTTGGGCGTACATCTTTCTACTCATAAAAATATAACGGTTACAGGCGGTAAAAGGCAAATTGTTTCAATTACCCCCGGTCTACCCTATTTGTAAGAAGTGGATAAAATATAATTTAACTAATTCAAACTCGTAAAGTTTTATGAATAATCACGACGAGAACCGATAAAATTTCTTCAAAATTACGATTTTTATTTAAAAAATAAAATCCTTTATTTTTATATTAAAACTGGATGTTATTTGAAATCAGGAACTTGTAGGCCTGCTGGTGCTCTCCCCTTCCCACTCTGACTGTAACGTTTTACTGAACATAAGTTATATGTTCTCATAAACAGTAGGTAATCACACAGCTGGTTCCGTAAGAGTCCATACAAAAAGAGAAAACATTTTTCTACTTCTAACTGTTTTCCATTCTCCATGATTTTTTTGTATGTTATTGACACAATGAAAAACTAGGTTTATATGTTTTCCTTTTTTTTCACAATTTGCAAAACGTAATTTTTTTATTTTGTTTTTAAAGAGGAACCTATAAATCTAGAATATATTATGCTGCGGCGATCGACATCGAAATCAAAGTGTTAAGATTTAGTTAGTGGAAAACGTTTTTTCCTCAAAAGGAATTTTATAGAATAATTACCCTAATTTCGCTATATACCTACGAAATGCTATTCTTCCCTTTTCAAATTTACTGCTAAGCCATAATTTCTGCCATCAAAATTCACTTAGTACCAGTAGCTATTAAGAACATCGATAATTATAAATCAATAGTACCTAATACATGCTTAAATAGCATGCGTTAACAGTTCCTTATAATTTACGTAACCGCAATATATAGGCGTGATCGGGTCGCCATCATTTGTGACGAGTTTCCGGTCATCTGTCGAGGGCAAGCGTTTTATGAGAGCATGAGCGGTCCCGTTAATCACGTTCGGTTGATACGCCCCAGGTAATCCGGCGGCGCAAGATGGATGACGCCACGCGACAACTCCGGCTAAACTTATCGCGGCGCGAGCGCCAGACCCAATTACATAATTTATACCCAAAATCCATCCCGCCGGATTAAAAAATATAAGGTTAATAAACCAGAGTCTATACCGCGTCGTTCCCGGCTTATCCCTTTAATAATCCCCTCGCAAAAGCGCGAATGTAAAATATTAATGCGATTCCTAATTTTAACCATCAATACTTTTATATCGCTTCGTCGATGAAAACACCGCACCGGAAAAAAACAACTATTGGTTGGATCTTTACAAATACTAGTCAAGGTTTTATAAGCTTTTATTTACTTGCAACGTCTGTTCTAAAAAAAAAAGTTTTTTAATGTCTGTTTTGTTAATTATACAGAACGTTTAATCTAAGTGTGGCAGTACTTAAAGGAAAATCAGAAAGTATACAAGTTAGACTAGTTTGTTTCTATGAACAGTTTTACGGTAAATTTATTGAATAGAAAAATAGCATACCTTCAGATCTTACAGAAAGCTCATCCAAGGTAGATTAGAGAGTTTAGAGGTTAAAACACCACCCAGTTTACACTGTCATCTGCAACACGCATCGTCAAAGTTGAAAGCAAATAAGTGATTACAATAAAACATAAATATCTATAAACTATATATTCTATGAACTCTATCTGACAATTTCTAATTTTCTCGCGTTATCTCATCTGAATTAAACACCTTGTTTACGTAGTTTGTTAGGTCAAATCATTAAAGATTTTTAACCGATTTCGAATGTCTAATCTAATAAGTATGGGTATGTAGATAAAAATAACGCAATTTCTTTGAGTTGATAGCTAAACAATTAATGTGCAAATGAAATATCAGAAGCCAATAAAATAATTGTAACTAAAGTTATTATTTTAACACACAGGCCAGTTCGAACGTACAGTCAGCAATACTATTAGCTTAGCACCTTTGCATCTGACTGTACAATGATATCCGAATAACATCTAACCAATGTCATTCAGTTATCGTACATTTCGCTTATACTTTTCCGTACATGTATTGGTGCGAGCGAGACGCACGATCATTCTGATGTCAGAGTACGTTCGAATTTGCCTGATTAACTATTTTAATACCGATATCATGGTTTTGTAATTATTATTCAACAACATGTATTAACAGGATCATATATAAACATTATGATTGTAAGTATTTTTGATAATTGGAAACGTTTGTGACGTTTTCAAGCAAAAGGTCGCTTACCAGAAGGAAAAAAATTGGTAGTATCTTTATACGAATAACCTGTCAGAGCGTCCTTATGGCAAGCGAAAATGTGTGAAACCTTTTGCTTGAAAACGACATTTTTACTCTCTGGATACGGGTAGAAGGAAACAAAACGTTAATAAAGCATCACGTCGGGTCATTCCAGTTCGAGGAAGTTCAACGATCCATCACGCGTAATTGCCACAGTTCCCTAAGTGTCCATCTCGCCTGTTATTCGATTATTACTTATCTGTTTCCATCATCCGTATTCTTAAAGTATTCAAACGCAAATGAAAATATTACCCGCAGTTTTACTATAAATTCCGTTCCGTTGTTAGAAAAGCAAATATCAGAAATTTGGCATGAAAAGTCACAAATTTGGCATAGAGAAAATCAGGATGTTGGACATCCGTCAGGCAAAAGCACACAAACTTTGAACGGGAACTGTAACCGGATTCTCTAACGAGTCGTTGCACGGGTGACGGCACGCGGCTCGCGCGGCGCGGCGACGGCGCGCCGTACATTCGTACACACGGCTATGCTTCTCTATTTGTCCCATATTTCCTGTTTGATGTTTTATTTCCTTAATGACACAAATAAGAGGCAGAAATTGTATTTACACTGTTTGAACGTTGCTTTTTATTTTTGTAATTCTCGCATGTCTCTTCATTTAAAGACAGATGTCATGTACTGGTAACTCGTACCTACTAAATGATTTCGAAGTGTAGTTTTTTTTTAATAGCATGGAAACATTGGGGGTGAAATGATTTTACAAAAATATAATTTCAGGACATATACTCGTAATGTATGAATATATAAAATGATAAAAATAAGTTTTCTTACAAGATTATTACTTACCGGAACCAGTAACAGTGCGGGTGCCTCGGCTAAAGGGGCCGAAAAGCTTAAAATACAAAAGTACAGGGGTCTCGGCCCCGAATACATTTTTATGCCATTTGGGGTCGAGACGCTTGGCCCGTGGGGTCCTAATGCTCTACAACTTTTTAAAGAACTATCTAAAAGGCTGGTCGACTTCACAGGTGACCGAAGAGCTGGCAGCTTTCTCGCACAACGTATTAGCATCGCTATACAGCGGGGAAATGCTGCCAGCATCCTCGGCACCATGCCAAAGGGGCCAAATTTTTTAGACATATTTTAATTTTATTTAGTATTAGTTTTTAGTTTTAATTTAGTTTTATTTAATAGATAAGTTAGTTTATTTTTATAATGCCCAATTAAATGTATTTTGTTCTTAAATAAATTGTACTCAATTTATATGAATATTACATTATATAAGTTATCTACTTATTCATGAAAGAATTCATTGAATCAACTCATATAGCAAAAAAATATTTAAAATGTATCTGTAGTTTTACATGTATGTAAAATGTGTAATTGTTGGTGCAATAAAGAATATTTACTTACTTACTTAGAGGACATTAAAAAACATTTTTACTATAAGTAAAGTTGGTTATGTTTCTGTCTGTATACCTTGAGTAGCTAGTGCACATAGCGCAAGTGATCGACGTATCCTATCTCATGTATCTCGAGTAATGCAAACATCCTACTCTATCGTGAGCCCATATTGGAATCTGTAACGTACCTTACCTACCTGCTTCTATACAATATCGGTATGGAAATAGATTTCGATTGCTCTGAGAATAGACCTTGAATTCTCGTTGCTTACCGGGCGCTCAAAAAGAAAAAATAAATGCGATCTCAGATTACCCGTAGTTCTTGCGAATATTGAGGTCACTCATGTACTGGCCTAAGTCAAAAACTCACCGGTCTTCGTTAATCGATAGAAACAACAGTCGAGGTCTCAGACAGAACATCAAAGCTGCAAGGTTGCAACATTAATTCGTCTTGTTAATTTACTTCAAGTGATCTGTTTTATGACTTTCAGAGGTCGTGTTAATATTGTGGTCTTGAATCAAGTCATTTCTTTTATCTAGTCCTGAAAGAGCTTCTATGACGGACGGAGGGATTTATTAGAATCCTTACATTTTAAAGGGAACTCATTGCGTATAACTGAAAAAATCTAAAGAAAGTCTAACGAAGGATACACGTAGTGAATATACATTAAATTCGTCTACTATCGTCTTAAGCAAGTCCAATTTTTCGTTTTGAAGTTATAAAAATATCAATATGATAACAAACTTCCAAGCCAAGCATAATTTGCCTGAAGGGTATTTTTTGTAAGGGTACCTACTTAATTATGTTGTTCAAGTTAGTGATAATGAGATGTACGCAATCATTATTATGCAGCGAACAGAGCTGGACGCGCCCACACTGGCGCCGCATAACCCAGTTAAATATTTGCCGAATCCTATTGGAGTGTTATCGGGCGCACGCAGCGGCCGCGGTTTAGGACTTAACGAATTATCAGCCCCGCTGTCAGCCCGCTATAGAAACCAATTGTGAATAATGGACCGGGAATTATTAATCATGTCCTCTTCGTATCGAGTGTAGCTGTCCGACGCCTGAAAGCGGGTAAGGTGTATAAAAGAATGCCAGGAGCGAATCATTGTAAGTTCAACGCCTTTATTTGGTGTTTTAATAATGCACAGGCGGGTATGATGGACTGAACAAGGCAAAAACCCAGAGAGTGCATTCAGAAACAGAAATTATTATCAAAATTTTATGTGAGTCGTTAAGGGGCTACCAGGTCAAACAAGCTGAACGTTGAACGTTGAATCGCTTGAACGTTGTACAAACAATAAAGTTCTGTACACAATATAATATTATTAGCTTAATAATTGTTCTTTAATTAGGTCTACTGGTATTTCATAAAACATACCGTATCACAAATATATTTTTTTCCGTGAACCCTTTTCTCGAGTTAAAATCTGTATAAACTCCCTTATTATGCAACTCTTAGACTTGAAACTTTAACCAACAGTGAATAATGATGAACACTTCCATTATATCTGCCGATTTTTCAATTATATACATAGTTTTTGAGAAATCGATACTATTCAACTTCGTGCGTTGCCTCGGCACGCGGGCATCTGTGGACGGGGAGCCTGTGTCACTCGACGCGACGCGTACGCAATTATTTTGTGTGAATTGATCGTACGCATATAATATTGACGCAAGTAAGTATCAATAATGTGCAATGATTTACAGAAACCTGTGACCATGTTGAGTCATATTGCCAATCCGTCACAGTAAGCAGACTTAAACACGGGGTTTTTGTAGATACCTAATGTGATCACAACAATCACCACTGAGAAAAGATAAGAATAGTTATTTTCACCGCACCGTAAAGGCTCTCTTCATTCTTCGAAACCGGATGAGTAAGTGGCATTTTATCCCCAATGGTGTCAAAGTAATCTGATGCAAATTTTGAGTTATTTCATTGGCTGGTAGAATTTTCTTTTAAGTGATGATTTTAAATGATAAATATTTAATAACGTTCAGTTGGATTTGAACCCTAGCAACGCTCAAGATTCCACTTTTAGAACTACCAACCTAATAGGGAGTCTTTCGCTTGCTTGGGTATCAATATAGCACGAGGGATTAAACAACAAAACACAACCAACAACTTTGCCCCTTGTAAAACAAATAACTATTGTATATAACATGAAAAAGTTATAGCATTTACTGGGAACAATTTCTGGGAATCATTTTCTGGGAAAATAATATTTTAAAAAATTTCCGAATTGGGATAAAACCTCTAAATATATTGTTTTGCATGCTCAAGATCACTCGCTCTAGGACAGAAATGTGTTTGAGCAAACGCTGTAAACTGATTTTCAACATAGTCCTTTTTAACTTTGCTTGTTTGAATATCGCTATCCAATATTCATTCTACATTTTTAACCATAATCCACCTCGGCATAGATTACAACCATAATTATTTGAGATTTGAAAGCTATAAAATGTGCCTAACAATGAAAACAAAATTAATACGTTTTTTTAGTTTACTACCACACAACACTATGTAGAGAATACAAAGACAACTGAAAGTTTTTAGGCTCGTTGAAGGCAATGCAATAAATAAATTATTTTAAAAACATCACTTTTACACACTATTTTGAGGGAATCTTTCCATTCGGTTACCATTTACTATTTAGGGTTGCAGACAATTTGAAGTTACTCGTATCATATCAGACATTTTACAGGTCTTCCATTGTGTCTTCAGCTAACAACAAAGTTACTGTAGGCTTCAATCATCTATTTGTAATGAAGACGACATTTCGTGCGGCTGTTCGTAATTAGTAGATATTCCCAATTCTGTCGCTTTAATATACTCTTTCGGGCTATCCAGGAGAAAGGCATCATTCAACAGGTTAATCAATTCGTTTTATCTCATTGCGGTTAATGAAATAGACTGATAAAAGAATTGTATATCAGCAGGCTCAGGCAACCATACTGTTTTCGCACCAAACCTGAGGAAGCTGGAGCTCGGACTCCTGGTCATGTACGCGTATGAAATTTTTAATCTCAAATAAAACGACCGATTTCATAACAAGTGTCAAGATGGAGTGTTTGCCTTTCTCGTTGGTTCCATAGTATAGTTATAGCAGCCTTAAAGTCGTAAGGCCTATCATACAAGAACGATTTGCAGTTAATTTTACACCAATACCTAGTGAAAGCATTTAATAATGTAGTTTTATTTTTGGTTTAATAATAAGACTAAACATCATTTACTCAACTCTGAGGGTTATTCTGATGGTAATAACAGGTAATGAAGATTATTTATTTGATTGAAGTAATACACCTACTATAGGACAACTGGTATTCAAAACTAGAAAAAATAAATTGTCAGTAGTTTCTCAATTAAATTTAGTTGTTTGTTTTTTTAATTTTTTAATACATATTTATTCCTCTTCCGATAAATAGTTTTCGTAAAAATATTTATCAGCAGTTATTTTTAGATACAATTTCTATTTTATAAATCGTATAACACTATAAAGGGTACGTAAATTGACCGTGATGTCTTATGCTAGTGTTTCATATAAATTCCATCGTGACAAATGGACGGAAATGATGGTTCGAAAAAGGCACTGATTTGACTAGTAGTCAAATACCTTATAGCAGTTAGCAGTATGGTCTTTAGTACACAAGAAAAAGAAATACGCGTTGTCAGTATAAGTTTAGTAAGTATCTAGGAAAAATATTGATGGCTCAATGAGAAGAAAGACCATACTTATCCAGAAAGTGTTTCTTAGACAAGATATCTTCCTCATAGACGGCAGATTTCCATGACGGAGAAATTAAGAACAAAACAATAAGTAAAATCACAAATTCAACAATTTTAAAAACCATTGGCAACGATGATAATGTTATTTAAAAATTGGGATCCCCATTGCTATTGTATTTCTACTCCAAAAACTTACTCACGGTTAAACTGTAAAGTAATACCTAAAAGCCTAACAATAGACTAACGGCCTTTTAGAATGAGAGACATTTGAAATATCTACATTCTAGTAGGTATCTATTCATCCTTTATCACGGGCATCCTAATTTAGAAATGGGTGTCTACATGCCAATGATTTCAGCTAAGTACTTACCCAGTGTAACATTGACTACTTATTCATTTTCGGTTTCCAGACCCGAAAGGAGCAAACGGAACTTTCGTTATCCTTCCATCTGTCGGCGGGGCGGGTTGCAACCTCATAATCTACGTAGGTAAGTAATAGGTGATCAGTTATTATTAGTACAGAAGATTAACCGCTATAAGTAGGTATTACTTCTTCTTACCTATGTATATTATAAACTGTATAACTATGCATGCATGTTTGGAAGTTTGTTGCTCAAGGACGCAAAAATAGATGAACAGATTCCGATGAGATTATTAGGCACACAGACAGTGTATGGGCTAAAATAGGAAAAGTTTTTTTGTATCCAAGTTTTATTATATATGAAATGGGAGTTAAAAGCTAGTAACTACAGTTATAGTATGTAAGTTTAAAATAAAGTAACAATTAAAGGGAGATCTGTATCAGGAATGCGTATAAAAACGAAAAAAACCATTATTTATAAAAACGAAAAAAGAAATGTTTTTTGCATGGGTTTCCCTTAAATATTTATTTTATTCTGTTTTTAGTATTTGTTTTTATAGCGGCAACAGAAATACATCATCTGTGAAAATTTCAACTGTCTAGCTATCACGGTTCATGTTATACAGCCTGGTGACAGACGGACGGACGGACAGCGAAGTCTCAGTAATAGGGTCCCGTTGGACCCTTTGGGTACGGAACCCTAAAAAAGGATAATAATTTATTAGGAATATAATGTTATATTCCGTAGTGAATAAAGAACAGTGCATCCTGTACTAGTCAATACAATATCAATAATTCAATACGTCAAACGTTTGTGGCAGATCCCCCATCCCCCCATTCTAATTCGGCAGGGCGCTAAATTCCCATTGAAAACATCGGTCGAGTGGGCACCCTTTGTAGCCCTGTGCCCACTACAAAGTTGTTAATTCCTTTAGCTTACCGAGCAGAGCAGGGACTCAATAAATCGATAGATACAGGTAGACCAAGTACGACCCAAATCGGCATGTCAATGTCAGTTATTCATGGTATTTCAATAGTGCTTGCTTTTTGTGAAGACTGAGGATAAAAATTCAGCCAGTATTTTTCATGACCCCTTGGCTAGATATTTTTTTAACTAAAGTTTTAAAACCCACGGCGCGAATACTATAGGGGCTTCGTGCTTCACATGTTGAATAACACTATTCTAAACTAAACATATATAAAGAAGTGAATGATTAAACAAAAACTAAAAGTTATATATGAAAGTTATGTCGATCGTTTCGTCATACTGTAACGTAACGTAGTGAATATATGAATTAACAATAACTATGTACCTAAGGTCAGGTGGGGTAAGAGAAGCACCGGGATAAGAAAAACACTTGTAGGGAATCCTCGAGTCGGACCACGCTATGATTCCATGCCAAGTGTTAGTTCCATGCAAGTAGGTACGTCATGAAGCTCGTAGGGATATGTATGCATACTTACGGCCCGATTCGAGGAATGAGATACGATAACGATACGTTCTGATTTACATAGACATAGACATAGAATATTTTTATTTAACACCACATTGAAACATGTTTACAGGCAATACTACAAAACATTACAAGCCTTAAAATGAAACTTAATTAGGCACAAATTTATGTTTACATGTAGATATAAAAACTTTTAAAATTATGATGCTAAAAAGGAGCGAACCTCAGCATGTGTTGCAGCAGGCTTACCTACTACAACGCTGGTTTTCAGGCCGACCCTTCGTACAATACGAATTTACTTGCTGCTTGTCGGAAACTGTATGGCTAAGACTGTTTGTGTAGAAAATAGTATAGGTATGCAAATATATGTTTATGTTTATGGATATATTTATAAGAGTATACTGTATGATACTATGACATATGTGATAGTAGGTTTAATGTTTAGGCTAAATAAATACGTTGGGTAATAAAGTATATATTGAGGAGATAAATAACATGAATGTAATAATTTTACTATAAGTAAGTACCGAGATTAACAAAGTTGAACGGCGCATAAGAACGATTTCGACCACTACAGATACGACGGTTTTACTCTAGTACCAGGAGGTAGCATGCTTTGAAATTCTAGAAGTTGTTGTTTGAGTTTTAATTTAAAAGTACTAATTGTATTTAAGTTTTTGATAGGTGGCGGTAAGTTATTCCAGCATTTTGTTGCTGAGTATTTAAAACTACCTTTGAAAACGGCAAAGTGACAGCGAGGCAGTAACAAATCATCGCAAACCGATCTGATTCCATACAAGCTTGACCTGCTACCACGAAATTTAAACTTATTAAATAGATTTAAATAAGTTCTCATTTAGATATCGTTTGTGTGCCGTATAATTGACAGAAGCAGCTCGATTCGGGCAACCAATGTCAATTTGACGTTAGAAATATCGTAAATCGGGATCACAGCAGAATTGAAATAAACGTCAATTTTGACATGTCGTTTAGTTATCGATTTAAAGATCTTTCTAAGATCTTAAACGTGTCTTAATCATTCTTCGAATCGGGCCGTTACTGCCAAGATTGTGCAAAATTAGCTTGGTTAAAGTCTACTGTTTATCTTGCCCCGAGCAAAAAAAAACTATATTTATATCCTACCTGACCTTATATCATTTACTTCAACGACGATGGAGTCGCGGACAGAGACTATTAGTGTGTTATGACATTCAATTATAGCAGCTACCCTATTCAAATTACAGGTTTAAGTATGTACTATTTATTCTGAGGCGATAGGTAAATAGGCAACGGAAATAGCTTCCCAAAGTACGCTAGATTACCACCATTGTTTAAACTGGATTTACAATGTCATTTGCATTGACAATAAAGTCTGTTAAATAATAAGCGAGGGTTCGCCCTCACTATTCGGCTCTTTGTTTAATTATTGGCAATAATCCTTCAGAGCGGTGATTGTTTAACGATTGTACATTCTGCTTCAGAAGTTACTGTTAATGCTATGACGGGTTCATCGCCAGCCATTACTAGTGTAACAAGTTTAAAATTTATTTAACCGACATCCAAATTTGATAGGAGGAGATTCTCAATACTTCAAGAATTTGTTTATTTCATTGTAAAGGCCGGCCGAACCGTCTTGGAAAGCTTTTGTTTTCTTATACAATTTATTAAACGCATCACAGTTTAACTCATTGTCAGAATCTGACAAAATGTATCTTGGAGAAATTTTACTATAACTTAAATTATATAATAATAGTATCAAACTATTGGATTTGCAGCTGCTGATGAAGATCTAGAAAACATTTTTAACTGGCATATTAATTATAGCTACGGCTAATGGCAATTTGGCCACAAACATATTTTCAAACTTTTATTTAACTTATTTATGTATTAAGTATGTATGTTAATTAATTAGTTAATGTGGACCAAATCTTGGAAGGTAAATGTGACCCACTTTCCCACCCGAATTCCAATTGAGCTGAAATTTTGCATACATAAATGCAAATAGATGACAATGCAATATTATGATGCTGATTTGATGATGGAGACAGGAGGCGGCCATGGGAAATATGTGATAAAACAAAGTGTCATGTGGAAAGAAAAGTACAGACAGCGATAAAAGCTTGTACCAAAAATGTTTTTTTCATCAAAAGTTTACTTAACTCTAAAGTTCGTCGACATGTTTGGTCCAGTACCCCTAGTGTAAATAAATTCGATTTCGAAACGTGACGTACGCGTTTGCGTTTAGTCTCATTTTGTATGTGATTTTAAAAGAGCGCGCCAAGCGGGACGTTTTGGAAACTTAAAATCCTATACAAAATGAGACTTAACGCAAACGCGTTCGTCACGTTATGATGTCGATTAAATTTACACTAGGGGTACTGTTGAATCTCCTCGCTATGGAGTTAATATATAAAGTATTGAATATCTTATCTCAGTCTCACAGAAGTTTTGTTATTAACATATAAAACTGTTTTGTTGAGTCAGTTATTATTGATAAACAATTATTGGAGCATACGCATCCATAAACCTATTTAATATTTAGTTTAAAATAAACTTTCATCTTAATATGTCTTATTGAAAAGTTCAAGATCGATCGGAGTTCTGCACATAATTCACATTCTTGTACAAGTAGCGTCCCGATTTCACTGCATCCACGAATACATTGAACGTGGCCGAGAAGTAAGTATTTATCCGAGCATAACTTTCAGCAAATTCTTAGTCTCCATACTAGCTTACCAGACTAAAATTTTCTACATTTTCGGTCTATATTTTTAAAGGAGTTCCAATAATCTAACGTGAAAGTTTCTATGTGGAGACTATTTAAGTATGCTCAAAGCGAAGACTAATGCAATGTCAGAGATTTATCTTTTTGTCGATTGTATAATATTGATAAAATGAAATAAAAATAACGAAAATATAAAATGATCTGAAATCCAAGTTCCTCCTCGCTCGACGTTTGGTGAGACATGATGTGAGATGTCAAAATGAAATCAATTTGTAAAATTCAAAAGCCTCTCCTTGTCTCACTATTATCAACCAATATATGTCTCCTTGTATCAACGGTATCAACCTCCTCCTCGCCGTTTCAATGCAACAATTTGCCAACTGATGTCAAAAAAGTATATGAGAGATAAATATAGTGAAAAAATACAAATAACCGGCCAAGTGCGAGATGGACTCGCGTTGCAAGGGTTCCGTACAACACACGATTTTTCTTTCTCTGCATCTCTGTAAACTGTAAACCTCACGATGAACTCAATATAACTAAAAACCGACTACAAAAAAAACCGCGCCACGTATACAAGACGAGCGCATCTGGGCGCCGCGCCGCACAGTAGGCCGAGAAGTAGCTGTACGAGCCCCAATGCAGAAGAGTTCGGCTACTATTTAAAATTTAAAGTAACTTTTTTTCAAAGTCAAATCTAGTAAGTAATTTTAGTAGCATAGGAGCAAGAATTAAAAAAAAGTGTTGTAAAATTAACCTACTTTATTTCCTATATAATACAACAAAAAAATATTCATGTATTGCAATAAAAAAATACAATTATTCTATCAACTACAACGCATAATAGTTCGGCTATCGATCTTGAGTACGCAAAATAGTTCGCCTACCACTTAGTTGTCTCGCCTTTACTCTTAAGAACAGCCTTGATCCTCAATGGCATCGTCAGTTAGTAGCAACGATGCCTTCGCACTCTTCTGGGGTTATAGACTCCCAGACAGCGACGATTTTCTCTTTTAAATCACTTTTTGACCTCGATGGAAACTTGAGTATTTTTTTTTACATTTTCCACCACAATGTTTCAATGGGTGAAAAATCTGGACTATTCGACGGCCACTCCATAGTGGGGATTCCTTTAGACTCGAGCCAAGTTCGTGGTCTTCGCAGTATGGCAAGATGCCTCGTCTTGTTGAAAAGTGTAGACATTTTCATATTTCAAGCTTGGAATAGATGGAATTAAACTGGTTTTCAAAATGTCCTGGTATTTCACTGCATTAACAGTCCCTTCTACAAAATGCAGGCGGCCTTGTGCCGACATGCAACCCCATATCATCACAGACCCAGGAAACTTCACTTTTCTCTTAATGCAGTCAGTGATGAATGCTTCGTCTTTATTTCGAACGATTTTTTTTCATTCGTCGCCGACAGTTACTTCGAATTTTGATTCATCACTCTATATTATTTAACGCCATTGCTCAGTAGTCCAGTTTGAGTACTCGCGAGCGAATTTCAGCCTCTTCTTTTTCTGTAACTCCGTTAGTAAAGGTTTTTCCTTGGCTGTGTAAAAACCATATCCCATTCTTTTGAGAACCCTTCACTGAAACGTCTTTCTGTATCATATCACGCCATTTTACGGTAAGTTCCCCCGCACGAGCACGGCGGTTTTGTTTGATAATTTTCTTTAAAACTCGGTTTTCAGCTGCACTCGTCATACGCGGTCGACGGTTCTTCAAATACGAAATTGTGCCGTGTTTCTTGCGATACTGGATGATTGACTGGACAGTAGATCTTGGCAGTAATAAATCTCTGGCGATTTGGTTGGTAGATTTTCCACTCTCACTACTGGAAATTATAATTTTCCTGACTTCTTCTGTGACTGGTTTTCCGCGGCCCATGTTGCTCTAAATTACTTACAATAATGAAAAAATACTTGGAGTATGTACTTATATATGTACCCTTTGACATATTAAATGACAATGGGTTCCAAATTTATTTGAATCATTTTTATTTATTTGAGTAATAACATTAAAGAGGCTTAACGCTAGGCATGTACAGACTATTTTGCATCAATTAAGAACCTGCCGAACTGTTTTGTGAAACCATACATGAATTAATATACCTAGGATTTTTTTTTCTTACATTGTATTTATTGTGCAATAGTGTAAAAGCAACGTTGTATTTATGGAGTATAATATTGTAGAAATAAAACGAGTTTATATAAGATTCATATACTTAATAATCGATGACTTGACGTACTCTTCTGCATTGGGGCTCGTATATACGCTAGCAGCCCGTGATTGTAAGGCAATATTATAATTAAAACATGCTACGTATACCTATATAGCTGTAAACAAAAACCATAATACTTATTTTGCTTTACCTAAATTGGATTACGCGCGTAGGTATGATACAGGAACCCGACTACGACGATAGCGAATTCAAAATCTACTGTCCCTGCGAAATCCTTGTTTTAGTGGATCAATCAGGTGCATGCAAGCAATCCCAAAACAAGAGCTAACAATACCATATATGGGACGTTATTTGAAATGTGCTACTTATACCGTTTTAATTATTAGAGTCAATCTAAAATAATTGTGCACCGCCTTTAATAGCACAAATAATGGGAGTGTCATTATATTTACCTAAACGTCATATTTTGTTAAAAATTTGCCATGCAGAGTTAACTTAGTCTGACTTTGTTTTCTTATTCATGACAGACTTAGGATATCATAAGGGCAAATAAATTTTAATGACGTTATTTATTTAGCTACAATAAAGACGTTTCGAATGATACCCCATTTGTCAAATAATAACTAGTACAGTCACGTCTGAAAATATAGGTACCAAAAATATGTATCCACTACCTTAATATACAATAAAGTCGTGTATACATATTTTTGGCACTTTTTTCGTATCGATATTTCCAGACGTGACCGTACTAATTATGGTCAGTGTCATAGGTCCCTATTAATGATTATTATTGTATCTCCTTGGATTTCACGGGCCTATAAATCCCGGTCTTTTGATAGGTGTGGCGTGGGGATATAGATCCAACACGTAGAGGCCTCTTGGAGAGCTTTAATGTCACGTAGAATGCCTGCTGGAACCCGTTCATGGACGCAACAATAGACACCCATGAACCGGTCGCAACAGGCATTGGGACTATTGTAGTAAAGTGAACAGTATAACGGTCTATGGATTGAAAGTTTGGGAGGACAATGAGACTGGGTTATTGCAAAGACGTCCGGACACCTGCCATAACAATGTTTTCACTAGTTATCGAGTCAGGCGGTGACTTGCTGCCCACTAGATGGGCCCCTGAAAATGCCTGATTATTATTATTATTAGGTATTATTAATTATTAGGTAGGTAGGTAGGTAGGTATAGGTAGTCACTCTATCTAAAATTAGAGAGAAATAGAGAGAGAGAGGATTAGAGCCAGCGTAGCTTTATTCGACGTTCATAAAGGATTTGTTGTTACAAATATTTGTCTACTTGAATATTTTTTTTGTCAATATAGAAATCTGATACAAGCTTTTATCGCTGACTGTACTTTTATTTCCACAAGCGACTATAAATACCCATTGAGAGAGGTTGCGTTGTTTTATCAGAGGTCTAATGACCACCTCTTGTCTCCATCATCACATCAGCTCAATTATCTTAGAAGTTTTTGAGAACACACATACATATAATATATATCCACATACATACTGCTTTCGCTTTGCTGTAGTCGGCTAAAATATAAAAATATACTTACTTCGTTAAGTCATCACTCCGAACTCACAATGATCTTAAGTGCCATAGATGTTTGTTAAAGGCGCTTAAGTCCTTTGAGCCAACCATCGCTATATTAAACAATTTCCAAAAAAAACTAAACAATAGAGAAGTTCTATATAACTATCAAACCTGCTCATAAAATTTCACAAGAGTCGGTAACACTTTCGCAGCGGCCATTAGTGTAACTCGTAACTTAAGTTTTTTTCTTTAGTCCGAGTTACACTTGACTGACAGATTTCTAATAGCTTTTCCTGTCATCTTTAGATAAGGAACTATTGTGTGTATTTATTTCAAAATTTTAGACCCAGTAGTTTTGGAAATAAAGGAAATGGTCATTTGTTGCCTATTTTCTTGAATAACTTCAAAACTAATTATTTCAAATTTAAAAATATATATATATTTGAAATTCTCACAATAAACCCTTTCATTTTCTATATATTTAAGAAACCTTTTATTTTTAATTTTCTCATTTACCCCCCAAACGTGGCCCCTATGTTTAAAATTCATTTATGTTAGTCACATGTCCGTTTTTGGATCACAGATTTACATACGTGTACCAAATTTCAACTAAATTGGTCCAGTAGTTTCGGAGTAAATGGGCTGTGACAGACGGACAGACAGACGCACGAGTGAACTATAAGGGTTCCGTTTTTTCCTTTTGAGGTACGGAACCCTAAACATATTCATAAATCACAGTTTTGATATGTCAAACTAGTAGAGGATTCAAATTAAAGTACGTTTTAAATTTAAACTGATTTCAAACAGATTCTGAAAATCGTTCACTATTCGCCGTTTAAAATGAAATTATCAAGCATTCCGCAAACATGCTACGCGTCCGCCGAGATTGCTACGCGTCGCGTAGCACAGCTACCGCTTTTGTAGCCACTGGACTGCAGGGGTATTCTGATTTAAAAAAATATGATACTAGTAAGTCATTATTTACTTTGATGTCTTCTCCGAGACCACGGGGACAACGCCGTTCTCAAAACGTCCGAGATAAATTTAAAAAATTATTGATACGCGATTAAGTCCCATGTTAAAGTAAATAATGTGTAAAAATCTTGAACGTTTAAATCAGTACTACGTAAGTTACTCCAAGCGTCCTTCTTACATCATTATGCTACTGTACTGATTTATATTACGTTGGCATCATGTTTTAGAATCTGAATAAGCATCCGTGTATTAGTTATTGAGCACTGGGAGTGAAATTCTCAAACAAACCAGACTGAGACATCGAGATCAATGAGATCATAACATCAATGCGATTACGATAGGATGGACTTTTAATAGGAACGCATTCAAAGTTTGAAAATCTCAACTTTATTTTATTTATACTGTTTTCCCAACACTCGCAGTGCATCCCGTTCGTACTAAACTTACAAATAAAACGAGCGCAATGCACGAAGCAGCAGGTTATATCATATCAATATTAATTTTTATGTTCATGCTGCTCTTTATCATATACCATCAGCCGTAAAAGTGCATAGCGAATTTATTAATGAATTCATTCATAATTTCTCCATGCCATTTCGCAGCTCACTGTACGTTATCTAACCCCCTCATTAATAAAACAATATGAGTTCAATTCATTTATTTATGTTGTATCCCTTTCTTACAAACATATATTTAAGCCAAAATGTCAGATTAAGGCAAACGATTAATATTGAAATTATGCCTTAAGTATTATAACAATTATTTACGTTCATACTTCATTGGTGTCATGCGCAATTGCATACTGACAACCTTTTAAAAATCTTTTCATGAACAGCCCCGTAAAGAGTTACCACATTAACAATGTAGGTACACGTAAATCAGTATACTAGCGTGTACTGGTGCGTACCTATCTCTGCAGCGTGTACCCACGAAACGCGTTATAAATGAGCCCACGGGGCGGTCACGTCCAGGTCGTCCCATTTATGCTTCTTGTGAACACTGAAGGAAGTGCTGCAATTACCTGTGATGGATAGTGCGAGTTAGATGCGCCCGTAAGGGTCGCGTCGTCCATATAACTTTCTTATCTACCTCCGAAGGGAAACTTTATGACATCTTTACGGGAATCGGAAAATATGGACGACCCTTGACATTATAACGCCAGTCTCGTATCCGTTAGTAGATACGAGCGAAATCCGCTTTAAGAACTGGAGGCCTATTCTGAATCAAAATTCGGGTACTATAATATAATGTTGACACTATTGTGGAAGTGCATAGTATTATATACTTTAAAATAAATTGTTAAACTGGCATGGTTGAACAGTACCTAAGCAGTCACTTACTATTTATCAATTTTACGCTCTAACCTCTCTGTTTACGTCGCGGATTACACCACCCCTCTGTTGGCAGGGGAAATGACAATCTTAGTTCAACAATGCACGCCTAGAAAATATACTTTGTGTTATAGAGCGAACTTTAGACACTCATCTTGATAATAAATTATACCTCCAGGGGCAGAAATCTCTGCAAGATTTTTGATATCATACTCATATTAAGGAGTAGCAATTCCCCGAGAAAGAACGGTAAAGAACCCTTAAAAAACAAATAATAGACAAGGTATGTAACAAGTTTTTGCGTTAGAGTAACGTAAAAGTAATAAATAACAAGTGTAGCATGTAGGTATGCGTTCCAAATGAAACGAGCCCGCAGGGATCGCTGTGATATACAATTTGCAAAATTACATTTCTTTTCAAGTTTCTTCGTTTCAACGTCAGACAAAAATGTGTAATAGGATGGACTATTATGAAGATGGATTTGCTTGAAGCAAAGAAAATAATCTCTTTTGTATTTTTATTAACTTTATATAGACAACGAGATTCACCATCTTTGAAATCTTGATTATTCAAAAATACTATTCTGTTATCAAAGACGCGGTTTTAAACAATCACGTGGATTAGGTTCCTTTGATTATATTCAAGGATTAGCAATCACCGTAAGCTTCATTTCATTTACTTTCCCCCGTAGGTAAATGATATGCGTCAGAAGACCGAAGCTCGTAGTTAATAATATATTTTTCCTTACTCAATGTGTGCTCAAAGTCAAAATTAACACAAGGTGAACTAATATTATATATGATTCTAAGCTGAATTTGTTTATTACTAATGATACATACTATTAGATTGCCTAGAAAGTTATTCATAAAATAAGGCCTAAATACTGTATGTGTGAACTTACCTTTCAGTCAGGTATCTATCAAGTAGGTTAGGAACCAAATAGCAGAAATCACTGGCCGAAAATTTGTTCGTAGATACTCGCACAAAGTATCAGTATCAATGGTCTTAAAATAGCAAACGGCACTGCGTACAAGAGCAAAATTTATACGCAGCCTAATTGAGAGCATGAGATACTTTTTACAGGTATTTAATTACTTTCACTGGGTATATTTATTAGTCTGTAAATTATGGAAACCCTATAGTAGGCACGGCCTTCAATTGGTCAAAATTGTTTCATGGAAATAATAAAGTTATAAAAATAATGGTATTATGTATGAAGGCCTACCGCGAACAGCGAAGTTCTCAAATTGCGGGCATCTTTCTCTGTCACTCTAATTAAGCCTTATTTGGATTAAAAGAGAAAGTTGCCCGCAATTTGCGAACTTAGGTGTTCGCGGTACCGACCGCAAACTCTGTAAATTGGGTTAAACGGTAATGGTATTGTAAGAAATTTGTATTTACAGTACCGGCCAATAATATATTATCACCTTCATGTTTTTACAGTATAACTTTTATTTATATTTGTGAATGACTTCCATCTCACACCTTTAGGTAGTCTAGTGGTCTCCATTTGTACGAGCGATGAGCAAAATGTAATGGTTTTTTGTTTTAATGTACCTATGGCCAACTTCGTTTTTTTATTAGACCTGTTTTAGTAATATACTGAGTATCCTACAGTATTCATCATATATTTGTATAAAATGACTAGTAAAATATGCAATCTATAAATTAACCTATTGAGTTTACTTTATACAAGTTCATACAAAAACACAAAGGTGATATACTCGTATGTATCATTGGCCGGTACTGTAATAAATGGGTAGTTAACACGAAGTATTTACATTTTGACACTAGGTACTATAATAGTACATTACGATACAAGTGCGAAAAATAGGAAATTCGAAACGAGTGGCGATAAATTAAAACACGACCGAAGGGAGTGTTTTAAATCGACACGAGTTGCGAATTACCTATTCGCACATGTATCGTACAACGTTTTACAGTACATATGGCCCTTTAAATGTTCGACACAGTAATGTAATATGCAAATTTTCGCACTAGTGCTGTAAAGTAGCACCATATTTTTTTTTTCTTTTTTTTTTATATTATAGGACATTATTACACACATTGACTAAGTCCCACAGTAAGCTCAATAAGGCTTGTGTTGAGGGTACTTAGACAACGATATATATAATATATAAATATTTATAAATACTTAAATACATAGAAAACACCCATGACTCAGGAACACATATTCATGCTGATCACGCGAATAAATGCCCTTACCAGGATTTGAACCCGGGACCATCAGCTTCGTAGGCAGGGTCACTACCCACTAGGCCAAACCGGTCGTCAAAACCATATGTACTGTAATAGTACATTATGATACAAGTGTGCTAAGTTGGTGATTACACACGAGGCGATATTGTGCGCGCGAGCTATAAGCGAGCGCGCAATAAGAAAGCCGATGTGTGTAATGACCATAGCACACGCGTTTCATACGACGTTTTTCAACACACTTGCGAGGAAAAAACAAAACTTATAAATTAGATTTTTTTTTGTCAAAACCGTAAGTACAATTTTCAAACTGGTGGCTTACCGTTTTAACATCGAATAATTGCACCAAAGCGTGCTGGGCTTGTAGGCACTTGTTCGCCAGTTCATTGGAATAAGCTACTAACACGTTTTCCAAGAAAGACTGGGCGTTTTTGCTGATTTTCCATTGAATAAAAGTTTCATATGCCGCCAATTATTTTTCACCCGATTTTGATGGTAAAAAGCTATCGTTCTCGGCTCTTGCCTCTATTAGTATTACTGGCAGCGTCAATTTTATGTGTTCTTCATTTTCAATACTTGAAAATGACATGTTCGTCAATATATAAACTAAAAACATGCAAAACTATTCCAATTTTATGACAAATACGTTAAATGGCTGGCGCCTTAATTTTTTTTATGCACGATTCTAATGCGCGCGCAAGGCAAAGGCGCGAACGAAATCGACAAACAGCCAATTGAAAAAATGAAAAAAGTTAATATTTTCGTATTTCTATTCGACGGATGGAGATCAAATCGATAAAGTTATATTTATTCATTATTGTAATTTACGAGATAAGTTAATCTATAAATTATGTTTAGTGTGATAAAACTTCTTTGAACTAACATTTCAAACCTAATAGTTGGTTAAAAAAATGTTTATTACTTGACCAAATTAAGAAGGCTCCGATTCCATGCATATTATTAGCAATCAGTTACCTTCTTAACTCAGTCGGATAATATAATGAAAAACCGGCCAAGAGCATGTCGGGCCATGCTCAGAGTAGGGTTCCGTAGTTACTCTTCCGTCACAATAAGCTAAACTGGAGCTTAAAGTATGGTAGATTGTTAACCAAGGGATGAACTGTGGGTGTACGTCTTTTTACTATGAAGGGGAAACTTTTTGCGATAACTCAAAAACAGCTAAACTGATCATATCCGCTATAGTTTTCGTTTAATATCTTTCTTAAGCTCTACTTCCAAGATTTTTTTTCATATTTTTTGGACCTATTATTCAAAAGTTAGAGGGGGGGACACATTTTTTTTTCTTTCGGATCAATTATCTCCGAATATATTCACTTAATCAAGAAATGTTTGTTGAAGACCCCTATTAGTTTTGAAAGACCTTTCCAACGATATCCCACACTGTAGGGTTGAAGCAAAAACAAATTTGACCCCCACTTTACGTGTAGGGGAGGTACCCCAAAAAAAAAAAATTTTTAGATTTTATTGTACGACTTTGTCGGCTTTATTGATTTATATATCCATGCCAAATTTCAGCTTTCTAGCACTAACGACCACGGAGCAAAGCCTCGGACAGACAGACAGACAGACGGACATGGCGAAACTATAAGGGTTCCTAGTTGACTACGGAACCCTAAAAAGCACGAGTGTTATAATATACTGAAAAAGCACGCGTGTTTAATAACTAGGATTAGAGCCAAAAATCGGTGGAATAAAAACGTCGTTTTGTGTAAGTAAGTGTGTTGAAAATAATGTTTTGACGTGACCTGATCCGTGACGATGAGTAGGTACTAAAAACCGGCAAAGAGCATGTCGGGTCATGCCCAGGGCCGGATTTAGGGGAGGGCAAACGGGGCTACTGCCCCGGGCCTCCACAAAAGAGGGGCACCCTACAATAGAGAATTCGGTAAATTTACCATTTTATTTGGAAAAAATTTGGGGCCAGGGGGCCTCCACTCCTTTATTGCCCGAGGCCTCCAGACCTCTAAATCCGGCATTGGTCATGCCCATGCTCAGCATACAGGGTTCCGTAGTTACCCGTTCGTCACAATAGACTTCCTTGAGCGTTATTTTGACCTTACCTCCCACATGTAGGAGGGATTCCTTAAAAAAATATGGTTTTTGTTTTACCACTTTGTCGGCGTAGTTGTTTTATACTAAAGATCATGGAGCAAAGCCTCGGACGAACGGACAGACAGGCAGATAAACAGACATGCGGATATGGCGAAACTATAAGGGTTCTTAGTTGACTAAGGAACTCTAAAAAAGACTCGGGTCGTCGAAATATAGGTATTACATATGATCCTTTTAATATTTTCATTACATACCTACTACTTCATATACATGTGTAGGTAGGTAGGTAGGTACTAAATCGCAGAAACTGGAAATAGTATGAATTATGTAGGTACCAACTGTAATTGATTAAGAAACAACAAGATAGGTACACGCAAAACTCGCTGGCCCGCGCAAATTTCACGATATGATTCGAACGTGGGTTGTTTCCTTAATGTTTATGTATAAGTAGGTACCTATAAATATCTACGACCGAAGTACATGAGTACCCATATTAGATAGGAGGGCAAGATAATTACGTAACTTTTGAATCCTTTTCAGTTTTAATCACTGTCAATTCGCTAGAGGAAATTGTCATAACCAAGGACACAAGCTGGATGTCCCGTCTAAATCCCGCTGCAAAGTTAGTGCGTGAATCACGTGCGAAAGGCACAGAGGGACACGAACCGCTAACGAAATTGAGGAGGCGATTATAGTATAGTTTCTACTCTCTTTGTCGCACTACAGAAAACCGACAATAATTGGAGAGCAAGACGCGAAAAATTGGGAGAATCGGGCCCACACTCACGAGTTAAGGGTTTTGCAACTATGTATAAATGTGGAGGGGCCTAAAATCAGTCATTTAAGGCCCATATTGGCGCCTCTACAAAATGACTTAGTGGGACATCCATCTTGAGTAAAGAGTCCTTGGTCATAACGAATTCCGATTCCAAAATATATAGGTACGCAATTCGTTCGCAGGATCTCATTTCCACATTCGCACAGCTATTTATTACATAGCTACACCTACCATCTATACAGGTGTGATTATTAGGATGTAGATTAACGCTTAATGTATTCCATAAATATAGAGGTAATTACGTTACTTTCTTGTTTTAGTCTGTAAGATGTTTGTTGTTGTACTTTCCGCCTACAACTTTTCTGCTCTGTATAACAGGTATAATGTTAACCGGTAATGGTATGCATGAACTCAACTTTTTTGGTATTGGTAAGTAGGTTTTTTACGTTGGAATATTTTCGAATCCGAAATTGTCGAATTGAGAGAGTTGTCGCTGAATGCATTATTCTACGAAAAACTATATAGTTTACAACCATTACAAACATTGACACCTATTAAGTCATAGGTGAATCACGCTCATGATATTTAAGCAAAAACGATTTGTTTTTCGATAACCGATAGGTACTTGTCCACCGGGATTGTTTCTTGTGTGCGTCGTACATACTTTACATACTCGTGTGTAGAACCGTTCACTGAGTCATTGAGGGCATATCAAAAAGCTGTCCTCCTTATTTCACGGTTTACTTCAGTCTCCAAGGAATGGAATAACTTGATTTACCATGTCTATACCACGATAACGCAACTTTGGCTTATTCCCACAGCTTGCCAAATGTTCGTATCTAGTAAACCAGTATAATTGGATCTCGAGATTTATAACAACTATTTATAATCTGGAATACCACTTACATTCGTTAACCAGTAGAACCTAGCGTAACGTCTGCGCTTCGTTTGACAGGGATAACGGACCAGGGCTGAGTCGGAGAGTAGAAATTTTGAGCCTATGTGTTTATTTCCTTTTATTTCTTATTTCACGCGTCTCTGAATAAGACAAGTGATAGGTTTAAGGGGGATAGATTGATGGTAGACAACTGCGTAGATAAAATAATTTTTACGTTATTGATTTATAGGCGTACAGTAGGTATATCTATAAGGGTTTTTCAGCACACATGATCTGTGCTAACTGTGACTAACATTTCCATCCTGTATAACATTTAATATTCAATAGATATGCAAGCCGACCTTGGTTTTTTAACAACTTCTACTGTTTTTAGGGTTCCGTAGCCAAATGGCAAAAAACGGAACCCTTATAGATTCGTCATGTCCGTCTGTCTGTCCGATTATTATTAGTTTTGAACGCTAACATAATTTTGGTGGGTGAAAAAATCCCAGTAGTTACCACTGGTAACAACTTGGTGGTAACTAGTGGGAATAACCCAAAAGTTGTATGTGTCACACGAGAGCAAAGTTATTTTACATCTCGTTCAACACTCGCAAGAAAAAACAACTTTCCTGTCTTGTTGCACAAATTACTACTACTACTACTAAACCATTTTATCCAAATGTAATTTTAGTAAAACCCAATCCGGGTCTTTTTACCATCCACTCTTCGTTCCGTCGTCTTCCCTGCAAGTAACGTGACCGAAATAGCTAAGAATGCGAGTCTTTGTCTAACCTTGAGCTCCTGGAGAATGGATATGCCTATTAGTGCGAGGCTGAGTCCACGACTAGCACCACATTTCTAAAGCATAAAATGCGTTTTCGTTCACTCTCTCTAACTGTCCACGTTTCAGCATCGTAAAGCAACACTATATTACAGATACATTATTAGGCCTTTCTCGCGTATTATTCTATTATGCATCGTATGAGAGCTGTCATTTAAATACACGCACCAAAGCATTTTGTATTGTTGGTTTGCTCCGCATGAGAAAGGCCGTACTTTAAGCGGGGCCTAGGTCTGATATCGTAACGCCATCTAGCGAAACACACATGAACTATAGAAGCGAGGTTTCATTCAACGCCACATGGCGCCACAAAAATCTTTATTTCGGATTAATAACTATTAATATTTTTTTTTTATACTACGTCGGTAGCAAACAAGCATACAGCCCGCCTAATGGTAAGCAGTCTCCGTAGCCTATGTACGCCTGCAACTCCAGGGAAGTGCGCGTTGCCGACCCTAGCCCCCCCCTCTCATTGAGCTCTGGCAAGTCGTGGCAACCTTACTCACCGGCAGGAACACAACACTATGAGTGGGGTCTAGTGTTATTTGGCTGCGGTTGCCCATACCTCTCTTTTGGACGTAGTTTAAGGATGTACCCGGGTCCAAAATATCAGTATTAAACAGTAACAGTTTTATCATTTGCTCATTCCTACTGCATGGGAATTGTATATATAATGAAATTGAGTACAATAACAACTTAACAATTCAATGTATACTATATCTAATATCAAAATATGACACTAACTCTTCAAGTGGCATATGTCATTTTTGAGCTATTGGAATTTTGATGTTATTTCAATTAATCAAATTTGAAATTTAAATTACATAGTCGGTTGGCAGTCAACGGCCTACCACTCTAAGGGATATTATAAATGTCAAGGATATTACTTACCCAAAATAAATGCCATGAAATTAAGTACTATTAAAAATAGATTTAATTAAAGAATTACTATCTCTCTCTCCGGAATATGTGCTCAAACCAAGCAATAATGATTCTGTATGCTATGGCATAATCTTAATTTCTTTTCCTATCTAAAATTCTCGTTCAAGAGTTACAGTTGTAAAAGATCCTAATAGGTCCTCACACTACCGCTAAGTATATTCGAGATAAAATATTTAACAGAAAGTGTATTTTTACATAGCCTGAATGAATATATATGTCTGATTAGAATTATTGTATGATGGTACAGAAAATATTAAAAAGCCACTTACGTACCAGAACTAGAAACTTCATACACTCTTTGGTCCATTACAATCAATAATATTTCAGCATTATAAGAAATAAAATTTCTGAAAAATAGGAAGAGGATATTTCTGGGGAAACATTGGTAGGAAAGCATGAAGTTGATTATTTAGGAATATAAAATGATTAAGGAACTCCATGCTTTAATTTTGTTTATTATACAATGAATCAAGAATTGTTAACTTCAAATACACCTATGACTTAAAACTAAATTAAGATGTTGACTAGATGTATTAATCCTTTAATAATATTTTATCAGCGGCACCTTCAGACAGTAGCTCTCGCTCTGCCGCTGCTTTGGACGCTGCTATTCTGGGCTTCACATACTTAAAGTACTTGTAGGCATGATCACCTAATATCAAAGTTCCATAGAGAGTGAGCCCAATGCACACTATTACGCCCCCTCTGTGTAATTTATCATAAAGCATATTCCTTGCATACTTCTTCATGATTCCTGTTAAAGCAACGATCAAGAAAACAAGATTACTACTGTTAACTTCAGGCCGAAATAACAAATTATATACACACCAGAACAGCGTTATGAAATACCGACTATACGATTGTTTGTGAATACCAGTGTAAGGTACTTAATTAATTACCTTGATCTGTAACAATAAACTGCAGGAAGTGGTTAAGATTTATTTCATTAAATAAATATTAAAAGATTAACTTTAAGGTTACTCTATAATCAAAGTGACATTGTTATGTCACTAGACATCGACCAAAACAAACTTCCTAGCATAATGATAACCATGATATAGACAAGTCATTTTATCTCTGTTCCTATAGGTTATTAGACAGAGATGGAGTAACGATTTTCGTTTCTAGACTATCAACATGCTAGGGAAGCGAGATATTTGAGGCATGTTGGGACTACATATTACAACTTCTTAAGGATTCTACAGAACTTGCAACAAATGGCATGCGCTTTTAGGCCCAGGACTGTCTTATTTCAAATATAGACAGAGAGAATCAAGAAAAAAGGGGGTAAGTAAGTAAAATTTTCCGGGTTCTTAATAACTGACCATGTATGCTATCAGACTCAGTAAAAGAAAGTATTATTGCATAATAAGACAGTTTTAACGTCAACCTAAACAGGTTGAAATAGAAATCAAAGAGCATATAATCACTTGATGGAAATATGACACTGACGTTTTAATTTTGTGTCACATTGGATTGGAATTGAAATTGTTGTAGGTTAATTTATTAGTTTAATAATAATTCTCAGATTTAGATACAATCAAACAGAATTAAGAGAGAGAAACTGCCTTCCCAGTACCTTTTTATTCCATTGTCATAATTATGAAACATAGGCTGATTTTCACAAGCTACAGTATATTCAAGTCGATTAATTCAAGACTTTCATTAAGATCCTTTTCTTCTAAAGTGCCTTTAACACCAGTGAATACTTTAGAGAAACAAGAGAGAACTAGAGTGAATGTTGACAAGAACACCTTAGCGCTTTTAGAACGACTTTCTCTAGTTAAATGTGATACAGCAGAAGGGGTGAAGGTATTAGAGGACTCTATAGCATTTGCTGATAAAATTCTTCACATCAATACGGACAATGTCGTACCACTGTACTCAGTGCTAGAAGAGGAGTAAGTTTCGAGAACATAATTTAACCTTAGCCAAACATCTTATTGCAGTATCCTTACAGAAATTAAAGTTATTTTATTTCAGGAACTTAAGTTTACGAGATGATGTTATAACACAAGGAAATTGCCAAAAAGATATTTTAAAAAATGCTTCTGTAGTAGAGGATGACTATTTTGTGTCACCCCCTGGAAACATACCTCTGCATGAAATAGAAGTTGAAGAAAGAACAGCAGACACAAAAAAAAATGAGAACTGAATTACAAAGAGTCATTAGATTAAAAAACTTTTTCAGAATCATAGAATCTTCTACTAGCTATGTTACTTATAAGTTTAAGAAACCTAGTAGAGTTTTATCTAATAATATTTACATAAACTGGTTAAAAGCAATTTCTACCAAGAGCACAAGACATTTTCCTGTATTGATAAATAAGAACTTGGGAGACTTGAAGAATAAACCCCTTCCATTTGGTATAATAAGCCACTGCATACCTGATCAGCATGATATTTCTGTCCAACATTGTCTTTCACAATTTGCTCCGGAGAAGAAAACTAATCTGCATTTGAAACTTTACATACCGAATCAGGATGCAATGCAGTACTTTATTCAATGGCAACGTCTCAGGAAATATTGGTGGAGTTCAGTAAGTAAACATTCCCAGAGACTAGTAAATATTTAAGAAAGACAATTTCCATACAATGCTGCATTCCTTGCATGCCTGTTTACTATTTTTCCATTTTAACTTTGTACATATAAAATCTGTCACTGCTATTTATGATATCTGTTCTGTTCTCTTCATTACTGAACAGAGTATACACAGTGACTATCCAACCTCAAACTAAAAAGCCTACTCTGGAAGACTTCAGCAGTCTTTAAGTTCAAAGATGGTTGTACCAAAGAGAATTTAGTATAGAGGTGTATTGTCAAAGTAAATTTAGTAGTTAACTAAATTTACTGCCATCTTTCAACACAGGACTAAACTTCTTAGGATGACATATGGCTATTTGACCCATATTCTTTCACTGATTTGCATTAAATATCAAATCTACATCAACTCAAGTGTAGGCCAGGTGAGTGTATATTGCCATCTCTTTGAGCATAATTTTTTCTTGTTTTCGAGGCATGTTTTTTCTTAGATTTTATTTATCTTATACAAGTTATATATACATATTATTATTTTTTTAGATAACCACCACACCAAGTTTATTCTCTATAAATGAAATGAAGAATGTGGATGATATGACTGAGGTGGACATAGTAGCTCAATTTCCCTGGGGCCAGGAGGTGGTTGAGACTGTCACATTGAATAGTAGAGTTACAGTAAGTAGATACCTAACAACTCTGCAATTATTTATAATAGAAATAATTTTATTCACCATCAGCATCATATTAGCCCTGACATCCAGTGCTGGTTAAAGGCCTCTCCTTAAGATAATAAAAAAGAAAAAAAAAAAAAAAAAAAAAAAAAAGATACCCACAACTGGTTGAATAGTACTTCCACCTATTGTCACCCAGGGTACTATGTTGTTGACTGTACATACAGCTTTGAGCACAAAAAGTGCTTGCTTGTAAACTTGATATTACTGTTACTGTGTTTATAGGATGTGAAAAACGCTCTGTGTATCAGCTGTTCCACAACTCTGGAAGGTGCTCTGTTTATTATCCTACTAGACGGACAGAACAACCCCTCCGAAAGCCACCTGAGGCTTCACAGGAAAATGGCACCATACAAAATATCCTTTGCCTTAGACTACAAAGGTAATGTTTAAAATTATTTGAAAATATGACATGATAATTATACAGCTACATAAGAGGATTAAATATATCTTTAAGCTTTGGTTTCCTACAGATATTGACAATAAAGAAACATTGAATGAACTAGCTATCTTGCTATACAACATATTGGAAGGTGAAAAAATATCCACCTGGCTTCCGGACTTTGCCTTATCAATGGAATCACAGGTAAACAGATGTAATATTATAGAATTTACCAAGCAGTCAGCGCATTTTGTTTACTATTTTATTTTATTGTCTTATGTACCCAAGTAAGTAGTCATGTTTCTTAGATTCACGAATCTCATGATTCACTCTGAGTTAATGCTTCTACAGACCCAGCAGCAACGAATTCCATCGATCAATCCACAATGTATCACAAATCGCGTTCGATAATGAGTGAGGTTTGTAAAGGACGTTTTTCCATAGCGTTGGTAAAATTCGCTAATGTAATAAAACGCCCGTTGCTTGTCTCTTGTAGCGGGTAGTACAACTCAAGTTGTGCACACTATTTTTTTAATACTACGTTGGGCAAACTAGCATACACCATTAGGAGGATCCACACAGAGCGAGCATACGCGAAGGAAAACATTGTGAGGAAACGGGACTAATGAATCCGAACGAGTTGTAAGGGATGCCAGTCACTTTCGTAAAAACTAGTGCCTACGCCAATTCTTGAGATTAATTGCCAAGTGGACCACAGGCTCCCATGGTAAAAATCCGGGACAACACAACACGAACTCGTTCTACTCATTTCTTATAAGTCAACCAGTGATACATCATAACATCACTAACATGTACGTTTTTACTTTTCTCATTTTAGATAAAGGAAAACCTGCTCATGGGCGTGGCTTACACAGCCGTGATCAGTGAAGGTACACTGTCAAATGGTATCATGCATTTATTAAACAGCAACACTACTCTGAAGGTAAACAGAATCATATTCTTCATTTGAATATGTGTAATTTATTATAATAGCGGAGCTATTCGCACAAGTGCCCTACTGCATATACGATACGACCCAAGCAAATACCAAATCTATTTCATCATTGTGGATAAATTCAACCACTTAAATCCTAACTTTTCCGTTTGTCATTTCAGGAACAAATACACATCGCCGATTTAAGCTCTTATGCAGCACTTTTGTTTGAGAAGTAACTACAAAAGTAATTATAGATTAAAGTAGATGTTTGAGTGAGTAATAATAATAAAAGATTATTAATATTAACTGGGGTTATCTATCTCATGAGTTTTAAAAAATAGCCAAGTCTGTCACTTCCAAATTTATTTAGATACGATTTTATTGCAAGACAATACAATGTTTTATTGAATGACACTGAGGTGCAAAAAAATGCTTCAAATTGTCCATTGCTGTCCCGCAGGGAACAAGCTTGTCTCACGTTCGATCAAATAACCGGTTAATTACGTCAATTATCCCATTTAATTAGGCACAATGATCTGCCTACCGAGACAAATCGATACTCAATTACTCCTTTCATACATACAGTTTTATATACCAAAATAGACTCAAAAGCTACTTGATGAAAACTACAGCCATCTCTAAACTTTTTCGTTCTTTTTAATGCAGCTCAGCGTAAAATATAAAAACTCAATAATTTGATCTACAATTAGTACACTCCCTAACTCGTTACTCTATATAAAACCGAAATCGCGTACATATACTTTTTTAGAGTCGGGAAATGTTATCCTAAATTTATTTAATTGCTTGCCTCCTTAAGTTCATAAACATGTATGTAATGTTATGTTCAAGTACTTCATTCTAGTGTTATATGTAGATCATTCGTAAATATAGTAACTAGGTACTAATTATTAACTGAAAATGCACATAGCCCTTGATTTCATAAACTCTGGAGAAATCATTTCAATATGCTTCCGAAAAAAAATACAATATTAAAATCATCGACACGCAAACTTAGTAGTATTTACATTCGGAAATTATAAAGATCAACATCCCTCCATCTATCAATGATAGATATTGTCAAGCTAAATGTATTATTATAGAATGGATTCAAGTCTTAAATATATTTTCTTTTGAAAAGACGGCCAATATTTTTAAAAGGTAATGACTACGCAAATTTCGTAGCGCTACGCCGTAGCCGCTATCATGGTGTTCCCGTTTTGTAGCGAAAATAGAGGCTTGACGATAGTTGTGGTTAACGCTTAACGGGTTAATGTAACAACAGGTGTCCAATACAGTAGGGCAATGTTTACAGATAAAGAAACTTAATTAATTGTTGAAATTAACTACAGATATGGGATAGGGATTTATCAGTTACATTATACAATACATACGATAAAATTCATCTATAATAAGCTTAAGAAACAGTTCAAATAATTAAGAAGCAATCAATTTTGATCAGTGTTAATAAGTCTATTAACATAAAAATATTGTATTCAGCCAATCCAAGTTTCAATTTACCGCTCTCGTAACGTTATACTGGTCAAATTACGCAAATTATAATAAACAGTAATGATAATTAAGTAAAAAATTCCTCACATAATTGGCTTCAGTAATCAACATTTCCACAACTATACTGACAATGGTTGTATATCTAGATCTTAGGTAAATTATTGGCTTATAAAAACACCTTCACAACACCTGTGTAAAGTTTTATTGCAACATTAAGCCGGCAGCTGCAGCTTCTTTCCTTTGAGAACTGTAATAAAAAGAAAAAAAAAATTACAAGAGTTACAAAGTTATTTTCAAGACGCATCTGCTTGAAGTGATTCAAGTGATATTAAACGTAAAGGGCAATAATAAACCGGCGAGCGGAGAGCGGGTCTTAGGTAAGATTGCGGCTCTTCAACCCGCCCAACTATGAAAACTGGTGATTTCCACTGCGATTGGCTCTTGTCAAAAGTTGGCCGACCCCTGGCCTAGTTGGTACGTTGAGTGCAAGTTATGTGGCTGTATAAGATGTGTAAAGTCTAGAAAAAAATCATGCCCCTATTTTTCACAGCTAAAGAATATGGCGCTGTACAGCCTGAAATACGGCAAACGAATGGGATCGTATAGCGACATGTACTACATCTATCAAAATCGACTTTACACCTCTTCTACTACGAATTGCCTTTGGATAAGTATGTATCGTCGCCTATAGTACAGTAGGGCTAAGATGGTGGGTTTTTTTTTATCAACTGTCATCATGCTGCCTGTCACGTGCTACCAAGTAAGTGCGAAAGAGACGCATGACATTACAAATGATAAAAATGCAACCATGATACCGCCGCAGATGTAGTGAAAAATCCTTCGCCAGTGTATATTCTCACGTGCGTATTTGTCTTGCTTCTACTTGTACTTTTTGTACCGAGACTGACTGAAATAGCATTACACGTTCGTGCGTTTCTGTGCAAATACGTATAAGTAAAGGATTATTCACCACATTTGTACAAGCTTAGCTTGAAACTAAGACAGGGGTCGGCAAACCACGGCTCACGAGCCACATGAGGCTATTTGAATGCAATTACGACTACAAGGCACCCAAAAAATTAACGCTTAGATTAGACCTGGGTGCGTCGACAACAAGCCAATCGTTCACGCTCCGTAGCGTAGCGTAGGTATTAGTTATCTCTCTCTATAACTCATCCGCATTAGTGCTACAGAAACAGTTGCGTTTCGTTCGCTACGGAGCGTTAACGATTGGCATCTTGTCTACGCACCCAGTTTAGAATTTGGCAAATCGCGGACTTAATGCCAAAAGGCATTCTCTACCAGTCAAGCATAGTGTGGTGTTAAGGCACTTGATTCACAAAACACAAGCCCTGCCTAAAAAGGGCCATAAGCCAAGCGTGTTAGTAGAATGTGGTGTAGAAGTTCTTCTGTGCTACTGTCCGCTGGCTGACGGGACAATTAACTTATTAACTACAAGAAATAGTTAATTCACCCCTGTACATTACAGGCTTAACACACGGTAAAGGTACTCCTACCCTTGTTTGTTATTTGATTCAGTTCAGGTTCAGACAGAGATTAACGGTAGTACGTTTATTTCATTTTTCTTCAACACTATGTTAAGAATGCATCATGAGAAGCATAAAAAATTCTCTTAAGTTAATTAACTATTGTCGGCGTATACATATTTTTATCCTTCTTCTTTTCCCACTTGCCCCTGTTTTAGCTAGGCAACTATTTCAACATCTGGCCTGTAACCTATGTGGGAAACTGATTTTACCCTTAGTAGGAGTAGTACTGTAATGTTCTGCCGCCAGAGGCAGTATTAGCACAAACCGTAAAACTTAGAGTAACTTATATTTATAGTATGCCTTAAACAGTTTTTTGACACGGTTTCACAGATTATTTGTTACGAATAAATATGGTATTGTTGCTTCAAGGCGGTTTGTTAACAGTTTGTGCTACTGACGCCCCCTACGCACAGTTTTGCGTTATATTCCCTATTAAACGGTTTCAGACAAATACACCTCTGTTATCCCCCACAGAATAACTGTTTACTAGGGGTGAGTAGCCCTCGTCACTGGTGGTTTCCAGAAAGCACTTAAAGTAGTCCGCGAGATTATCAACAGATCCATTTCCCGCCTTTCCAAATAGTGGATAGGAACAAAAATATCCGTATCTATGATATACCAAGAACCACTGCTCCACACTGATGTAAGGACGCCAAGCACGAACTATTTCTTACATTGACTCGCCTGTTCAAAGGAACATGGGTTTGCGATAGAGATAGCTCTATCGCACGCGCGTAATTGTATGGCAGTCGCCGGCGAAACTGCCCCTGATGCCGGCGAAACAGCAATATAATTATGTGCTTGCAATAGAGATGGGAAGAGGTGATTAATACAATGTACGAAAACGTGCTAAGAGGACTTTAGCCACTAAATAGTTAATGCTCTAATAGAGCATATCTACATGCTATGACCCTCCACTATTCCACACACCAATCGAAATATATTTACCTTTCGTAATGTAAAGATAGAAGAAATCGCAGTACAGGACAGTCTGCACCACGCCAGCAACGATGGCGATTAACTCATAATGATCCTCCACGACGTAGCGGTACACCTGAAAATCAAATGTCAATCATTGCTTCTAAATACTAAATAGGAACACTTTCTTACATCCGCTAACTTTTTTTGGGGCAATAAATTTAATATGTATGTGACATAACCAGGGCCTGCACTTTTCATGCCGTTGACGCAAAACTTTTAAATTAACGTACAGGGAGTTTTCTTACACCACTACAAATGTAGATAACTTACGTATTGACGCGTTGAAAAATAAATACTTGTCAAATGAAATACACTGTTAAAAATTAAAAATATGTATTATTTAATAAACTAATTAATCTATTATTTAGTTGAGTGGCATTAAATGAAAGTCAGCTAGACGTTTCTGTACCGATTGTCTAGTATCTACTACAGCAGTTAACTAAAAGTTCTTAGTATAAATCCATTTATAATGTCTGTTTTTTACTGCTATACATTTACTACATCTAATAATTATAAAGTTTGTGCTAAGTGTCATGCTAGCCCAAGGATCCAAATAAGGTTGGGTAAACTATTCAAAATATTTTTATAGAAAAAATCCATTTTTAGGGTTCCGTAGCCAAATGGCAAAAAACGGAACCCTTATAGATTCGTCATGTCCGTCTGTCTGTCCGATTATGTCACAGCCACTTTTTGGTACAAGCTTTTATCACTAACTTTACTTCCCATAGGCTACTACTCACTGAGACAACTCTAAGAACCCTAAACACAATTAGGTTGTGTTGTTTCATCACAGAGTTTCTATAACCACCTCCTGTCTCCATCATTAGATCAGCTCGATGGCACAATAATATTGAATTGTTACCCGACTTACATATGTATGCACATTTTCGAAACGTCGCACTGTGGGCTGGATCGGCCGAAAAGAGGACATTCGTAGAACAAACCTGCTTATCATTTTGTATTCTATAATAGTAGGAAAATAAAGTCCTGAAAGGTAAAAGACGGGTTCGCTAATTATTGACATATCTAAGGACGGGCTTTACGGGCACTAAGAATGCTGCTAGTTCAGTGGTGTCACTCACGAATTCGAGCCAATCGTGCAGTCTAAGGGCTCCTCTACACGATGGCCCATCATACGCCAGTCTAAGGGACGCAGCTATGCAGAGGAATGAGATAGCAATATCACTTGCTCCCTCTAACGTATAAATGCGTCCCTTGGACTGGCCTACGCTGGGCCATCGTGTAGAGGAGCCATAACGGAACTAGTAGCGACCAGTCGCGCGCGTGGTGTTAACTCATCAACCAATCGCGTTGCGGCGTTAGACTGCACGATTTGCTCGAATTCTTGTGCGTGTGTGTACACCGCTGTACTGGCCCCATTCTTATTGTCCGTACGGCCCGTCCTTAGATATATATGTCAATGTCGCTAATAGTTTCTGAGAAACAAGATACTTACCTATTTTTGAGTCCCATAAAAAACAGACTTTATTTCTTTCTGCTTTCAATACGTCTTATTTTGAAAAAATTATACCACATTTATTGTTCCATATACAATTTTCCGTCATGGAATAGCATAAAAAAGATTATTATCTCAAAAAAGTATGAATGTCCTCTTGTAGGCCGATCCAGCCAATGCGTGGGTCAAATTAAGCTTCCAAGATTTGACCAACACATATATACATACATACTAACCGGGCAAGTTAAATAAAAGCTTGTATAATAAGTTTTTGGAAAAAAAAAACATTTTTGGTGCAAGCTTTTATCGCTGACTGTACTTTTCTTTCCGCAGACAACTAATACTCATCGAGACAATTCTAACAACCCTAAAACACAATTAGTTTGCGTTGTTTTATCATAGAGCTCCCATGGCCACCTCCTGTCTCCATCATCAGATCGGCTCCAACTCCAAGTCATCATAATATTGCATTGTCATCCAATTCACATGTATGCAAAATTTCAGCTCAATCGGAAATCGGGAAGTGGGTCAAATTTAGTTTCCAAGATTTGACCCACACTAACATACATATATATTAACAGGTTAATAAAAGCTTGTAAAAAAATAAATGCATTAGAAGAAACTAATATAATTATTTTGTAAAATAACCTTTAAAATGGGGGTTTTCAGTAAAAGTGTACCATTTTTTTTCGAAAAACTAACAACACTGGTTATTTAGATTAAAAGTCACGAGGACTATTGATTAAAACAAAGAAAAAAGTGTCCCCAGTATTACATACAAATTTTGTGACTTATTTTGACATACATTTTGTATGGACACATCACAGAATATTAAGGACACATGGAATAGACACACGCTCCGTAGACCAGACAACCACCTGTCCAATCAGGGTCTCCACTGGCAATCGACTCACAGTAGACACTCGGGGCAGCCTCGTACCACATGGAGGATCAATCGAGGAGGCTGGTGCAACTGGACTTGGCTGGAAAGAGCTGGAGGTAGCCACTCAGGATAAAATGGAAAATTCTTTGTTAATGGTACACTTTTTCCTAAAAATGCCCAGATATGACAACACTATGACAAAACCACCCAGTACAAGGGCTCTTGTTGGTACCACATTGATTCTTAATGATATTTATTATTTCTCCCATTTATGTGAGAGATGGTGAACCATTGCATGCATTATAATTTTAATAATAATGGTATGCAACAAAGTAATTCTGGAGTTCTAAAAGAAACATTTAGTGGATAAATAATAATAATTACCCAGTTAAGTAAATAGAGGGCTCGGTACGATCCGAGAGCAAACAGGTAATGAGAAGTGATGCTCTCCGCTTCACCTGTCTTTGATACTAAGAACAGCTGTGGTAGGATGGCAACTGATTCCAAGTAAATGGAGAAGGTCCACATGACCTGAAAAAGACACATTATTATTCTCAATTTGTAATGTCTAGTCTTCTCTGGAGGCCTAGCACATGATTGGTATGACAGTATCTCACAGCAAATTAGTCTATCCGTCTTTTTCTATGTTATTTAAAGAGGGACGGGTAATCTATCTCGCCTCACGATCCTGTTGCGCCAATCATGTGCTAGCCCAGCTGGAATAGAATTGTTGAAGTTAAATATTTAAAATAATGTTTACTCTGTAACTTCAGAAGGGCTCTTTATAAGGTGGGTTTCCAAAACAGAATTCAAAATAGGTTGTGATATTAGCAGTGTTGGTGATGATGATGGCTAAAATTTCAGTCAGAAAGTCTTACATAAATACTTTTTGTATTTCTATTTAAGGATAAATTGATGAAAAAACAATAAATTATTATAATATTGATGCAATGTGTGTGTTAATTTTAGCTTTATATCCTTTATATCGTTACCTAGCACTATATATAGTAGATTTATCAGTAGGTAATCTAGTAATCTGTGGACGATGTTGTTGGTCTCACACTTTATTATTCTTTGTATTTTATTTTTGTATCTAAACCTGTGTGTTACTGTTTGTTGTCCCAAATAAAAAGAAAGAAAAATATATATATATATATATATATATATATACATAGATATATATATATTTATGTGGAAACTTTTTTCTGAAACCTGGTTATACATACAAGATATGGTTGAAAGAATCTATATAACCCAATGCAATCCATAAAATTGGTATGTAAACTCCACATCAGATACCTAAGTCAAAACATAAATACAAATACCATGATCTTCTCACTGCGTATCAATATCATGTTCTAATGAGAAAATATCATGAGCTAACTGGTATTTTTGACAAGACTCACCTCTAGCACAGTGAAGTCATGGTGAATCAGCAGTGCCAGCACAAAGCATGGAACTAACAGAAACTCAATTCTGAATGTGTCATGGTTGTGGTCATAGGTAGCTCTGAACTTGACGTAGATCAAATAAACAGTAGCGCAAGAGGCGATGATGAACACCAGTTTCATAACAGTGTTATAGGCAGACACGTAAGTCGTCAACAGATCTAAATATCGCATCGTATACACAATTGCAAAGAGTATCTGCGATTTTCCGGATATACCTGTAAATAGACAGAAGGCAAATGCGTTTATTATGGCTGAATACTCTTCGACGATCACTCCACATAACATAACAGACGCCGAGCATGCCGGTCATGTTACTACCCAAAGTGGAATCTTATTATACCTGCACATGATCTCGTTTTCCATATTTTGAGTAATAATATAATAATAGCTAGAAGGTGGGACAAATCACCAAGTAAACGGAATATATTCATGGTTTATATTTAAGAGCACTCCTTATCTTTTTAACGCCGCGTATACTATCATCTATCAAGCGAAAATGACGTGGCTGAATGACAGAACCTTCTTGTTTGAGAAGACAGATAATCAAAACGTATCCCATGTCTTCATTCATCATTTAGAGCACGTTTCAACCCGTAATAAATATTTTTAGTATGTGAAATAATAAATTATTACTGAATTTTATCATATTTATAAATTTAATCGATCTCGAAGTATTTTAACACACGACAGACACTATTTAAGCCTTAATTTAAAACGTGGAAATGCGTTGCTTGACAGTATACTTGACGTACTTGACAGATATATATTTGAGGTTAGGTTTCTGAAAACCTGATAGTTCAAACAAACGTGAACTCACGTGTAAAGACGTAACAAATAGATTTAGAAGTTTATTTCAAATGGTGTGAATTTGTGATTTATTGTAAATTGAACTTAAGCTTTCAAAATGGTACGCCATAATAATCAGCTGCCTAACAACCTCACGCAACTGCAAAACCTAATCAAGAGGGACCCAGAATCATATAAGGAAGAATTCAATCAACAATTGGCTCATTTTGAAACCACTTTGGAGATATTTAACCTTAATCCGACGCAATACAACAAGAAATTAGATGAACAATCTATGTTCCTTGCTCAAGTAGCCCAGTGCTATTTAGAAAACATGAAATTTTTTCCTCAGAAAATAATTGATATCTTAAAAAGTCACAACACGACTTTACACAATGATATGCGTCTTGCATTGTGTAAATGTTTAATTTTACTGAGAAACAAAAACTTCATTACACCTTTTGATTTGTTGGAACTGTTTTTCAACTTATTGAAATGTCAAGACAAGCACTTGAGAGAGTTCTTAAAAACTCATATCATAACAGATATTAAGAATATGAATATGAAGCATAAAGATATGAAATTTAATTCAACACTGCAGAACTTTATGTTTTCTATGCTGAGGAATTCTGATGCCAAGGCTGCAAAATTATCTTTAGATATTTTAATAGAGCTCTATCACAAGAATATATGGAATGATCAAAAGACAGTGAACATAATTGCTGATATTGGATGTTTTTCCAAAGTAACTAAGGTAATGGTTGCTTCATTAAAATTCTTTTTAGGCCGAGATGAGGCTGAAAAGGAAGAGAACTCGGATAGTGAGGATGAAGTGGATCCAAGGGATACCATGATTGCCAATAAGTTTAACAAAAAAACAAGGAAAAGAGATAAGATGGTAGAAAAGGTGAAGAAAGTTGCAAAGAAGTTAAAAAAGAAGAAGGAGAAGGCTCCTGTATTTAATTTCTCTGCACTGCACTTACTTAACAACCCGCAAGGTTTTGCTGAGAAACTGTTCAAATTAATGGAGTCATCTAATGAAAGATTTGAAGTGAAACTCATGTGCCTTGATGTCATCTCTAGGCTTATTGGATTGCACAACTTGTTCTTATTTAACTACTATCCATTCATTGCAAGGCTCCTGCTGCCACATCAGAGAGAAGTCACTAGAATACTTCAATTTGCGGCACAGGCATCCCATGAACTGGTACCAGCTGAAATTATAGAACCAGTCATGATGGCTATTGCAAATAATTTTATCACAGAAAGGAACTCTACAGATGTTATGGCAGTTGGATTAAATGCAGTAAGAGAGATTTGTGCCCGCTGTCCTCTTGCTATTACAGAGGACCTGTTGCGAGATTTAGTACAGTATAAAAATTACAAAGAAAAATCTGTTATGATGGCTGCCAGATCACTCATTCAGCTGTACAGACAATCAATGCCTACTCTTCTGCACAAAAAAGACAGGGGAAGGCCAACCGAAGCTTCCTTAGAGCTAAAAACAAAGAAATATGGTGATATGGACATTAAGGATTATGTGCCAGGGTCTGAAGTTCTTCTAGAAAAGAAGGATATCACTGAGGAAGAGAAAAAGAAAAAGAAAGGAAATAAGAAAAAGGGTAATGAGTCTGATAGTGATGACTGGGTTGATGTTAATTCAGATCAGTCAGAAATTGATATATCTGACAGTGGTGAAGATAGTGATAATGGAGAAGAAGAGGGGGAAGTTGTTGAAGAAGAAGAAGACAATGATGAAGATGCGGGAAGCAAAGATAACCAACCAGAAGAAAAAGAAGGAAATACTGATAATGTAAACATTAGAAAAATATTAAAAGGCAAAAGAAAGTTAAATAAAGAAGATATTGCAGAGAAAGTTGAAACTGCAAGAAATATAGCGATGGAGACTATTTTCACTGATGAAGATTTTAAGAGAATTGATGCAGCACAGGTTAAGAAACATGTGAGTGGAGTAAAAAGAAACAAGAGTTTAGTAGAAGATGAAGAGGAGTCAGGAGAATTAGTACAGCTCTCAGCCATTGAGAATATTCACAAAAAGAGGAAACATGACAAAAATGCTAGATTGGAAACAGTTCTCAAAGGAAGGGAAGAAAGAGATAAATTTGGTTATAAAGATAGAAGGAAGAATATACATTGCTCTAAAACTAACCGAGAAAAGAGGAAAACTAAGAACTATCAAATGGTCAAACATAAAGCTAAGGGCAAAATCAAACGATCATTTAAAGACAAACAGATTGCTTTCAGAAATTATTTGATTAAGCAGAAGAAAATGAAATAATGAGAATTTAAATTTGCCTTTCTTTAACTCTGTATTGTTTTCTTTGAAATATTTGTTTTTTCCTTTCCAAGTTTTTTATTTAATTCATCTAAACATTCCATTTGTTCTGAATGTGAAGACTGTAAAATAATTAAACTATAATGTTAAACCTTATTTGACTTCTTTGAGAAAATCTGAAAATGTTATAACCAGGGTTCACAATAGTTACTTGTTTAATTTGTTTGTGTTTGAAAGAGGCAAATTTATTGTCAGGGTTGGGCAAAATACTGCCTTCATCTTATTTGAAATGCAAATTACAAAATACATTAAATATTGTATTTGAAATATAAAATACAAATTACTTTGGTGACAGGTATTTGAAATACAAAATACAAAAATACTCTGTTCAAAATAATGTATTTTAAATATATAAACACAATTTTAAAAAAAAATTATATACTAAATATACATTTTACGTTTCTTTTTTATATGTGCCGATATTTTTTACAGGTTTTTATGAATTGAAGAACGAATTTCCTTCCATAAAACTTATTTCCTATATAAGTATGTATTAGCTAGGAATATACGTATGGCAGGCATAAGGCCTAATAGATTTTTTTGAAGTGCCTTAATAAAGTTTTTTTTACTACGTAAATAACGAACAACTTATTTTACATGAATCTTTCCATGTATTTTGGCGTAACCGTGCGCGCGCCACATTTATATTCGCAACTTTGGACGTTGTTGGGAAAAGTACAATAGATAGCAGGTTTATTAAAAAAATAAATCTCACGGGAAGAAGAATCGATTGACATTCTCCAAAAATTTCATGCATGTAGCTAATTGAAAGACACGTTCAGAGTTGTTGGTGAATGAACGTATTCAGTCAATGGAAACATTATCTCGACTGGAGCGGAGGAGCAGGTTTAGTTATGTTTTCTTATTATTAAAAAGATGACTTATTATAATTGCTCCCAGATGCTGACGGCCTGCCGTTTGTCATGCAAAGACGATAAAGACATCGTCATTATTTTTGCTCGATTATTACAGATTCTAAATAAATAACTTTTGCCAGTCCTCAAGGGAGCAGTATTCTGGATGCCATCGCATTTTATACCTATAAACACACGTCCACTCACTTAGCCTAGCTTAGATCTAGCTAAATTTAATAACATTCCATAATACGATTTTATAAAATGTATTTTGTAGAAATGTATTATTAAGCTAAATACATGCGAAATATTTGAAATACTAAATACATGCGAGTATAGTATTTGAAATACCAAATACTTCCCCAAGTGGTATTTGAAATACTGCCCAACCCTGTTTATTGTTTAACCTCCTCCTTAACCTCTTTAAGAGGGTTAAACTATTAACTTTGCTACCAAATGAAACAACATTTTACAGTTCATATGGTGCTACTTTACCGCACCAGTCTGCATTAGCACATGACGTAACTATGTCCAAAATTTAAAAGGCCATATGTACTGTAAAACGTATAGTCTGTTCGGATAGAGAAGAGTCGTGGAATGTATTGGGCCTCATAAATTCCACGACTCTTCTCTTTCCGAACAGAGGGCCTACCGCGAACCACGTTCGACGTGTTGCCTCCTTGTCACACTTACGTACGAATATACAAGTACGACAGAGAGGCAACACGTCGAACGTGATTTGCGGTAGGCCCTCAGACTCTATCTACGAATAGGTAATTCGCAACTCGTTTTTTAACTTAGAGCGCTCAAATTATTCATATATCTAACATTGCCAATTTGATTTGTTCATCCGTCCGGACTGACTTTTGGAACGTATCTTTTATTTCTCATGTTGGTAGCCTCAGCCACCCGTCAGTGTCATCAGCATCGTCATATTTGGTATAATGTCAAACCAACTATATGTATTTGATACACGAGTCTTTGTAAAACATTTTGTTCCATGAAGAATATTGGATTAGTACACACAACTTAATGCAAATACTTAAATTCGCTTCAAAAAGCTCTCTGACGGAAATAACAGCGATTAAAAGTTTTTGGTCTTGTTTTACTATTATCGCAATGTTAAAGCCAAAGGCGTTGACTCAGGTCCTAAGCCAAGCAAACACGGGGGGAGTAGAAAACACATTGTACGTATCACGGAGTAAATAAGAAATTTTATGTTGCTGATCGTTCATAACCATCACTTGCATTTTTTTACAGGTTGCTAAACCATCAGGGAGCTCTTTTGGCATATTCTGGTTACAATGACAAAGATGCCAGAGTCACTGCTGCGATTGCGAGTAATGTGTGGTCTGCATATGAAAAGAATGGCAAAAATGTTTTCAAAGAAGACAAATTACACCTTATATTGGTAGATTGTAATAATGGAAAAATTGCAATTACCCAAGTAGCTAATTTACTGCTGTGCTTATATGCCAAAGAATCTGTGGGATTCGGAATATTGAAAGAGAAGATTAATGCTATAGCACAGTATTTAGAGGGGCCTTTGAAGCAAGTTGCTAACTCATAATACTTGACATCTTTAGTCTTAAGTGTTTATCTATTACAATTTTATACATATACCTATTTCAAAATAAAAATGCAACTATCTTAACAATTATTTATTTATTTTATTATAATAATCTGCCATTAAAATATTGAAGTACATTTTAACTGTATACAGGAAAAGTAATTTAGTCCTGATTATAGTGTCCAGTTCAATTTAGTCAAAGAGAATTGATTATAATAGAGAGGTAAAATCTAAGAAAAGAAATGTCCTTATTTTGATGTCCAAAACAGATGGGGCATACTGCACCATGTTTTGCTGTCACTGAATTCTCAAACATCAACTTTTGACAATTAGAGTTACTGAAAATGTATGGAGCTTTATAGCACCATCTCCTTTACCTGTCAACTTTGAAGCACAAAATTGTCTTAGATTTTGTGCATCTTAATCAATGTATCTTTGGTTATGTGTACATTATACTCAATCATTTTTATCATTAAGGACAACTTTATACACTTCATCATACAATTTATGTTTTTCTCGATTATGTACCCTTAACTCGTGACTCAGCAGTTTCCGCCTGAAACAAAACAACAATATTTATGCAGGGTGGAAATTCAAATGGGGCAGTGACTGAAAACATGGTTTTATACTGACAAGAAATTTACACCCATGTTCTTAACTAATGATTATATTTGAACAAAGAAAAAAATCACCTGGGTGAGACACAAACTCCCATCTGGAATGTCAGACTTACCCAACTTAGCATTTTCATCATATCCTTCAATGTTTTTGTGTTTTCAAGATTTGTAAGTTTAATGATTCAGGAGGGTGCACAACTGGTTAAATTTTTTCTTCAATTCAAATATGTATGTTCTTAACTTTTGGCAACAGGAAAGACAAATTGGAACTTACCTCTGTTTAATCTTACAGTAATACCTTACCTTGTCCATAAATCACGACCGCAAATAGTGCATCTGTATCTAACATTTAAATGGGCAGCATCGTAATGTTCTTGTAGTGATTTCTTTAACCGGAATTGTTTCTTGCATTTATTACACTGTAACATAAATTGTGAATATAAAATTAATCTTCTAACAGCAGCATGTTAAAAATACGTGTGTCATATCTTCAAGAAAATAGTTATATATATAATCTTTAGTTTTTCATCATATGGCAAATAGTGTCCTTTCCTTGATGAAAATAACAATTTAAAGGATTGATAAATTCATGCCAGATATTTTAGGCACATACAGCTCCATGTAAAGATAAGTATTGCATATAATCATATGCAATCATTTTACCTCAAATTTTTTACTAGAATGTGTCAGCTGATGTTTCCTCAGGTTGCTTGGGTTGACAAACTTTGCAGGACACTCAGAACACAAGTATGGCTTCTCGCCTGTGTGTATTCTCATGTGCAGAGTTAGGTAAGCCTGCTGCTTGCCTTTGTATGGACACAATGGGCAGGAGAAGTTGCATTTATCTGAGTGTATTAACCTGCAAATCATTTATTCACATGTTATTTAATTAGTTAAGTAATACTGATTTCATTTTTGACAAAGGTGGCCTGGTAATTAAATAGGTTAACTGTAAATAAATTAGCCCATTTGAGTTAAAATAGATGGTCCAGAGACAGTCTAAACAAGTTAATTAAACTAAGTTATTACCAATACTTTTTAATACTAGAAAACTACAATACCTAGGTCATTTTTATATTAGAAATAACAAATATTTAAACTTACAAGTGATTCCTCGATGCTCCTGCTGAGTAGGATATTTTGCCACAAATGTGACAGGTGTACTTCTGAGTCCGCAAATGTACACTTTTCTTGTGTCTTGCCAAGTTGGAGACAAGTTTCCCACATATTGGGCAAGGAGGACAAATGCAGTTTTGCTTAAGACGGTGCTCTTTCAACAAAGCCTGAAACCATTCAAATTACAGTTTACACATTTGATGCAGGATACGAGGACATTAAACATGTGTAGCTGCACTAGTCATTTAAGATTAAAGTGTCTTAACTAAGTCTAATTTAATTTTACAAATCAAAGAAACTAACCCTTGAATCAAATTTGAGGTCACACCTTTGACATCTTATTGTTTTTATAGATCTGTCTTTAACTCCTGCATTAGTTTCTTTAAGATCCCACACATTGGCTTTTTTACTTTTACTATTCCTCCGTTCTCTCTTAATGGCAAGCCTGCTGATTCTTCTTTCCTTCATTTCATTAATTATTAGGGCGAAATCATGCTTCACAATTGAGGCAGCATGATTATCTAAGCATAAAAGATCATAGTTAGAATTATAGAGACAGAGAATTTGGAGACTAAACAATATGATGATAAGGTATACTCACTGGCTTTCCCGGAATGTGTTTGGCGAAATAGTGAATCTGAAGCCTCACATTTTTTTCTTAAAGGCTAAGGACACTTTCAGTTCTTCTACACAGTTTTTACAAACATATTTTGGGTAGGAATCTGCATTACTTACCTGAAAGTAAAATAGATATTATTAGGTACATTAACACGTTGAAAATTACGATTTTGCATGCTAAAATCCATCATCTGTGTGCCACGCGACAGGCAAATTTGAAAAAGTGTTGATTCCTAAAAGTGTTACTGTTACTCACCCAAACACAAGAGACTGTTCTAATTGCACACGAAATGTTAATTCCATCAATTTTATCTGTGATAGGTATATCGGCAGGGCCAGTGCAGACTCTGCAAATCATCTCATTCGGAAATACAATCTCGTTACTAAAACAAAGAAATCATTACATATGCAAAACTCTCTGGACTATATGAAAAGAGGTTCATATTCAAATAATATAAACATACGATTTTCTAAATGAAAACTGTGATTCCTGATTTTCATATTCCTCTTCGCGTTTTTGTTTAACAGACTTCCATAAAACAAATTCTGCTAGCTGGATTGAGCTCATTGCAAAAGTTAAAATGTGGTACTTGATTTCTTAACACTAAGAGTAATATTTACAATATGATGAACAACGAAACTTTTATAAGAAGCCACCAGTAAGCTCAAACTAGATTAGATGAGATGAGAGCAGGTAATGACACTAATGACATAAGCTGTCATGCTCCTGCAACGTCGAAGTAAGGTAAAAAAAAAACGATACATTCAGCGACTAAACCGTTGCCTTAAATAATATATATGACGTTATATAGGTGTTTTTTCATCAGTATTAAACTATCCAAATATTTGTCTGACTTGAAACCAACTTGAAACTACGAAATTCTAAAAGGTAACTTAATAAATAATAAGATTTAGCTGTATATTATACTTTTATCATGCACATTTAGCTTTTTTTCAACAAACAAACAATAAGAAAGATATATTTACATTTATTCGACAGAGGCCCCCACTCCGCAAGCGTGTTCAGGTTTAGAGGTAACATGAAAACACATCTGATTCTCGCATCCAGTACATAATTGTAAAAAAAAAAAGTGACTGATGGGAGATGTTGGTTGAATCAGATTTTTCTTATTATTGTTTATTGATAAAACTACTTGCATCTTAAGACCTATTGTAATCCTGTACGATGAATTTATCCGAAGAAAGCAACTTCGGAAATGGCCTTTTATACGTGGGATTTAATCAAGACCAAGGTAAGTAAAAGTTGCATGTTGGAATTACATTATCTTGTCGGTTTTTTACTGTTACATTGTAATAGCTTTTTCGTTATTTATTTAGGTTGTTTTGCTTGTGGAACCGAGAATGGGTTTCGAGTGTTTAACAGCGACCCTCTTAAGGAAAAGGAGCGTCAAAATTTCGCCGAAGGAGGTCTCTCTTACGTTGAAATGCTGTTTAGATGCAATTATATGGCCTTAGTCGGCGGGGGGAAGACACCCGTCTATCCGCCGAACCGAGTCATTATATGGGACGACTTGAAGAAGGACTCTGCTATATCCCTTGACTTCAATAGTCCAGTGAAAGCTGTGAAATTGAGAAGGGATAGAATTGTTGTTGTTTTGGGTAAGTAGTTTATCAGTAACCTGTTATCAGTGATTGAAATAGCATTGTTTTGCGAGAGATAAATATATTGTCTGTCTTTGCAGAGAATTTAATTAAGGTTTACACATTCACTGCACAACCCCAGATGCTAAATGTTTTTGAGACCTGTCAGAATCCTAAAGGTCTCTGTGTTGTCTGCCCAAACAGCAACAATGCTGTTCTTGCTTATCCCAGTCGTAAAACAGGCCATGTGCAAGTAAGTGATATCAATATACAAATGCTTAGTAAGCTCTAATTTTAGGTAATTGTACAGTCAGCGCCAAATATTTTATACCAACCAAAGTAGCCAAATAGTGCGGTACACCATATATGTAGTATGGTGTACCAAGCTATTTGGCCACTTTGACTGCTACAAAGGATTTGACGTCAGCGCCAAATATTTTATACCAACCAAAGTAGCCAAATAGTGCGGTACACCATATATGTAGTATGGTGTACCAAGCTATTTGGCCACTTTGACTGCTACAAAGGATTTGACGCTGACTGTACCCATTTTAAGAATAAAAATATAATTTATTTTTTGATTTTCTTTGAATTCATCCTTCTGTTGCTGTCAAGACTTAATATGTAGATATAGTCACTACATCATGCTAACATTTCAATTTTTTTTTCTGTTAGTTGGTAGAACTGAGCAGTCATGCCAGCACAAGCAGCTCTCCTGATGGACATCTAATTGCTGCCCATGAAGCCCCCCTCAGTTGTCTCTCACTGAATGTTGGTGGAACCCGGCTGGCCACTGCTTCCACAAAAGGCACGCTTATTAGAGTTTTTGATACAGCCACAGGACAGAAATTAGCAGAATTAAGAAGAGGTGCTCATCAGGTGAGGAATATATTACGTTTTGGTTAACTGTTAGCATTAAAAGCAAATTCCTGTATTAACATAGTAAAATAACACACCCAAATTTATATAATTACCCAAGTTTGCCTTCCGCCACACCTTTGAATTCTCCTTTCCCTAATTGTTTACTTTTATTATGTGTTTTTGTACTATAAAAAGTTAACTACTACTAATACTTTTTATGACATGTCCATATGCCTACTTTGGAAGAGTTTGTGATACTATGCTAATCACATTCTTTGGAGTCATTTGTTTTAGTTTTTTTCTGTTAAGAGTTTTTATTCTATTGATATTCAAAACACTTGGAAGCTGTAATTTTATAATGAACTTCCACTATTTATGGACACTAAAATTACAATTCTTGTTTCTATAAAGATATTCTTGTATCACATAAGTTATGACTGTTACGAGTATAACTAATAATTAAGTTAGGAGTTATTCTTCTCATTATAAAGTTGAAAAATAATTTGTTGTTGCTCTTGACAATATAAAATTAAATTCTTACCCGCTTGTTCATAAACGTCTACTAAATTTGACAAGCCGCTAATGATTGTTTGTCCCTTTCTGACTTATTGGTATGATGGAAAGGCACAAACAATTATTAGCGGCTTGTCAACTTTAGTAGATGTTTATGAATAAAGGGGTAAGTGTATAAATGAATACTTTCAAAGAATGCATGAAAATCTGAACTAAGAGTGTATTCTCATAATGGTGGTATGTTTGTATACCTTAATTTAAAGTATTTTCTATTAATTTCAGGCAACTATTTACTGCATAAATTTCAATCACACCAGTACCAATTTGTGTGTAACTTCAGACCATGGCACAGTCCATGTGTTCAGTCTAGAAGACGAAAAGTTAAACAAGCAGTCCAGCTTAGCAACTGTTAACTTTCTGCCTAAATACTTCTCAAGCAACTGGAGTTTCTGCAAGTTTACAATACCAAATGGCCCACCATGTATTTGTGCGTTTGGTGTAGACAAGAGCTCTATTGTTGGTAAGTATACTTCAATCATGGGATAAACAATACTTTACAATCATTAAAAAGTAACCTTTATTGAAGAAGCTATTTACTTAATAGACATCATTTCACGTTACTTTTTAAAAAATTACTCGCATAACCCCAAAAAATGCCATGTTTGTAACATAACAAATTTATTTTATCAGTTCCCTGATATACATCAAGGTGAAGGTAAAGATAGTTCAGAAAGTAAATCATTTCTATGTAATACTTATGGGTCAGTAGAGACATGCCTCGCCCGAGGCACAGCAGGGCATGTGTACACAGTCTGAGCTGCTTCGCGTGGCATATTTAAGCAGTGCAGATAACTCAGATAAGTGTCTAGTGCAGTTAGATGGTTATAATATAAGAAATACTATAGTCATAAGTCGCTCAAAACATGCAGTATTTTGATTTTATTTACCAATGCCACTTTTTTATTTATTCCAGTGATCTGTGCTGATGGCTCTTATTACAAATACAAGTTTAACGAAAAGGGCGAGTGCACGCGAGATGTTTACGCGCAGTTCCTCGAGACTTCAGAAGACAGGTAAACAAACTAGGAATTTAACTATGTAAGAAATTATATTGTGATTATATGCTATTTTCCTTTTGATATAATGTTAGTTTCGATTTTATTTGCCGACAAGAACACAAACTCTTGACAATTTTAGATTTGCCAAAGGTTTCAGTGGAATGTTAAGTAAGTAAGTTGAAAGAGTTTGTGCACTTGATGCCAGAGTACTTTGTATGTTTATATGTTATTGATGAAACGTGATCAAATGAATTTTATAACTTGAAAATAATAATTGTTTATATTAGTCACGCTAAATCACTAATATCACTATCATTGTCATCATTTTGTACATCATCTAAAAGTGTTATAGATCTCAAAAAGAATTTTATCAGTGTGACTGAATTGTATTGACTTTATTAAATTTTTTATCGCGATGTTGTAACGGATTTAACGATCTTGAAATCATCTCATGATCTATAACTAAATAAAATATTGCTTATCTTGAAAGTGACTTGCTTTATTTCTATCAGGGGACATTCATACATCGATAAACGCCAAACGAAAAAAAATGTATCAGGATGACAGATGCTACGAAAAGTTACGTGACTATTTCCATACATTATTATCGACTATTCCATACATTAAGTATCGATTGGCACCCTGGTAACATGACATACCGCCCGATTAAGATACGTCAAAATTATGTCAGTGTCTTAAAGTTCGAATCGGGCTGTTATATAATTGCTTGTTTGATGAATACGATAAATCATTATACTTGACGCCAGTACCAAAAAAAATCCAAAAACATTTGACATTGACAGTTACTCCATACAAAAATGAACTGTCATAGGGATCATCATTGGCCGCGTCAAGTATAGGAGGGTACACGAGCGGTAATACGCGCGAGGAAATTGCCTCAACGAGGGGGGTGGGGTTAGGGTCGGCAACGCGCATGTAACTCCTCTGGAGTTGCAGGTGTACATAGGCTACGGAGACTGCTTACCATCAGGCAGGCCGTATGCTTGTTTGCCACCGACGTAGTATTAAAAAAAAAAAAACCTGTGTACACGCCTATTGACTTGCTATCCAGAGTAAAGCAAATATGTTTTGTTGTTAGAAGTACCGAATTTAAAGTTTTTAAACTGATTTTGTTCTACTATTACATCTAAGAAACTTGATAAATTATATACCTAGGCTGAAACATATATTAGTAAATGATGTGTAGTCATATCAAGATTCTACTATGCTATAATGCCATATTTGTTTCTTAGTGTAAATCAATATTATATATTTCCTAAAAACTTCAAACACCTTAAATCTTGTCTTTAATAATTTATTATGTCTGCTGCAAACCAAATTTATAAAAGTTTATTAATTATTGATAGATTAAAAAATAATAAATAATTGACCACATTTAATTGACATATCTTAACTAAAATTACACCAAAGTTATAAACAAAAAGACTGTTTGATTTTGTACAGACTGAATGTGTGCAACAGTAAAAACCAACTAAAATATACCTTATCTGAAAAATGCATCGAAGTAGTTTGTGGATGAAACAGCAGTCAAACTATTTATTCATCTTAGTCAAAGTATATGTTTAGTCCAACTAACATGTGTTCTAAGGTTGCGTTCCTTCTAAAATAAAATTTCCCAATGTAGATGGTGACTCAGTCCGCTGGGCCCTATGCAATTTATACATATACAAGGTACAAAATGTCTATAGCGCAGGGCCCTCACTTATAACTTCATCTGTAAAATAATGATACTCATTGAGATAATATATTTACAGTACATATGGTGCAACTTTCCCGCACGTGTGCGGGAATGAGCACTTTCCGTGCATATGTCGTAACTTTAAAGAGCCATATGTACTGTAAAACGTTGTACGATACACGTGCGAATAGGTAATTCACAACTCGTGTCGATTTATTTCGCACTCGTTGCGAAATTCCTATTTTCTGCACTTGTATCGTAAATAACTATTACATCAATCATCATACTAGTATTTTTTTAGTTGTAAACAATTAAAATACCTGTATAATTATGTCCGGTAATTGATATTCGAAATAATAATGAGTTGTTTCTCTGCTTATAAAGTAAGTACCTAGGTTATTCCTATAAAAAGAGCTAATGTGTCCGTCTGACAAAAAAAGTATGTTTATTACGATATTGGAACGCCTTTTTCATAATTTATTCTTATGAGTTGATCCGACTGACGTGTATAATTATTTTTCTTAGTTTTAGTGCCCTATTTCGCGAGTTGATCCATATGTAAAGTGTATAATAATCAGCAGATGCCGTAATATTGGTGGTATTTTTTTGTCTTACAAGGAAAGGTACCCAACTGTCCGGTTCCGATTTGATTTATATTTATATATGTTATAGAGTAGTCTAAAATAACAGACTCGTATTTTTTTTTAGCTGCCCAAACTCAACCTATTGGGAGAAATTGTCCTCTAAAGTACTAAAAAATTACTAAATCTTCTAACTCCTATAGAAAGTGATGCTCAAGCAACTTGCTAGTTAATGGCTGGTTTGAGTATATGTTTGAAAGAAGCAAAAATTAATGAACACGTGTTTTGTTATATCGGCTAAAAAATCGACATTCGAAGTTTTATAATATCTTATCGCTAAAGTTACACATAAAGACGGGTGTTTTTTAGGAAAACTTGAGTTTAAGCAGATATAACAAAACACGTATACATAATTTTTTTCTGCTCTCAAACATATACTCAAACAAGCCATTAACTAGCAAGTTGCTTGAGCATCACTTTCTATATCAGTTAAAAGATTTAGTAACTTTTTAGTGCTTTGGAGGACAATTTCTCCCAATAGGTTCAGTTTGGGCAGCTAAAAAAAAATACATGTCCGTTATTTTAGACTACTCTATAACATATATAAATATAAATCAAATCGGGACCGGACAGTTGGGTGCCTTTCCTTGTTAGTGAAGTCTAATTTAACGACTTTATAATTATGTTATGTCGAAATTTTACTCGATTCACTGTGTTTTAAACATCGATTTACAGCTTTACGAATATATTATACATAAGTTTATGTCACTTCATATTAAAATCATTATTGTAATACATAAACTTAAAAAAAATTGGTAAAATACACTCTTTAATTTCCGACTCCGAAAATCATTTCAACTAATTTGTATACTTGTATAATGTATATATCGGTAATTTTTTATGTGAAGCCACTATGAAAGTTAAAAACTACCACAAATACTCGGTTCTCTGAAATCGGTGTATTTTAAGCTTCAAATATACATGTAGCAAAGTAGACTGCCTTAAGTCGATATTTTGTGATGTTTACCATGCAATGACCCTATAATATCATCGGCATTTTTAATAAAATACCTATATATTTTCATAATTTTTTGTATTTATTTATCTCTTGTCGCATTACACAACATTCACTTTGTCGTCACAAATTGTTTTGACTCCTTTATAGAGTTGTGAATTTGACTTTTAGGAAAAGAGCCTGTAACGTAGTCTAGGTTGTCACATATGAATAAAGGATAGAGAAGGCGTCACTAGCACATACTGAGGGCCTACCGCAAAACACGAAATTCGGAATTTCGTTATCTGCCTCTCTATCACTCTTGCATATTCGAGCAATAAAGAGACTGATAGTTAACATTCATCAATGCGGTTTGTTTACAGGCTTCTGTAAACAAACCACATGGTTTACAATATGTGCTAGTACTGCTCCCTGGCGGCAGAACATTGCAGTAATGCCCCCTATTATTTTAAAAATCAATTGTGACTTGTTAATTTTGGGCTGAATAACTAAAAACTGAAATATTTACAGAATCTCAATAATGGAAGCCGATCATCTCTTGAGGACGTCAATGAAGGTGTTTCTTGGTATTTTGATGTTGGCGACACTTCTCATTTTCTTCTTGCCCTCAGCTTGTTGTTTAAGCAATTTTTTTCTGCGAGTTACGTCGCCACCATACTGGAAAACAGATTATTGGTTTGCTGTAAAGTTTAAACTAGTAGGTTTATTGCCCACGAAAGTTATATTAAAGTCTAAGGGAGCTGTCCGACAGATCGCTCGACGCCAATAGCGTTATGTGCTTATTTGACGTTTATAAACTTTTTATTGTCCTTTTTTAGCTTTATTAGTATAGAAAGAAGGTAAGCTATTTTGACGTGTCTTTTTATTGAAAAGCACTTTTGATAAATAAGTCCCGGCAAATATGTAACAATTAAAAATCATATACGATAATTTACATTATTTTACTTTCATAATAGTTACTGATTTCTCAAAATGCGTTTTTCAATAAAAAGACGTGCCAAGATTTTTCAATAAAAATAATGCTAAAAAAACGCAATAAAGGTATGACGTTATTGATGATCTCTGTCAAATAAATCTCCATTTATAACAGTAATATAACCATGTAATAACACTCATCGTCGGACCAATAGTAAATGTGGCATTGACACGAAGAAAAAAATTGGGATGAGTAAAAATATAAAATTGTCTTGTCTTAAAAACGAAGAAGAGTACATTGAGTTATTATTTAATTTTTTTTTACTCTTAATAAAAACATATTTTTACAAGCAAACCCTTGAGTGATCACTAGTATATAGAACGAGCATCGATAGTCGAGTTTATCGATACAGGAACTCCCTACTTGTTAAACAATTTTGCCCCACGGATTCCTATGTCTGTTGATAATCGTTGCTCCCTATCTGTAATTTTGACATCTGTTTATTAGAAAGAGTCAAAAAACAAAGGCTGCTATGTTTTACTCACTAATTTTGCTGTGACATCCTTTCTGTAAGCTTTTAATGTTTCCCTTGCGAACACTTTCCCCCCCACTACAGCTTGAATGGCAACCTGGAAGCAGAAAATCATGTGTATCAGCAACAGTGAGGTAATTAAGAAAATAAATCTAATGCTTCTGAGAATAAGGTTCATTATCGTACCTGCACCATTTGCCGCGGAATCATTTCCTTCAGTTTCTCCGTGAGTCTCCTGGCAGTGTATTCGAGACGGCTGGTGTGCACTATACTTGAAAGTTCGTCGACTAACACGCCATTGATAAGAATATCCATCTGCAAACATAAATAAATTAAAAAAAAATCTGCGCAAATAAAAAAAAAAAAACATCAAAGGTTGTCTGGAAGAGATCGCTTTAGCGATAAGACCGCCTGTTGTTGACGTCTGCTTGTATTGCTGTTTTCTTTTATTGAGGTATGCAATAAACAGTATTTGTATTGTAGTAGAACATAAACCCAACTTGAATTATAAGTTGGTCAAATCATTAAGTAGTTCCTCAGGCTTTTTGCTTACCCAATCTCTCTTAAGGGTAGGTGGTCATTAACTGAGATCACTTTACTATAAGATTTTAATTCATTTTATTTTCTACTTTAACAGAAACAATATAAAGTCGGCTATCGAAAACACGCCGACCATTCGGGTGATGCTTGTAATTTGTTTTATAATCATTAAAACAGGACATATAATCAAATATATAAAAACCATCAGTTAGTCTCAAACTTAAAATAAACTTTGTAATCTATTTTGGGTTATAATATCAAAATAATAAGAGTTTAAGGCGCGGTGTATAGTAAAATGCGCTATTTTTAAATCGATATATACAGGCTTGTACAAGGATTTCATCGATTATTTTCTAGTATGTATAACTTCAGTCTTTGAACTAGCCGTATGCTTGAAGAGATGGCTCATCTTTTTCTCGATAGATTTTTGCTTTGAAAATATGCTTAAAACTGTATTTATTTCGATATTTTAGAAGTACTATGATGAATATCAATATGAAATTTACTTCATTCAATAGCTTTTAAGTAACTCTAACATTTTGCTTGTCAGTTTATCGATGCGTTACATTTTTCATTCATAATTATGAATTCAACATTTTGTCTACTAAACGTTACCCTGCGCGGCAATACCGTCAGTACGCCAGTACGCCCGTGACCACTGTCAGCGTCGGACCTGTGCTAGTTTAGCGAACGTTACATAAAATGGATAATCACACTATAAATACACAAATATGTTATACAATACACACAATGTTTTCATCACTCTTACGAATAAAAAAAGTAATTTTTAAGCTAATTGATTCTTAAATACGGTGACATTTCAGACATCCATCCGTCATATTATCTTTTTTGACAAGTTTTACACACGCACCTGTCCGGCATACAGCCACGATTAACCAAATGATGAAATGGTGCCTTGCACCCGAGTTAAACACTCTACTTTTCATTTTTAATACGAGGAAGGTAAAATACATGTACATTTAAAAAAAACACTGCTAAGTATAAAATTCAGTAGTACTTATTTCGTGAGGAGTACCTACTTTTAATTATCAATTTAGGTAAAATAATATTTTAAATGGCTATTACAGTAATAATCAAATTGAATACCTATTTTTAAACGTAAACAAATAAAATTTATCCGCTTGTTTAATTTATATAAGTCATTATACTCGTATTGGAACAGCTTCATTTTTAACACATACAGGATGCAGGAGATATACTGGATTTAAATATGTGGGATTTTAATAGTGCTTAGTGAAAGGTACCATTTCACGTTTTTGTGGAAGTGCTCAAATGGCTGTAATAGTTTATGTTATAAGTGTTGAATTAGTTTGGTATTTCTGGTTTATTAACTTTCATATGGTATACACTTAAGACTTTATTTACAACATTTATCAACTATTTTATTTTGTAAGGTGAGCAGGAGTGATATTTACCCTTCAAATTCCATTCAAATTTTTGCAAGTACTCGGTTCGGAAGTTCGTATATATTTGTACCTCTCGCCAATATTTTTATTTCACTGGTTAATTATTCTGTAAATTCAAGAAAGTCACTAAATTCCATTTTTGATAATGTTAAACATAAAGTCCTTTGTAAAAGTTTGGTATAATACTTTTATACCATGCTATTTCTGTTTTGTATGAAATGAAAACTGGTGACATTTTATTTCTTTTTTCAAGTATAAATTTCGATGACACTCTGCCGTCAATTTCAGGTCTCAGCCAATTTTACCTTCTTCTTTAAAACCTTGGACCTTGTTATGTCTTTGTGATATGCTTTTACTATTTTTCCTGCCAATACAAAATATAAGTGGAAAAAATCGATCGAAAGTTTCGTAAAATATATTTTCTTCATTTTTGCATTAGGGTGCTTATGTGTAATATGTATATATTAAAATAGTTCATTTTGAAATGAATCACTAGTCAAGGCCTATAGTATATCCCTTCAAGTGGCAGAAGCCAAAACGTAAAAAGTAGTCACGTGGCGGGGCCCCGTCGGGTGTTCAGCGCGGATTTAGAGAATATTACAAATCCAACTATTTAAGCTTATCTATGTATAAAAGTATATATTGAAGCACTAAATACGCTATTCGAATAGAACAATTAAATTATTGTCTTCTTCTTCTTGGTCCCTCAATGCTGAGGATCGTGACATCATGTCCTTCTGTTGAAGTTGTCCTTGTTGTTGTTAAATTATTGTAATGTTTATGCATTTCGCCACATGCACCTAACTAATCAAACCTAGCAACAGTGACAGTTTTCCAGTTTCCTTATTAAAAATGACTACCACCACAAAACAAAGTTATGATTGGAGGTAATTGTTAATTAATATTCTACGTAGGGCTTAAAATTCAAAGGTTAAGTCATAAAAAGTGCCCGTGAGGAAACGGAATTTTTTTAACCACGTATTCCTGAGGTCATAAGAAGAATTTCATGTACAAGTTTAAGTCAATTCCGCAACCGCCACCACTTGAAGGGATAAATAACATAGTTGACGATAAAATAATTTTGTTCATCGGAAAGTTTTGTATATTAATTTACTTTACGGAACAGGTCTTAACTGTACTTCTTTCCAAAGGAAAATAATACTCATTGAGACAATTCTAACAACCTCAAACGCAATTTGGTTGCGATATTTTGACACAGAGTTCCTATGGCCACCTCCTCTCTCATGCATCAGATCAGCTCGATGGTACCATAATATTTCATTGTCACCCTACTTACATATGTATGCAGATTTTCAACTTCATCTGAAACCTCAGTGGGTCAAATATACTTGTAATATTTGATTACAGACAGAGTAGACAGACAACAGACTGATTCTTTATTAGACATTAATTAAAGTCAGTCAATTATACTCACTACTATATAACTTCGAAGTAGTAGTAGTAGTATAAGTGCATTTTTGCCATTATAAACTTTAAATAATAAATAATAATAGCAGTTTTCTCGACTTTTGTATTTAAAATTTATAATCGTCTTCATTGTCGTCAATTCAAAAAATAATATAGAAATAGTCGTTACAGTTAGAGTCATGGTTCTTTTTTGAGAAGATAGCATAATTTATCTACTTTTTGGAGCTACATATGCTTGTGCATACCTTATGCTTATGTTTTCAGTTATCTAAATACCAGCAAAAACATGCTACCTTTTTACGTTCACTTCCACAAATTACTTAGCTTTGCTAGTATTCTTCCTTTTTTCACTACTTGCCCGAAATTGACTTCTATTGCATTTTTAAGGTCAACTAAGTTTTGAATAGGTATCTATATATGATTTAAAGCAGACAGTTGTAACTTTTGTCTGAATTAGTAAGTAATATTATTTCGACACAAAACGATTTGGTATCATTTGACTAGGTTCTCAATTTGCCGCGGTATACTCTTGTATAATATATAATTATCAAATTTTTAATTTCATTAAGTTTAAATCATAATCAATATAAATTTCCGGAAAAGATCCCAGAACTAACAAACCAGAATACGGATGGCGTCAGAATAAGGACGTAGGCTTGCTGCGAGCGCGGCGCGCGGGGCGCCCGCCTGCCTGCTTTACCACTTCGTCTGCTTCACCCCCTCAAAAACCTAAAATCTGTCTATAAGAGCGCCTTAATGTAAAAGCAAGGCCTTTTAAGGCACCATAGTTGGCGTGAATTAATCTTATGAAGTTGAGTAATACTTTAAAAGTATAGGCTGATTTTACAGGACGACACTCGAAGAACTATTATAGTATAGTAGATGTCATTCATTTAGTTGATTTCATTCAAGCCTGCTGTAGTAAATTGATTTGTAGATGTTTGTACTCCCGACGATTTGATATTGCCACATACAGTACATACGGCAAATCTTCTATTACTGGCTACATTCCAATAACTGGACATATTATAGTAAAATAAGAATTCTATTTATTTATTCACACAATTCAAGTAAAACATTTTTTATACATTAGCTCTGAAAATTTACTTGGATTTCGTGAGTAGAAACATAATATTTTTTAGTATAACGTGGTAAGTTATTGGAATGTGCCCAGTAACAGGCGATTTACCCTAGCCAGATACTAACTCTTGCAAGGGAGCTCTCATGAAACCCATGGTCCTGGTAATCAAAGCTTGCGAACCCGGACGTGATGCTTTTGAGCGTGTCGTGGAAGTCTATAACCACCTCGGACAGGGGCAGTATGAACTGCAGCATGGTCATTCTGTCGTCCACCGCGTTGGATGGCAGCGGCGTGCCGCGGCGGTCAATGCAGAGCGTCGTCACTGTGCCAATGTATTCCACGGGGGTTATTATAGTTCCTGAACAAGATATAACACTTTAAATTCTCGCGTTTTGTAAACATATTTGTGATATGAAAGAGTCTAACGCGATATAATCATTATTTACACACATATCGTAAACCCTCTATGATGCCTTCAAAATTCGTAAATAATATAGCCAATATTACGATAAACGGTTTTGTTACAACTAATTTCTTATCTGTGATAATTTTGTAATTGCTTCATAACTATAGTCTGTCAAGCAAAGTCTGTCAGTAGCAATGTAAAGCAAACTGAAGTATGGCAACACTCACAGAGCAGTATTGCGCTAAGAAAAGCAGCAATGTACATCGAACCGAAACATATTTTTTTCCGCTGAGCGCGCTCTTCGTACGTCAACTAAAATTGCCGCTCGCGGTTTATTGAAGCATTTGGAAATTGTTATTATTATGAGAGGGACAATTTAAACTGGAGTAAAAACGATGTCAATCAATACGATAAACGAGATCAAAAAATACCTATTTGGAACTACGAACGGACTATGCTGGAGAAAATAATGTTTGAATCAAATCATTGCTTCCGCAGGTAGCTGGATTTTAATATATTATCAGATTTCTCGGTTGGAATTCACTATTAAAGATATATTACGATAAAATGCAATACAAATGCTCCTTTATGCAACCTTCAAAAGCTAATTAGACATATTTAGGTAGGTACAATCGAAAAATATATCAATAGATTGAATTAAAATAAAGGTTTGTATGCTTAGTAAAAGGTGGACGCGAAAGGCGAGCGCTCGCATTCTTAACCTTTGGTATGCTTAGGAGCAGATCTGCTACATATATATTCAACTTAAACATGAAGATGTCATAGCTAAATAAATGTAAAGGTTAAGGCATTTGCACTCGAGTACTTTTTACCAAACGAGCTGTCAGTAGGTACCTATTCTACTGAATTTAACTAGGTTTTAATATTTACCTAAATAAAACAATCCATTGTTTTATTTAGGTAAATATTAAAACCTAGGTACCTGCATAGTAACCCCTGAGCCATCACTAGCAGCGGTAGTCCTGGTAGGGTATCACTGTAACTGTTCTTGTCACAATTGCAGGGCTTATTAAATATGAAATATCTGGACTATTTACATCATTTTGATATGGTTTTATTCTGTTTTAGCAAACTTAGAAGACAAATAGGGAGCAAAGAGAACATGAGCACCATGGTAGCAAGCTGTTTTTAACATCAGTTCAGAAACTGAAGGAGCCCAAAGAAAATAATTATGCCACTTGTTAATTGTAAATTAGTGTATTTCTCTTGAACAATGTCACATTCACATACCAGTGTAATTTTGAAATGGTTTTACAATATACTTATATAAATATACAGATTAAAAATAAATAAAAACACAACTGCAGATATTTTGGTGTTCATTTAATTTCAAGGCAATTAAGATACGGGTCACTTTAGCTTACTTACACTTAATTCAGGCCATTCATTGATAAAATATCATTAAGTTACCAATGTTACTGGTCCACTCCAACCAAGCATCAGAATACTTTGTACCTAGTCACTTATTGCATCTTAAGCATAAAACAGATCTGTTAGAAAATTTGTAATTTCAAGTTTAAAGTTTCCATTCCAAGTTTCAAAATGTATTCTTATAGTAGTAGTTACACATAGATAGATAGATAGATAGATAGAATACTCTTTATTGGCACACCTCAGTAAAAATATACAAGAAAAATAAACCATTGATTAAATTTAGAGGCAGACAACAGGCGGTCTTATCGCTAAAAAGCGATCTCTTCCAGACAACTTAGTCTAAAGCAATTTGCCTAATTTATAGTACAGAGATATTCCAATATCTCTGAGACCACTCTTACATGCTAGCTTAGTAAGGTTTTGCTCACACGACTGTTTTTATACAGGCTAAAAATATTAGATATTTACATGTATCGGCTACATCATATTTTATATGTAGATATTTTAAAAAATCATTTAGATATCAGGAGAATGCTGTTAAGAAATTTTATTAACTTTCACATTAGTCCAGGGGTTCCCAAAGTGTGCGCCGCGGCGCCCTGGTGCGCCGTAGAAAGTAAAGAGGGGCGCCGTGAGTTCTATCATTATCCGAAACTACAAATATTCGCGGGTACCTATTTGAACGCTCGCATCGGTAAATAATATAGCGTCGTGTCACTCTTTTTCGACCGTGATTTTAAATTTACAAGGGCGCCGTTGCAAACTACTAAACTTGTAACTGCGCCGCATGTTGAAAAAGATTGGGAACCCCTGCATTAGTCTATTCAAGACTTGTCAGGAACTGACACAATTTCAGGTACTCAAAATATTAATAAAAGATACCTTGACAATGGAAACTTACCAACTTCCACTCATGTGAGTAATATGGAGTTATACTGTTTCTGGATAAAAGGTATGATTTAAATGTTAAAATATTTTTCTAAAATTATGCACACTGAATAAATTATTTTAATTTATTAAACAAACAGGTAAAGCGACTTAAAACTTCTCTTAAATAGGTAGAATACCGACTTCAGAAAGTATAAACTTCGTGATGATTAACAAACGGACAACTTGTACAATAATAATCTAAACTATTGTCCCAATTTTCTTAGTTTTTTTAATTAACAAGTTTATTTTTCGTCTTGTTTGCGTTGTACACGTATGTACGTAAACCGCCGTAGGTAAGTTTTGTATGAAGAGAAACTTTTACGAACGCCTTATATTGGGCGAGTTTTAATCCTGCAACAAACATATGTAAGTATTAGGTAGATGTTGCGAAAGAAAGTAGGTATAATCAAGGTTCTTAAACGTCTTAAGATTGTTTAAAAAAGTTACCTTTGAAAATATTTGAGGACTTCGTCTGTTGATATTGGGAACAATCGAATCAGTTGCGGTTTTGTGAGGGCACAATTCGTGGTCTTATTGGATATATTTAGGCATACGTTTTATCTTTATTTAAGCCTTTTAACCCTGAAAAACAGAAAAAACTGCACATTATCTTAAAAATTCTCCGGGATCTTCCAGTAATTAACATAACCTCAAAATTTTCTAATGGTTAAGATCAACGAGCATGATTTTACTTACATTGTAGGCATCTTAACTTTGCTTATGGTCATGCACAATATTATTTAATATATTGATATTTATTTTAATGCTGGGAGCAGATATTTCTCTTGAATTAGCACCGATTCGGAATGTAAACAAACAAGATGGACGATCCACATTCCACAGATAAAACACAGATTACACGCGATTTTGGAATTATTCGAACACAGTGTTGCTAGCCCGCGATTTTTCAAATTTGCCGCGTTTTTCTACTGACAAGATTTGCTTGACCAACTATACATCAAAATCGATTTGGGTATACATCCAAATTTGGAACATCTCTGAAAAAAAAGCAATTCGATTTGTCCTCTATTCTAATATCAATCGAGATGCCTTTTTGTTCGAAATGAAATGTCAATTGCATATAATTTTGACATATCTCGCATGTTAGTTTGTATCGAATGACCAAAAAAAATTAAGAATGCACGCGACCCCCGACTCTAGTTTGCCTCTGAATTAAAAAAAAAACTACGAATGCAGCGTGACATGCGTGAAAAAAAGATTTCATTTTCCGCCATTTGACGTACAGTTTATCTTTTAACGCATTCACTGCCACCGACGCATATATGCGTTCACCGTCATACATGTTTGTTCCTAGGCCACGCCCCCTGGCAGTGAATGCGTTAATTAGTTTTAAGTATAAAATGAATATATTTTGTTGTTTTTAAAGTAACTATAGCAAAAGGTAAACTCAAAGAGGTAAGGTTAGCTCAACTTGGGGAGGGGGGGGGGGGGGTCGGCAACGCGCATATAACTCCTCTGGAGTTGCAGGCGTACATAGGCTACGGAGACTGTTTACCATCAGGTAGGCCGTATGCTTATTTGCCACCGACGGAGTATAAAAAAGGTACGTTCGCTGTAATTTGGGTTAGTGAATATATCATAGAAAGTTTATAATATGTGTGTAGATAAAATAGTGTATGTAACTGTACATAATTAGGCATCAGTTTAAGGCAATTTAAATTCACTGCTTAATACAATATAATTTAAATTCGTTCGCACTGATCAGTGCTTAGTGTTCCACCTGGGTTGGTGAGAGTCAGAATGGCGGGTGTATCTAAATCAAATTAAATGAAAACCATACCATATTTTTGTACCTAATTTGTACTATTTAGTACCTCCTTTAAAAAAAATTGTACCTCACGGTACTTAAAGTTATCACCAAAAATCAGTACACCCGCCATCCTGACAGTCAGAATGGCGGGTGTACTTTATTACGCTATATTCCCGTGGTTATCGGTAAATTCTATAAAAGCCAATTTTTTGTACCTTCATATTCAATTATAATATGAGCCATTTTATTTGTGGTTTCCAAGTTTTACTCATTTATATTTTGCTTGCTATTACAATTTCGCAGGCGTTATCATTTCTCAAGTTATCGATGTCATTTTTAAGAAAAAACGCTAAGGTACAATTATTTTTATTACGCCAGGAATTAGTACCTTTAATGTTTAATCTGTTGAGTTCAAATAACTCAGAAAATCATGTCTTAGTAATGATTTTTCTTAGGAAGATTTCTTTGAACTGGCGCCTAGCCTTTTTTAAGACATGATTTTCTGAGTTATTTGAACTTAACAGACTATAAAATGAGTAAAACTTGGAAACCACAAATAAAATGGCTTATATTATAATTGAATATGAAGGTATAAAAATTTGGCTTTTATAGAATTTATCAAAAACCACGGGAACATAGCGTAATAAAGTACACCCGCCATTCTTACTGTCAGGATGGCGGGTGTACTGTTTTTTGATGATAACCATGTGTACCATGAGGTACAATTTTTTTTAACGGAGGTACCAAATAGTACAAAAATATGGTATGCTTTTCATTTATTTTTATTTAGGTACACCCGCCATTCTGACTCTCACCTGGGTTGCAGTCACGGTTAAGGTAAAAAGGTGAACGAGATGTTGAAACAATATCATTACACATACACATACCTAACACGACAAGCGCGCTTGGCCGTGCAGACAATACTTAGAAGTTGTCTCACTTGTCTCCCATGCGAAGTATAAAACGAAACAGTCAACGGCAAAAGTATATACATAAGTGAGCGAGATTTTTTGATCTTCAAACGAAAATGCTGTTTTTCTTATAACGATAAAGTCGTGCTAAGATTGTTTTGAACACCTCGCCCTTCCACCTTTCTCTGTCGCACATTGACCAAGCAACAATGGCTTTATTTGTCAAATGATGGGCTATGAATTTAGGTGCAACCACAATTTGCTATTCGATACAAATAGAGCGACTTATTAAATGATTAAAACAATGTCTAAGACGATATTAGTTCTAATGCTTACCTATCACTAACGGCTCGTAATATTCTTCAATATGATGCGGTTCTGGTAACATCAGGGGATTAGTAATAATAACTTCATCGCCTTTGTAATGCTTGATAATTTTCGCGCCTTTTACTCTGAAACGATAAATTAAGTTAATCTTGTGTAAATACCAAACTAAAGCCTGACCAGTAATATATGATCACGCGCTATATTGCGGAATTTCATTGAAACTAAATTTTTCACACTAAACTGAACTGTCACCCATACATGAGAATAAAAGCGCCCTCTTGACAATGATTATATATTTCTGGTTGGGCTTTAAACCAAAAAGTAATATAATAAGTAGGTAAGCTCAATGATCAAACCAGCCTACTAAAGCAGATACTTGGTCGGGATAGGATAAACATAGTGTAAATAACGGTATAAAGAAGTAGTCCAACGGCTTGAGCATGTGGCCAGAGCGAGCCACCCGCGCAAGAAAGCGGCTCCACCGATATTATAGCTGTGACGTGCCGTGTGCAAGTGCAAGCGCCAATATGGTGCAGACAAGGAAAGCAAAGGTTTATAAATTTCGATTACATTTCAATGACCATTAAGGAGTAGCTTATGTTTTGGCAATTCCAATTGACTCAGCTTGACAAAAATATATATGTTACGAGTAGTAAGATGTTAATAAAATTCTGCATTTCCATAACCATTTAGCATTATGTTCATGTGCATAAACATAAAAGAGAAATGCCATAAATTATTAACAGTATCAAATAGAAACCAAAATAAACCTACTTTATCTTGTAGGGAACAGATGGTGCTGTCAAGATGGCTTCTGCTTTATATTCCTGCAGCAGCCTTTGAGTGAACACATCGAGGTGCAACAAACCCAGGAAACCCACGCGCCATCCTTGTCCTAGCGCGGGACTAAAACAAAATATGATAATATTACGATAATTACATTGTGCAATAAGGGAGGTATGGACAAAACTGTCAACGAGAGTCAATAGAAACTAATTTTGTGATTCGAGTTTACATTTTTAATACCTCCCATGTTACAAGATTTTTCATCGCACATGCGAAGAAAATATATATTTCTACGCATGTCAGGCAAATGGTTACTTAAAAAATGTTTCATGTCAAACAATAAGGTGATGTACTTATTATGGTCCAGTGGCTGTTGTTTGGGACGCCATACTTAATGAATAATTCATGTATCGAAGAAACCATGAAGAAACTAGAAGAATGAAAGTGACTCATAAACTGTTTTTATAATATGTGAGTACGTACATAAATATGGAGACAAATAGTCATTTTTCATTTGGTAATTTGTATCGCCGAAAAGAGAACAGGTAAGTCCATCACAGTCTTATAATTTGTTGAACATATTTCTGTTATTCAATTTTAATGTAAGACTTATCTACGACACGATATCAAGAATATTGCATTACGTTTCTATCGCAATTTTTTACTTTTTGTTTAAATATATCTCACTCATATGTTTGCCCGATTTTAACGGTTGCCTTCTCTCTTTGGCCCTATTTTAGACTAAATTATTTTCCTCTCTGGATATTAATATTAATTAATTTTGCAAAATTTGATGTATATTAACCGTAGCTATGCCCCTTCATTTGACTTTTTTAGATTTTTTGTTTATTATACAAATTAGGAGCGGAAAATTATTTTCATATAAATTATTAAATGCTCCTAACGTTTGTAATAATCAAAAATTCGAATAAAATCAAACAAAGAGCCATAGCCATGGTTGGTATACATCGGATTGTATCCAAATAATGTTAATAACCAGAGAGGAAAATGAGGACTACGTATGTACGAAAAGGCGATTTTGCGCGGCCGTCCAATTTCGTTTTAAGTCCGCCATTTGTACACTGTTGCATTCTGTGCAGTAAACGTTAGATAAATAAATCTACAGTTATTTAGACAACAGTATTCATTTAATTTTCCACTAAATGAGATAAAACTGATCCTAGGTATTACCAGTTGGAGTTATTGCCACTTGGTGGTATGGTAACAGTTCGTTGGGGTTTTTTTACGTTTTACTGCTGGAACAATTGCAAAAAAATCCAATAGTTACCACCAAAGGAAGTAACCCGTAACTAAAACTGGGGTTATTAATGGGGTTGATAGCGGTCAAGGTGATATTACAGATGGCAACAAATTTAACTGTCGCATAATGCTTGCTAGGCTTTGGATGGAGCAGGTCAAATCTATTTTGATTTATGTCAAGTAGGTCTGACGGGAATAATCAATGTAACTAATTAATATAGCTATTAAGTTATTTTTACTAACCGTACATGGAGTTTTGGACCTGAAATAAAGGTATATTTAATTTTATTTTATTTATAGATTTCAGTAAAATCGGTAGTGTTTTTAGTTTTATGGCCTGGCCTGGCCTGGCTAAAATCCAAATCGCATAGAATAACACTAGAAACAGGGGAATCCTATGCTGGGTCTGGCGCTATTAATAAAAACCTTTGACAGATGCCACCCCCATTTGGCCCCTCATTGTAAGTATAAAACGTTAAATAAACTTATTTTTCAGATTTCCAAAAACAGAATGATCATAATCAAGGCCAGCTTGATTTTCCTCGTCGTATGTGCATTCGTAGTAAGCACGGATGCAGACAATACAGGGGAGCGCGTCCCAGACTGCGACAATGTCTGTAGCAAAGGCCAGGCGGAGAGAGACCATTGCTGCAGGGTCCAGGGATATGCGCTCTATGCAAACTGCATAGGAGGAATGAGCTGTTATCGAGATTATTAACATACCTAATCTCTATATTATCATAGAAATGTGTAATAATAGGTCTACTGTTTGATTGAGGCGGTTGGTAAGAATTTATTATGGTTAGCTAGTTAGCTACGGCTACGGACTGGTTGAGGCTCGACTGCATCAAACTGTTTTGTATTATGTTAAGTAAATAAAGATACAGTACAGACTAATCCGGCACTAATGCTTCGCAACCAACTGTCTGAGATAAGTGGTAAACCTATAAAACGACATTCCGACTGTTTTCTTTCGCAAAAATAAATAATTGAACTCAATAACTTTTGTTTTCATTAATTTCATAGTGAGTCAATTATATGTACCTATACTTTAGCAGGAAAGGCTCGTAAATCTCGCCCTCTCGCGCGTGGGAGGAGGCCTGTGCTCAGCAGTGGGACGTATATAGGCTGAATTATTATTATTTATGTCTTCATAGCGTGAATAGTCTATTAATCGTAAAACATTACAATGACCACTTTGTAAAATGTTACAACAATCTTGAAGATTCAACAGGTTATCGACTCTATGAACATACGCATGGTTTGATTTAAATTCACCCTGACCCTCTAGCATGACTTGCGTACTCACGCGCGACTTCATACATCTAGAGCAACTTCAAATCTGGTCATGGTACGCAAGTCATGCTAGAGGGTCTGATTTGTTTTGATTCGCCGAGAATCGTAATTAGAAAGGTATAATTTGTTATACCTTCAAGGTGGTAGTAACGACTTTTTACAAAATAGTCGTCATTATGCTAATTAACTTTGGAATGGCATTGTTTTCTTTTCTTTAATTGGATTAGCCAAAACGAAAAATAAAGTACAATAGGTAGGTACACGATGTACTTAACCGTCGCTGACCCAACCAACGCTTCACCGCGAGCTCTTATTGTGTCTTGTACTGTATAGTGCGTCTACCGAGTAGATATTACCAGGAATCAGCTGTGTCATTAAGTTTCTTGATGGCGATGAAGCGGAGGACGCTGTGACTGGTCGGCTGGGAAAATGAATGCGTACACCATGTGATTGACCATTGGCATCGCTGCGAGCTTAACTATGCCTTGTACTGCATGTTCACTGAGAGTTATATGTTATATTACCTCGAGTCCGCTTTGACGCTGACGGCCGAGTCGTTAAGAGCCAGTTTCTTGATGGCGTCGCTAAGCAGAGGATGCTGCGATTGGTCGGCCGGGAAGATTCCCGCGTACACCATATGCTTGACCGGTGGCATCGCTGCGAGCTCTGATGTGTTTTGTACGTCAACTGAGAGGAGTTGGTCACCTACACTCCCGCCACCTTTGGGGCCGCAGCCTGAAATATTTTATAGTCGTGATCTTTCTATAGATTTCTTCTCTATAGATTTAAATATAGCAGAGTATTATTGATATTTCTAGACAACAATTGACAGTTTGGTGTGGAAATTATTGGATAAAATAAAATATTTACATAACTAAATCTAAATTATCGGATTAACTTACCCACCATCACAACTTGGCCTGCAACAGCTGACTCCACTGGCTGCTCACTTGGCCTCAACATTGCCAAGTACTTCACTTGGTGTTGTTTCGTATCAGATCTCCATCTCACTGTTTGCCCAACTTGCACTTTCCCCGAATGTATGTAAGCCAAGCAAAGTACACCTCTATATTTATCATGCCACGTATCAATTATGTGTGCAGTAAAGTGGCCCTCAGATTTGACAGATGGCGGAGGTATTCTTTCAATCACTGCTTCTAAAAGCTCTTTCACTCCCCAACCTTTTTTGGCAGATATACTCATAACAGTTTCTGGATCTATTTTAAACAGTGATTGTAGTTGTGATTTGACTTTTTCAGGGTCTGCCCTAGGGAGATCTACTTTATTTAGTGCTGGTATCATAACTAAGTTGTTCTTTTTGGCTAGACTGTGCACAGCTACTGTCTGTGCTTGGACACCCTCATTTGCATCAACTAGTAGTATGACTCCTTGACATGCTGATACACTCCTCACAACCTGTAATATTATAGTATAAAAATAAACTACTATTAAATTATGCTGAACCCCAAACTATGCTGAATCCGCTAGCCACCTAGAGGCCTATAGAAAGGCTTTCCATTACACTGTATTTTTAACTTACTTATATTTTATTGTGGCAAGTTATGATTAAAGTGCAACTAGAGGATATAAATATTATAAATCCATATAAGAAAAAAAAAATTGATACTGCAAGAGTGGCTTATCTAGTATTACATAATGTGTTGCTATGAATCTATGCTATGAATGAAGGATGATTTATAACCAAAACAACACCTCATTGGAAAAGTCAACATGTCCTGGAGTGTCTATCAGGTTCAGTAGATATTGTTCATTCTTGTATGTGTAATCCAGTGAGGCAGTCACAGCTTTTACAGTAATCCCTCTTTCTCTCTCTACCTGTGGAACAAACACAAAAGTAAGAAAGACTTAATGAATTTTCACCATACAAGGCTTGCTTATGCTTCTACTTAGAGTCCGCAGCAAGCTCGGTTCTCCATACAAACATAGTTCCACTCTAATTTTGAAACAACTAGCTAGATTGGTCTGAAACTTTGAGCTTGGTTCTCCATACAAACATAGTTCCACTCTAATTTTAAAACAACTAGCTAGATTGGTCTGAAACTTTGTACTTGCAACAGGATAAGGTGTATCTATGCCTGTAATTAGTTAATATAGCTTCAGATACAATAGTAAAGAATACAGCGAATTTAAGTTTTTCATACTAAAATTCCTTAAACTAGCCTATACCTCATGTCAATGTATGTGCAAAGTTTTAAAATGGTAATGAAACTCCATTTGTATGGAAAGGTGAAATTCGGCCGAGCTTGCTGCGGACTCTTAATATTCAGACTACATAATGAAAGAACATTTTTATCAAATATCAAACATTTATTCAGCAAATAGGCCACAGGGGCACTTTTACATGTCCATTTTTACAAACAATAAAAATTACAAAAAACAATTACAAATATGGAATCGATGAAATAATATTTACTTTATTAGAGATGTATACTGTCTCTAAATATCAAATTACACAAAAAAACTATGATAAAAAAATAAAACCAACAAATACTAAAATTCTTTAGAGATGTATAAGTCTCTAAGTGTCAGAGATAAAATATAAAAAAATATATATTAAATTATCCTTAGAGATGTAGAGGGTCTCCAAGGCTTGAATTCTTATATAAATCATTAAAAGACAAAAAATGTAATCAGACAAGAACCAAATGAAGTGTCTCACATTAATGCCACTCAAATGTAAAGTTACATACTTATAACATAACATGTAGCCCGTGTAAGCTTAAACAGACCGGTCTCCACAAACAGCACCCGTGCATGAGTATGACGTGTATCTCAGCCAGCCATTTTATCATATCTCAGTCATTCGCTAGAATTACATTGTGTGTGGAGTAATCATGTGTGCTGACTTGGTGCACAAATACTGAAGTGATATTTATTATCAAAGTTTATTAATGTATATTTATGCATTTAATCATTGAAAATCTGCTATTACTGTGAAGAAGTTTGATAACATGTCTAATATTGAGCCTCATAAGGTAATAAACTTTAATACGAAATCACTTTTATAATGTTCGTGCCAAGTTAGCACACCTATGTGAATAGTAAAGCACCTGTCAATTGATAGTACCCATATGTAAATTATCTAGTAAACTTAGGCTTGTTAATATTTTATGCGTAGCAAAAGTATCATTAACTGAATTTTTTAAACTATTATATAGTACCAAACCCTACCTCCCCGCAGAGGGTAACAGGATGAAAAAGAAGAGATTAGTACCAAAATGGCTCTTTTAGTTCACAAAAACAACACTTTACGAATGAATGCGTACCTGTAGTTGATCTAGCACCTGTGCGTGCTCTGCGCCAGGCTTGATCACCCCAGTTATCTCCAGCAGTCGATCAGCCAAAGTGCTCTTCCCATGGTCAACATGAGCTACTATACTAAAATTCCTAATCCTCTTGACTTCTACGCCCTGGTCATCCTTTTCGGAGCTCTTATAACGCACCGAAAATATACTGTAATCAATCATATCCACCATAATTAATAAAAAATAAGCGAAATGTATAACAAGAAGGAGGTTATGTTGTAGTATCTTGTGTAAAACAATCTCACCTTGGGTACAATCTACGGTTTAAAGAAAATAAGTTCTTAAGAACTACAGTTTTATTTATAATTCTGACCATTATTAATGTAATTGAATTTTATTTTATTATAAACTCTTGAAATTCCATAACAGCAATCAGCTGTTTTTCTGATGTCTGTTTGGTTTGACAGCTAAACGTTTTTTTCCAGTCATAACAGAAAAATTGTATGCCCCAGGTTCATGGTATTTTGCCAAATATACAGATTATAAAGTCTATATATTAGGGCCGGTACAGACGGACTGCAACTCGACTGCAACTTGTATGGAAACTGCACGTCGACGTTGCAGTTGGAGTGCAGTCAGCATGCAGTTCCCATACAAGTTGCCCTTAGGTCGCATGGTCCGACTGACTAGTCCGATCAATCGGAATACGAATATATTTTTTTCCCGCTGGCTCGATTGATCGGAATATAAGGACTTCTCTAATTCTCGTAGTCCTACTATCGGAGTAACGGGATTTTAAAAGTTCGTCTAGTTCGATCGATCGAACCACGAGACCTTGAAAAATCCTCTTAATCCGATCACACAACTTTTATTTTTCCTGTTAGTCCGACCGATATTTTTTAGTTAATTTTGTACTCTACCAACATCTGGTTTTTAACACTTTTCTGGTAACAAAAGTGTTTTCTTACTTTCGACGTGATCCTGGGTAGGAATGGAGTCGATTGGCATCAAAAACAACAACAAAATGACCTTTTTCTCGCACCCTGTATGTTTTACCGGAAATCTGTTACCGCCAATTTTCATCAATTTGAAATCGAGGGATGGTCTCTTAAGGCCATTTTTACCTAGCAGCACGGGATCTGGTAGCTACCCTTACTGACCCAAAATCTAATTCCACCCTGTAGGTATATTCTTAACCCAAATTTTATTTTAATTTAAAATCTTACATATTTATCAGAGAACATATAGAAAACTTATCAATTGCCAGTGTCTAGTAGTGAGTTAAGATGAGATAACGTTTATGTGTCATTAGCCGGACTTAGCAATAATATCAAGTCTACAGTTATGTCCGATCAATCGATCCAACAGGAAGAAAACACGACCTCGTGGTTCGGTCGATCGAACTAGACGAACTTTTAAAATCCCGTTACTCCGATAGTAGGACTACGAGAATTAGAGAAGTCCTTATACTCCGATCAATCGAGCCAGCGGGAAAAAAATATATTCGTATTCCGATTGATCGGACTAGCCAGTCGGACCATGCGACCTAAGGGACAAGTTGCAGTCCGTCTGTACCGGTCTTTATACTTATTACCGTCTATATATTATACTTATTAATATTATACTACTCTTTGGAAAAAGTAATATGTTGAGGCATATGCGTGAGCCTTGCTCGAGCTAGAGTCTGTGCGGAAAGAGAAGAGTTGTGGAATGTATGGGGCCCGATACACTCCACGACACTTCTCTATCCGAACAGACTGTATAAACATTAAATATGTCCTTCAAAGAGCAGTATATTTCGACGACCGGTCTGGCCTAGTGGGTAGTGACCCCGCCTATGAAGTCGATGGTCCCGGGTTCAAATCCTGGTAAGGGCACACAGATAAAAAATATATCTTAATTCAAAACGCAAAACTCTCTTGCGCACGGTTGCTTAAATAAAATAATAAATTGCTTAGTCCAATAGATATGTCTTGAGTTAAAAACAACATAATTTTTTAAAGGAGAATAAAAATTATTTAGTTTTATCTTTACACATTTTTAAAGCGAATGGTAGTGATTTGAATTAAGATATTAATTATTCGCCGCAAGAAAAAAAAGTCTTAGCAAGAGATATAGCACCTATAGCACGCTCTTAAAAAACGGTTTTATCTTGAATAACTCTACCTCAAACCAAAAATATTACCAAATTAATTAGAAGAAGCACCAAAATTTTCCTTTGAGACTTTTAAGTTTTTAGGCAAGAGCGATTAATTCTTGGTTTGATGTTCTCAATATACAGTCAAGAGCTAAAGCTATTTAAAAAAAAATTAATAGCACTAAAACTTTGGTTTGAGTCTTTTAAGTTTTTATACAAGAGCCATTAATTCTTGGTTTGATGTTTTCAACCTACAGTCAAGAGCCAAAGCTATTTCAAAGAAGAAGCACCAAAATTTTCCTTTGAGACTAAGTTTTTAGACAAGAGCGAAAAATTCTTGGTTTGATGTTTTCAACCTACAGTCAAGAGCCAAAGCTATTTCAAAGAAGAAGCACCAAAATGTTGCTTTGAGACTTAAGCTTTTACGCAAGAGCGATTAAAAATAAAAAAAATACCTGTCTTTATGTGTAACTTTAGCGATAAGATATTATAAAACTTCGAATGTCGATTTTTTTTTTAGGAAAAAATGAGTTTTAGCCGATATAACAAAACACGTGCTCATTATTTTTTGCTGCTTTCAAACATATACTCAAACCAGCCATTAACTAGCAAGTTCCTTGAGCATCACTTTCTATAGAAGTTAGAAGATTTAGTAACTTTTTAGTACTTTGAAGGCCATTTTCTCCTAACAGGTTGAGTTTGGGCAGCTAAAAAAAAATACGTGTCCGTTATTTTAGACTACTCTATAACATATATCAAAATGAATCAAATCGGAGTCGGACAGTTGGGTACCCTTCCTTGTAAGTACCCGCAACATGAGCCTTACTGAGCTTACTGTGGGACTTTAGTCAAATTGTATAATAATGTCCTATAATATATCTTATACCTTTAAACGAGCAATTCTTGTATATATATATATTTCTGGGATCTCGAAAACGGCTCTAACGATTTCGCTGAAATTTGGTATATGGGGGTTTTTGGGGGTATACAATCGATCTAGATTAGTCTTATGTTTGGGAAAACGCGTGTTTTCGAGTTTTCATGCGTTTTTCTTTCGACGCAGAATATGGTCGCTAATTTCGTATCGCCAGCCACTGTCCGTCTGGTCCAGCGGGTTAAGACGCGGACGGCTAAATGAGTGTTACGGGTTCGAATCTCGCTCGGTGACTATTTTATGTTTTTTTTTATATGTTCAAGTTTACATATTATTTTTTAATTTTTATTGTTTTAGACAAGTTTAATTTAGTAAAAAAATGTAGTTAAGATTATCAACCTATACACCATCATATTACAATAAATAGTTATAACCGAGCAAAGCTACTGGAAATGAAAGGAAATGTACTAGTTTAAGTGATAGGACAGCTACCAGAAACATCACTGTTTGCTATACTATCAATATACTGGATCCAGGCGTCTGGCAGCTGTTTATCATTGTTTTGTTTATTGTTGGTTGTTTAGCTGGAGATCAGAAAATAAGGGCTACTTGAAGGAGTCAAGTTTAAGAGTTCTGGGTTGATGTAGTATTACGGGGAATTATGTATTTAATTTGAATATAACACTGCCAGGAGTTGGGGGAAACAAGTGCCAGGTGATGTTATTTAACTAACTTGTCACTAACGTTATTCAGTCACGGCTCTATAAATGACACAACTTCGGGTTTTTCTCGTACATTAGCACTCCTTTTTTCCATCTGAAAAGTTTAACTTACTTGCCACATAATAACCCATGTGTAAACAGTAGCACATCTGCCAGACGCCCGGATCTAGTAATAAGGATCGCATAGCAAATTAACTGTCAAGTTTTGTTGCTCTTATTATCAATATTATCATGTACTATTTTCCGGATCTAGACCTTAGTCTATAAACGCAATTTGTACGACTACAGCATGCAAAAGCGCGAATTAGTAACAGAGCTTGTGCATTCCATTTCCTATTAATATTATAAATGCGAAACTCTATCTGTTACCTCTTCATGCTTACTGCTGAACCGATTTAGATGAAATTTAGTATAGACATAGTTTGAGGTCCTAGGAAGCATAAATATCTATTGGATAGTTTTTATCAATCATCATCGTCATCCTCACTCCAAGCAAGCAGACGGAGTCGCGGGCAAAAGCTAGTGCTACAACAAAAAGAGAAAATGTCGTATTTTATAACATTTTATTTTTATTTCATTTAGTTAGGTACATTACGGACGGATTGTTTCCACAATTTAAATAGACGGATTTTAAACTTATTAACTACATTACTATTCCTTCAAATAAATAACTCTAGCGGCCCGATTTGAAGAATGAGATTGAGATACGATAATGATAAGTTCTGGTTTAGATAAGTTCTCATTTAGATATCGTTTCCATGTCGTATAATTGACAGAAGCAGCTCGATTCGGGCAACCAATGTCACTTCGACGTTAGAAATATCGTAGATAGATCTTATTGGGATAACAGCGGAATCGAAATAAACGTCAATTTTGACATGTCGTTTAGTTATCGATCTTTTAAAGATCTTTCCAAGATCTTAAACGTGTCTTAATCATTCTTCGTATCGGGCCGTCGGATGGTTCCTTTAAGAACTCACATTCACGAAAGCACGTTTCTCACCGAACGGGCAGAGTCGGGACGCGTCGGAGCGCATTTTCAATGCGCCTATACATTATGTATGACAGATGCGATGGAGACCGTCCGGAGCCGTCCGCGTCCGCCAGGAGACGACCGGCTCGGCCGTACAAATTTGAAATGCGCTCCGAGGCGGCCCGACTCCGCCTGTTTGGTGGGAATCGTACTTATGACACTAGCAGTCTCGTTGTGTCGTTCGTTGTATATGTAAAGAGCGCGTTTTCCTGTTTAATTTGCGCCTTTTTGTAATTAAATTAGTTCCTCTATACTCTGATCCGTTGAATCAACCGACTGGGTGTCTTCTTGAGGTTGCTGGGTCAACTTTTGTAATTGTTTCTCAAAAGCTGCAAGAAAAAGGCGTTTTTAATAAACATTAACATCCTGTAGCCTTACCACGAGCTTGTCATTAACATACCACTGACATATTTGCTAGCGTGTACGTAACTTACTTTCTATGCATGTCGCTCGTACTGGCATATTAGTGCGAGCGAAATGTATATAGGAAGTAAGTTATGCAGATGTTAGCGAATGTCAGGGTCAGGTCAGTGACAAGCTCGTGGTAGCTGTACTGGTTTTCTACACCGTGTGCAATACGATACGATACATTCTTTTATGGAAAAGAAGTTGTAAAAATAAGTTTCTTCTCTCTTCACAACAGATGATAAAATTAAGATCATCATATTCCTAATCGACCAAGTGTTTCTCAGAAAATCAAATGTCTTCTTTTATGCTTACTTGGGATATCAGGATGGCTTGGTGCGAACTCAACCATTAACTTGAGGACTTTCTCCTCAGTGACTAGTCCAGGGCGTCCGCTTAACGCTCTTAGCAACTGCTGACCGCTCGCCACTCCTGAAACAACATTGTATATTTACGCTATGTACCTAAGCATTTTCCCCCGATTCGGACTTCATAATAACAGCAACATTCTCAACCATATGTCGACCTTATGTCTGTGTAATAAGCGTTAATAGTGCTCAATGTCCTGCAAAACCGAACTGTGTTTAAAAGACCGATAAGTTACTCTATGGTTTATGGTTTGTGCTAGTGTTACAACGGCAAAACATTGCAGTGATGCAATAACTATGCATCGGTCGGATTAGGTCGAAACTTTTGTTGAAGGCGCGCAGTGTGGACGAGCACGTGAGCCGGCGTAATTTTTTATTTGTGAAGTTATGTGAAATAAGCTATCAAGTATCTACCGGCATTCGTTTCTCCGGATTCCAAAAGTTTCTTCAAATCCAAAAATTTCTTCACAAGTGTAGTCTGCTCTTGAAGCGCCATTATTTGAGACCCTGAAACATAATAACACAAGATAATAAATAGCTAATTAACGGATAAAAATGAACAAAAAAGTGTAAAATGCACAAATCAGCACCTGTCTCAGGATCCGATGTTTTTGATAAGCATCTAGTAGCTTCTTTGAGCGCTTCTAACGCTTTCTCAAAATTCTGGAACAAATATTATTAAGTACATTGTTATTAAATACACATCATATTTTTTAAGGGGCCTCAGGCCTCTAGTTGCATCATTAGTAGTCTCCTTTGAGCTTTGATGAAACCCTCTGATCCTAATTGGTATTTTCATTATAATCGAATCGACAAAAATTTGGCCGGGAAATGAACGCGTTTAGAAATATAAACCTACCAATCATAAATTAGGAGTTGACTCGACAGAATTGAAACGGTTACTTCTTGATATTCTCACTTCATATTCTCAGTTTCCCATGCGCCTTGGCCCTCATATAAAAGTGTAGTATATGGCGTGTCATATCGGCGCGGGTGCGCCAGTCGGCGTCCCTCAGGTAGTAACTAAATGGTTTAGAATGAATAAATCTTGATATTCCACTTCGATCTTGTTCCGTTGGCTCTGCTTTAGATTTATATACTCACGCCATACCCGTCCACTTCCATCTTAGCGCACTCCGTGTCGAAAGCGGCCAGTTTGCCGCGCGCATTGGCCCTGGTATAAAAATGCAGTATGTGGCGCGTCCGATTGGCGTCAGTGCGCCAATCGGCGTGCCTCTTCAGGTAGTGAATAAATGGTTTGGAATGAATAAATCTTGATATTCGATTGTGTCATTGTTCACATTCACAACACATTGTTGATTGATATACTCACGCCATACTCGTCCACTTCCATCTTAGCGCACTCCGCGTAGAACGCCGCCAGTTTCCCGTGCGCCTTGGCCCTGGTGTAGAAGTGCAGGACGTGGCGCGTCAGGTCGGCGCGCGCGCGCCAGGCGGCGTGCCTGCGCAGGTAGTCCGCGGCCATGAGCTGCGCGGCGCGGTCGCGCGTGGCCGCCGCGAACGTGGCGATGCGGTCCGCGTCGCCGGAGCGCATGAGCCATCGCATTGCTCCCGCCTCAAAAATAATTGTAGTCTCTCTTATCATTTCCGAAAGCAAACTGACCATAAATAAGTACGTAACTTGAAAATGGCGTCCATACTTCCAAACCGTAAACAGCTTTTTAGTGACCAAATCAAAGTGAGGCAAGTTTTAAAAACTATCTTAGCGCCATTGGATAGAGGAGTTTAGCGAAACAAAATTTTTAATATTTGGAGATTTATATATATAAATGTTCGTATAGCATCGACAGCCAAGTGGTATTTTTATTGCCTGAAAATAATATCATTATATGCAAAGAAAAAATGTTTAAAATTTAATGAATGTTTCCGTCAAAAAGGAAGCCGCCATTATTGTGACGTCATAATAGCAGTGCAGTAACCAATAAACGTCAAACGTGAACTGCAAACTTTCTGCCGTTGTTATAAATTTAACACTCGTTTCTGGTATAGGTGTTTCTGTAAAAATGTTTGGGCGCCGTTTTCGGTCACGTGACATACAGATAATAAAACTACTATTTTAATTATTTTGAAATTAAAAATGAATATCAATTTTTTTCATGTTTAACAAATATTATGTTTTAAAATAGTATTAGGTAAATTCGTATTTCTTATGGTAAAAAGTATATAAATAACATCTTTCATATTTTAATTTTGATAGAAGAAACTCTCTTATCTCACATGTTTTTATTTTACATACTTAAGTGGCTAGCATTGAACGGCGAAAGATACGAGTTTATCGGAAATCTAGCTGTGCTCGACTTTAACGCCATTTGATTTCACTAACCGCTCAGCCAGCCCAGCTCCCCTGTCAGTGGTACACACTGTTGTGCACTCGCGACCCGTTTAGATAAATTGTATTTCCAGACAACCGTTACTGTTTTCACGCCGTAAACGACCCGCGACCTTATCAGATTGAGCCATATCTCTCGTCACCTTGTCGCCGGTGCTGGCGAGTCGCTTGGCCGCGTGGTGGTACAGGCCGCGCGCGCCGAGCACGTCCGCCAGCCGCCGCAGCAAGGCATCCCGGCCCGCTGCGCCCGCCGGCGCCGCTAGCCGCTCAGCCAGCTCCTCGGTCAGCGGTGCCGAGGATTGCTCCACTATGTCCAGCGCTTCCTCGTACTGATAACCGAAAAATAACAATTAAATTAAATACGCAGGACGTCGTATGAGGTCAAGTCAAGTAACACTATGTTATACAGAGTGGATTTTTTATATAGGGCACTAAGCATTTACCAAAATTACTAAGATCTCAAAACGGATTCTCAAAGGTTAGCTAGAAGAGATCCCTTTTAGGGATAAGTTTGCCTTTGTACATAACAATTTTTTATCTGTTTTATGTTAACCTGTTTATGTTCAATAAAGTGACATACATACATACCTACATACATTAGTGCCAAAATGCCTAATCCAGAATGCCTATTAGTTTTCGCAAAATACCTACTACATTGCTAAAATGCCTAAACTTCAAATCGATATGGTGTCATAATACCCAAATATACTCAAATATAATTAGGAATTTAGCGATACGATAATTTTTAAAATTTGGATATTTTGGGACTTAGCGATATGAATGAAAGTCGTATCTTGTAACATTCGGCCATTTTAAGTAGAAAACCATTTGATATTAAGACATTTTAGTTTAGAATAAAATAATGACAAAGGCATTAGGAAATTTAGATACATGTAAACCAAAGCTAATTAATGATGATAAGCATTTATACAGGTACCTCCCCGGCGGTAGCAAGCAGCGCGGCGGCATGCGAGTGGTGCTCGGCGCGGCGCAGGTGCGCGGCAAGTTTGCGCGCTAGGCTTGGCTCTACTCGCTCTCCGAGGGACTCCACCGCCGCGAGCATGGCGCTCGTGTCGCCGCAGCCCAGCGCCAACCTCAACGCCATGTGCGGCTTCCCTGACCAATCAAACAAGTTGAGGTTCAGTCAGGGATAGATCGAAAGGGACTTGACAACCAAAGCCAAGATATTACCTAGGAATAGGTCTGTGTACCTACCCGTTACTACTGGTTTCGGTCATTTACGTAAAGTATGTCAAGGCATAAAACTTGTGGCTTTGTAAGCTACCCCTAGACCTCGCCAGCGCCAATGAGCCCACCATTTTCAAAAATTTCCAAAACCTGAATCGACAAGTTCTACACTTATAATTATTAAGGTAGATTAAAAGGTAACTAAATATATGACGCCTTGCCAGATTACACATATAAAGATACAAGCAAATCTCGTCCTTATGGCAAGCGATAGTGGCACGTTTTGCCGGCCGAAGTCACATATGAAATTGTATGTTCGGCCTACAATGTAACCTAATTCTTACATACAATAAAAACTTTGAACTTACTTACCAAATTTTTCATGAGACAACGAGAAACATGTATAAATAACCCCTAGGATACCAGCCAGACAGGCGATTGAAAGCATTTTTTCATCACACTTGCTAGAAAAAGATCTTATTTCATGCAGGTGTGCTGAAGGACAAATGCCTATTTTGTTCCCTCGGGAGTTATGGATTGTGAAAATAAAAGCTATAACTCTCTAGGGAGTTATAGCTTTTTTTTAAATTATATCACTTATTCATACAAACCAAGTAGCATAAATGAGTTTTACTTTAAAAATACTGACGTTTATAATTTAATATTTTTGTTTATATTTAAAATTATTTAATTTGATAGCCGTTTAAAATATTTTTACATAATTTTCAATCGTGGCTGAATGCCGAATAAGTCTGTGCCTTCGATGCCTCACCTGCCAAGAAATTACAAAATGGCGGACGAATGTTTGATATGTCACTGTAATTAAAAATTATTTCGCTTAAAATTTAGTTTTTCTTCGCAAGTGTGATGAAAAACATTGTGTGTAACTCCGGGGGTAAGAATATTACAAACTCAAACCTCCAGCCTGCGGCTGTCGGGAATTACCACCCTGAGCGTATCCAAAATTTCACTTACCCCCCTCGTTGCACAATGTACTATTGCTCAAACTGAAACGGGAAACTTCGCTCTCGCTTGATCAATAAAACAAACGAACTCAGGAGACTAAAGGAGAGTTAAGACATTCTTACCGGCCTTCTGATACAGGGCGATGGCTTGCTCACTCTGTTCGGCAGTCTCCAGTATCGTGGCAGCGTGCAGCGCGTGCGTGGTCGAGGCGGAGCCGGCGCGCCAGACGAGGTGCCACGCGCTCGCCTCCGCCGCAACGCGAATGGCAGACGCTACAGCCCCGCTTTTTATGTATAGCTGTAAGGCATAAAACGAGTAGGTTCCTACAAAAAAAATTATATGAAATTTAACCAATTACTGTTAGTACCCACATGCTTATGCCACTGGCATTTCTACCTTCACTTTACACTTCTATAACTTCAAACACTATGTTGTGTGTTACGATCTTACCATGCAGAACTGTAGAGAGAGTTCATCTAAGTTATAATCATCTAAATTAATAAATATCATTAAAAGCCATGTTGATGTCCTACTATACTCAGTAAAATTTCCTTCACTGTTCCCTCGAGAAGGTCAAGGCACTTTCGTCCCATTAGTATTAACCAGGCTTCAGGCTTCCACTAAATATAGGAAAAACAGTTTTTTGTGCAGGGCAGGCATGAGTTTAAATAAAGCTTTACTTAATTTAAACTTTGATATATTGAGTGATAGCATTTCAGTAATAAGAAATAAATGAATTGCATTTTATATGGGTGATACTTCTAGCGCAGGTTCGGGCTCGGCTTACTAACATGTAGTTACATAGGTATGTAGGTTTCGTAGGTACATTTAGATTTTATTGTATTTTGGATTCTCGTAAAGTTTTGTACAGTCAGTGGTGGAAGTGCAGTGCTTTATGAATGAATTCCATTCCTTATGTGTCCATACAGTTTTGCAGCTTGCTGTACACATTAACCTTGGCTTGTGCTGTAGGTAGGCACATGTGTATGTAACTGAACTGTAATTATATTTGATCTTTGTTATATTTAATTTTTTATAAGTGAGAACCTGTAATTGGCTCTGTTATTTCTATTGTATGTTATAGAAATGTTATTCCATGTATGTAATAAAAAATAAAATAAAAATAAATAAATAAGTATGTGACGTACTTATATGAGCCTTAATTACCTTTACTGCAGTCTCAATCTGGTCCGGTTGCATCTCCAAATATCGCGCCATTTGATACATGGCTGCCGGGTGCTTATTGCACAACTTCTCAGCCTCTTCAATCCTGTGCATGTGACATAACAGCCGCGTTTGCTCCCCAAAGTCGTTCGCGCGAGCGTAGGCATCCAGGGCGCCGTCCAGCTCCCCTATACTTTCCTGATAGTGACCCCACCACATTATGAGATTCGTGTCGTTAGAATTAGCTACGTACTGTGCTAGCACGGACGCTTGGCCTTGAGCTATCAGCATTCTAGGCACATGTGGCACCAACGTCCCAGCGCTTTCAAACAATTTTAACGCCGCATTAGTCTCCCCATTGGCCCACATAATCTTCGCCAATTTATGCTGAGCACTTTTGATAAGCAGAATGTTCTCTCCCTCATCACTGCCATTTGTTATCTCTTGGAGACCACCTTCTTTTGCCGACACAAGACGCGTGATTAGATCTGGTCGTTCGGCCTCTCTAAAGAACTTTTCGGCTTCTTCTAGCATACCTAGATTGATAGCCAGTACGCCGATCTGACAGGTCTCGTCCATATCATTGCCATTCATGGCTTTACGCATCATCAGTGCTCCCTTTATGTTTCCCATTTTGCTTAAGCATACAGCCCCCACGTCTGGTCTTCTACGAGCCACACATTCTTTGGCTAAACTGTCCCAAATCACAGAACTTCTACTCCCCGTTATATTTGTTCCCACAATAACTGCTTTTTCCAAGTTTCCGGCCGTCATACAATATAAAAAGTCAAGGGTTTGTTTCACATTCGTAGCATCATTAGTAGACTCTTCGAATTCATGCATTAATATTTTTTTGATACTCTGTTGAGATAGAATTACGACGTGAGGAGTATAGAGAGAACACAACATAAAGTCGGACATAAAGTATTCCTCAGAATTCGGACACCAGTTCCTGTACTCATAAAGGCTCCCCTCGTGGCAGAAGAATAAGTGAATTCGGTCCACATCAGCCGATCGCATGTGGACAGCGACAATTCTTTGGTCATTACCATCCCACACGATGGCTATTGGTACACTTTGGTAAGGCGGTGCTTGACTGTCGGAAAGAACCGTACTCGTTATGACATCATTCGCTGCATCCCATAAGTATAGTGTTGGATCAGGTGCTAGGCCTGCATTAGCAATGCTCAAGCAAATATATCTTCCACTGCAATTAACTGAAGCTCTCATAACTTCGCCAAAGTCCTCGATCATTTGATAGCAATTTTTAGGGGGATAAGGCATTCTAAGTCCTTTTTTTGTTATCTCTGCGAGTTTAAGAGTGCCATCCATTGTCGCTATAACAATAAATTTCCCCGTATATGTGACTCCAATAGGTTCGCCTTCACCCTCAGTGCTCGGAAGAATACCCAAGTTGTTTCCAGTGACGGAGTAGCATTCGATGTGGGGATTAACCACGCCCACCAACACATCATTGTTTAATATGAGAACATCTGTTTTCCACGGGAATGAGCGCACGAGGGAAAATTTTATGTCATTGTCTTTACTGCACATCCAAACCTATAAGGGTGATGCAAATACATATTAAATGAATATGAGTGATTTACAGAAAATCAACATTAGGTCCCCTTTAGAAATAAAGCTACCCATTTTGCGGTTATCACACTGGCACCGCAACCAGATGCGGTGACTGTGCGCAAGTACTGAAGGTGTCTAGTCTCTGTGTCGTTGTCTGTCATCCGGATGCGGCACCAGTGTTAAGACAAGGCGGTCTTAGATTATACTCTTAAGTACAAAATAGTTAGGTAATAATAATGCAAAGTGAAACAAGCTTCCAGCCAGCTTTAAACAGATCCGCTGTGATGCCCCTTGCTCCAATTCTCTACCATTACAGCCTACAATGGACACATAAAATGGCTTGGTTCTGGGGCCTGAACTAAAAAAATTTTAATAACATTTCTTTATTGTTAGGTTATTATTTACCTGTACTTCTTTTCCATCTCCAAGAGCTACATATTGATCTTTAAATGCAAAAGCTCTGACAGTGACCTGAGTTTTAATACTAGCTGTCAGCTCCATTTTATTGGTAATAGCAATTTCATAGGCAGATTTTTGTACCATCCAAACATTTGGTGTGTAACCCCAACACACCGGCTGCTCTCTTAGGATAAATACACTGGTTATACAGTTAACATGCAGCAGAGGATTCATCAGACCTTCAGATCCCCAACTGACTTCTTTCACAGTCCCTTTTATACTAGTACTGCTTATTAACTTCCAATGGTTTCTGTGATCTCTCCTCCAAAAATATAAGTTGCCTTGGGATGTCCCACAGCATAAAGTATCACTTAAATTGCAGTAGCTAATACTGGTGAATATGTCCCCTGCAACAACCTCATCATTTTCATTTGGCAACACATCATTGTCTCCATTTTCACTGTCCCAAACTCTTATTAAATTGTCCCCAGTTATAACAGCTACACAATAATTACCAGTAAGAACTATTGCTTGGCCATTCCTGGCTGCCATTCTAACATGTGTATCTGTAGTGATATTCCCATCATCAGAGGTGATGAATCTTGTCAAGCTTAGAGCTCCGCCATTTTCCCAAGCTATTAATAGGTAAACATTGCTTATCATGCCCATGAATATTATATTTCCTGGAGCGTTAAGAACCTCTGAACAAGAACCGGCATGGTCAATATATAAAATGGCTCCATTATCTTGTGCTGCATAGCACGCATGATTGTCTGGCTGGGAGCCCTCTCTCATCCTGGCAGTTGTCCGAGGTCTCCATGCAGCCAGTGCATCTAGTGCATTCTCATCACCAGCTACTGCAGCTCTAGCTAATCCTCTTATAGAAGTCTCCCCAGTTGGGCGAACAGGACAAAAAGTTACATGGGTAATAACATCACCAAGTTGATGGTGGAAAGAAGTTAAAGGTGCTCCCGAGGCTGATTGCCAACCAGATAGAGAGCCAGCAGCATCTGCGGCTAGCAATCGACCACCTCCCAGGCTAAAGGCAACCGTGGTCAAAGCAGCATTGTGGGGTGCTTCAAGGCGCGCCCAAGAGTACTCAAGCCAGATGTAAAGCTCACCTCCATCCCAACCAACTACTAGTAGCTTTCTGGTTGGATGCCAAGCCATTGCTGTTACTTGATTTGAAAGTAATATTGGCCATTCACAGCCTTCTAATGCCAGTCCCTGTAAGTTAAAACTTATTCAAATAACTGCATTACCACTGGTACTAATAGGTAAATAAAGAAATTAAACTTACATTTTCATGAAATATTGTCACAAAGCCTCCTTTTTCTTGGTTATACGAACCTAAAGCCAAGAGAGGCAAGGATGGATGCCAGGAACCCAGAGTTGACACAACATTGCTGTCAGTAAAGTTCAGTTTACTGTCGATGTACAAAGTCATTATGGTCTAGTTCCAAATTAGGTACATAACTTAATTCCAGCTTCGTCAAACTTGGACGGGAAGTAAAATGCTATTTCTTATATATTATGTCCAATAGATGACTAAATATTTTGTGTATTTTATTTGGTTGTCATGACAACCTACCTAGCGAATTTTTTTTTAGTCCATCAACCTGGTGACAGTTACTTTTAAGGCTTCTACAGACCTTGCAACAAATGGCGTACGATTTTACGAGCAATGGATCGATCAAATGCTATAATGTGTTAAGGGGCCACTGATTACCACTTCGCCGGGCGATATCGCAAAAGTTGACAATCGCGAATAGGCGGGTCCACACAAAGCGAGTATACGCTCGAGGCAATTTTTTTTTTAGAATAGAAATCTTTACTGCGAAACCATGATACATATTTTAAAGAGTGTGAAAACACATGACACCCTGTTAGGACATTGCAAATAATCTTACATCTAGGTAGTTTATGAACAGTAGGACTAGTACATAACATGTAATATTCTGAATTAAATATATACAACATTGTCTTAACTTATTTCTACTAAGAATTAAATAGTCGTACCTAACTTAATATTTAAGTACATAAGGCGTTAATTATATAGGGATACGCGCGCTCAGGCGAGGAAAACGCGCGCACCGTCTCGGCCGAGGCACGTCTATACTTATGCTCGTTCTGTGTGGACCCGCCTAATTACTGACAGTCCTATATCGTCCGGCGATCTGGTAATCAGTGGGCCCCTTTACAAATCGCATGCGTGAAGCCATTATCCAACCATTATCTTATCATATCATATCATACCAAATTTTTATATGACTAAAATGATGCAATGCAAAATTTAGTTGATAGCAAAGAGTAGTATATTATAAATATGGCTGATAGTGTGTGAAGACATATTAATAATTATACTGGCAGCATTGTATTTATGTCATTGTCAATACGATATTGTTTTGTTACCGAATAAACCGAACCAAGTAAACATTTGCACGCGGTTGTTCAAATAACCTTTAATTTTATCCTATTTTGGGTAAAAGCGTTATACGTTTATTTAAAATGGTGTCAATAAAGCAAGCTCCTGTAAAAAAAGCTAAGCGGGATAAGTTACAAAAGCTTACTAAGATAGAAAAGAAAAAGTCCTCAGAAGCAGTTAAGCTAGCAGGCAAGAAAAAACTTAAAGAAAATGTTAAGGAAATTGAAAAAGCAGTGACTCCAGTTAAAGCATCAGAAGCAATAAAAAGTACTAAGAAAAGCAAATATGTCATGCCTTCTAAATATATTAGAGAAGAGCTCGTGGTCAAGTGCCTCTCTGCTCTTCAGCAATTATCTGAGAACTACAAGAATAAAAATACTCTGCTGGAAGATGAGACTGTAATATTTGCGGAAATACATTGTATGAAGATCCAGAACAATTCTGCGAATATAAAGCTGTAAGTTATTATTGTCAGCATTTGATATTCACTTTAAGTAGTAAGATATTTGAAAGTGTCAATTTTTGTTAATTTTTAATGTGAAAAGACTTTGTGGTGTGTCTGTCATATTAATTAATGACTTGAATAAATAGTACATTTTCCAGCAACGGATTAGTAACGGGTCTGTAGTCAGGTACCTCTTGTGTGTTGTATGGACTACACAAAATTGCTACTTTTTGCCTGCAAACTGCACATTTGTTACTTAACAAATTTCTTAAAAAGTTCTCAATAATCTTTCATATAATCTTTTTCTAGGGTACTCCCACACAGTACTGCAGCTTCATCAGGAGAAGTTTGTTTGATCACCCCTGACCTCAAGAAAGGTAGGAAGATAGACCATGAACCTACAGTAGATCACTGGGAAGAAATCCTGAGGCAAGCTGGAGTTACACAAGTATGTGACCAAACATTATATCATAATTTACTGTAGACTTTTTATTGTTATTTTATCTTTACTTCTAAATTGATTGAAAATGTTACATTTAATTCGATTTACAATTTTTGAGAAAAAGTATTTAGATTTTTACTTCCTCACATCATGAAATAAAAGGTTAAAAACCTCATGAACTTTCTTAAAAACATTTTACGCACACTGTCTTTGCTTTCTTCAATAACTAGCCTACATGAGTGCTATTCTATGCAAACCACGGTAACTAATATCTATTCCAGGTTAAAACAGTGCTACCTCTGAGACAACTAAAAGTGGAATATGACCAGTTTGAACTAAAAAGAAGATTGATGACCCAGCATGACTTCATTATGGTGGACACAAGAGTTCTAAGTCATGTCTCTCATATTCTCGGGAAAATGTTCTTCAAGAAACACAACATGTTGATTCCTGTGAGAATAAATGAGAAGGGCGATCTCAAGAAACAAATTGATGTTGGTCTGCGCACTGTAATGCTGCGGCTGCCTGACGGGACTACCTCAGTAGTTAATATAGGGCATACAGGAATGTCCCAAAAAGCTTTAAAGGAAAATATATTGTCCTTGGTGGATCAGTTGAAAGATAGATATCCTGGAGGAGAACCTAATATCAGAGCCATTAATATTAAATTGCCAACATCAATGTCACTTCCACTTTATCTTTCCCTGAGTAAGTAATACTTTCTAGTCTAGTTCAAAAAAACTTAAAGGAAAGAAATATTTCCGTTAAGTTTGTTAAATCCCAGTGAGGCAACAGACACGTAATCTGAGACTTTCTTAGTTATAAATCCAGGTTACAAACTTTCATCTTTCCTTGGAGAAGAAATTTTTGTTGGTAGCAAAATATAATTGTTTGGTTACAAGTAATGATTGTTCTTTCAGGGCCATCAAATGCAGTTAATACTCCAAAGCTAAAACAGAAGAAGCCCAAAAATTTCTCCATATTGGAAGATGAGTTGACAACACTTCATAATGGTGTTGTGAGAGTGGCTCCAGATGGCACAGTTAAAGTCAGGAGAGAACAGATAAACAAAAAAGAAACAAGGTATTGTTAAAATATTTCAGGCAATGTATTTGCAATGTGTCAATGTGAATATTATCTATCATTTATTTCTTATCACCAATAAGTAATAGATGAGGGTAGATATTCCTTATAATGTATCTTAGACCATTCTATAGCTTAAGTTTTATCAAAATCTAAATCATTTTTTTTTTTATTGAAGTCTTTTTTTTTAAGTATTTATTGACAGAATTTTAACAATAAACTTAATAATAATAATAAAGACTACAAATAAACTTAAAGTAAATAAAAAGCGGCCAAGTGCAAGTCGGACTCGCCCATAGGGTACCGTACCATTTATGACGTATTAAAAAAAACTACTTACTAGATCTCGTTCAAACCAATTTTCGGTGGAAGTTTGCATGGCAATGTATATCATATATTTTTTTTAGATTTTTCATTCTGTTATTTTAGAAGTTACAGGGGGGGACACACATTTTTTCACAATTTAGAAAAAAATGATATTAGGAACCTAAATATCATTTTTGAAGACCTAGCCATAGATACCCAACACGTATGGGTTTAAATTTTTTTTTTTTAATTCGTCATTAATAAAAAAAACTACTTACTAGATCTCGTTCAAACCAATTTTCGGCGGAAGTTTGCATGGCAATGTATATCATATATTTTTTTTAGATTTTTCATTTTGTTATTTTAGAAGGTACCGGGGGGGGGGGGGGGGGGACATTTTACCACGTTGGAAGCGTCTCTCGCGCAACCTATTCAGTTTAGAAAAACATGATTTTATAAACCTCAATATAATTAAAGACCTATCCATAGATACCCCACACATATGGGTTTGATGAAAAAAGATTTTTTGAGTTTCAGTTCTAAGTATGGGGAACCCCAAAATTTATTGTTTTTTTTTTCTATTTTTGTGTAAAAATCTTAATGCGGTTCATAGATTCTATGAACCATCTACTTACCAAGTTTGAACAGTATAGCTCTTATAGTTTCGGAAAAAAGTGGCTGTGACATAAACGGACAGACAGACGGACATGACGAATCTATAAGGGTTCCGTTTTTTGCCATTTGGCTACAGAACCCTAAAAACGTCTCCCAAGTCGCTGCCGATAGGTAGTGTGCCCAGGAGGCTGGCCGCATTGCCACGTTGGATGGCAATGCTTATCCTTTGAGCAAAATACTGGCCAGCCTTCTGGTCACCTGTGGCATCTAACGCAAGGCGCGACGCTAGGTCCTTGTAGAGCCGACGCGCACTTGGCCCCCACGGCCCCAGCGTTTCGACCCCAAACGCCTCGAAAATGTAGCTACTGCCGAGGGTGGCGTAGTTTCGGCGTTTGAGGTCTTCGGCCGCGGACGCGGCGCGCCCAGCATCACTGCTGGTACCCGGAAAGTGGGACGGCGCAAGGGTGTCAACGCATGTGGCATCCCAAACTAGAGGCCATCCCAACTTCCAAGGCACCAGAGTCATACCGTCGGGCCTCTTGCCATCATCCCTTGCCAAACCGACAGGCTCCAGTATGGCCGGAACTTTGACACTGACAAAGACCCTTCGGATGGCATCGTTGATGCTGGCGTGTCGGGGTATGCGTCCGGCGCTTCTGCCACAAGAGAGTCCATGGTGATCATCGCTATCCACCATGACACCACAACGGCATTGATGGGGGACGTTCGTTATAGTCCCTAAACGCAAACAAGCTGCCAGTCGAAACGTGGAGTTGTCGATTAGGGTGCCTATTGATGGTGAAGGTAGAGCTTGCAACCACAGTCCCGACTCCCACTCCGCAGTGGCAAGAAGACGAGCTCGATCTGCCGTACCAGTTGACGTATCAACAAGACTATTTCGTACTAGACGGCAGAGCGGCTCGTCCTAATCGAATTGGAATACAATTTTTTTTGCACATCAGATGCATGTGTTCTTACCACACAATGTCACAAAACCAGTGTTCGCCGAAGGTTAATTAGAATTGACCATTAACCATTACAAATTGAACTGTAAACCATATCGGACGATTACAGTTTACGGTTCAGTTTGTAAAGGTTGGTCAATTCTAATTAACGTTCTCGAGTAAAAGTAATAATTCTTAAACTACTGATTCTGGGGTTGGGCCGGTCGAAGTTATTAGTACTCTGACATTGGGGACCTTTTACATCTCCAGATTTAATGTGTTTTTAACCATAGAGACTATACATCTCTATTGTATTGTATTAATTATTTATTTTAAGATTATTATAATGTAATGTTTACCCAGGTATTGGCTGTTGTATTTATAAATGTTGTTATGTATTTTTCATGTCACTATATGATGTTACTATAAATGTTGTATTGACTTGTAAAAGAGCCCTTGAGGCCTACTTGCAGAATAATTTTTTGAATTTTGAAGTATTAAACAGATGGCGCCATCATAGCTTGCCCTGTCAATCCCTAGAATTGTGTCAAATTCTTGTTTTTTTTTTGGAATTTTGTGACCTGGATTCCAGTACTTTAAGCCAAATCTCATAGAACAAAACTAGAGACAGGGGCAAGCTATGATGGCGCCATCTATGCAAACCTTTGACAGTTGCCAACCCCAAATTTGAAATATACTATGTTAATACAATGCCTGCTTGGTTACTGAAAATTCAGACTTCAGAAGTTATATGGGGGTCGAAAATGCCCTGAACTGCTTCGAGAAAAGGATGGTACGGCCGTGCCGCTTTTTTGCACGACCTGATGAGATGTATTCAATGTATTTCTTTTCTGTTAAACAATAGTTCTTGTAGTAGGTAAGGAAACGCCAAGCCCCATTTTTGACTAAGGTGTAGTTTGTGAAGTTAGGTTAGGCCGGTTAGGGCGTGCAGAGTAAGCTTGGCTCTGATAACTTTTTGACAGTGCGAGTCATTATGGTCTCGTCTTGGCAAAAATGTTTTCGGTGGGATGTTACCTATCGACTGGTGTACTTATTAAAAGCTTTTTTCTTATACGGCATTTACACTTAGCATGAGTACACACCTTGACAGTATGTTTCACTATGAATTACAAGAAGTTTATTAGGTCGAACTGTCGCGTCACGTCACTCTTAAGCTATCTCTATAACTCACCTTACACCCCCTCAGGGCTTCCAAACAGTTGCTGAAAACATAATCAAAATAAACAGTTGCGATTCTGGCCTTGTAGTCATTTTAGTTTGATTATAATAGTTTTGGGTTTTATATGACTAAACTTGTAAGATCACATAAGGATGGTAAATCATATATCCAGCCAAAGCGATGTTGTGTTATTACATTACGATACAAGTGCGAAAAATAGGAAAACGCAACGAGTGGCGATAAATTAAAACGCGGCCGAAGGGAGTGTTGTGAATCGACACGAGTTGCGAATTACCTATTCGCATATGTATCGTACGTTTAACAGTACATAATGGCCTTTTAAATTTTCGACATATTTACGTAATGTGCTAATTATCGTACTAGTCTGGTAAAGTAGCACCATATGTACTATATAATCTTCTACATTGGGTGATTGGGTTAAATTACGTTAGTATCTGGCAGTGTTTATATTTACAGTGACACAGAAGAAGACACCGAGGATGTGGAAGAAATGGAGGAAGATGAGGGAGAAAAAGAAGAGGAAGAAGAACCAGCAGAAGACTCAGACTAGTTCTTTTTTATATTAATAAAACATCATCTTTAAATTGTTTTTAATTTTGAACATAACCTAATACTAAATTATTGGAAGAATCACAATTTGTTCATTCAATATTTATTGCATAATCTGCATAAGAACATACCTATATGGTCATTCAGTATCACTTGTAGTCAAACTACTTATTTCATTGACATCAAAACCTTCAGGTTTAATGATGCTCATTGATGATTTAGGTATGATTGTAACCTGCATTTTAACAGGCCACACTTTCTTGAACTTTTTGAAATTCTTTCCTTGGTCAGTTTGGTCCTCAATTTTCAGTAATTCTTTCTTTACTATTAAGTCCCGTCTGATCTTTACTATAGTGGACCCTAGATCTAAGTCACTCATTCGGCTGTGCAGGTCTTCATCATCGGATTCCTCTTTCTTTAGAGCAACGGTGTTTTGTGCTGCAGTGGAAGAGATCTCTTGAGGTGTCTCTTTAGAGGATAGAGTTCTAGTTTCAAACATTTTTTTTATAGACAATTGCTTGGAATCAGAATTTTTTGTTGTATCCTGAACAAAGTTGAATAGGTCATCATCATTTTCAACAGTGTCTAAATTTTTTCTGGCTGGTTTGAAGAAATTTAGTTTTTTCTCAGTTGCCTTAGTTGACTTCTCAGAATCAGCTGCCAGATTGATAAAATTGAAGGCATCATCATTAGACTCACTAGTGTCTATTGCCATTTTCTTATTCTGATTACCTTGTGCTTCCTCATCGGTCAACTTTCTTTTAGCACCATCAGCACTCGGTGACGGGTGCGTAGGAGTAGTTGCTACCTTTTTAGTTAAATTCATAATGTTATCAGAGATATCTTCAGTTAATTTTCTTTTGGCACTAACATTGTCAGTGTTAACCACAGTAGATGTGTTAAAACTGTTGTGTTTTGGTGTTAAACTTTCATTTATCATGACATTTTCTTTCTTGCACTGCAATTTTTGCGTTTCCTGTGTGTCTTGTGCAAGAATTTCCATCTTTTTATTATTAGAAGTTGTTGGCTGCTTAAATACTTCAGAAGTGAAGCTAAACTCTGGATTGCAATATTTGTCTATAGAACAATACAATATGGCCAGGCCAATTTCAGCATCAGCAACGGCCCTTTTCCCTTTGCTGTTGAGGTAGTTAATGATATCATTTATCTGATTTCTTTGAGCTTGAGATTCTTGAGAGGTGTTACCAATGTTGTATTGAATTACAACAACATCAGGGCTGACAAGCATAGATTTGGTCATCTTGGATTCACTCAATAATAAGGGCAGAGCAGAGCTCTTAAGTAAAACCGGTTTATACATTTCAAGTTGTCTTCTTGAAAAGAAAATGAACTTTTTACCAGTGAATAATTTACTCCTTCTTTCATCAGGAAAAAACATAACATCTTCTTTATTGATAGTTGACTCTATGACTTGCGGGGTGAAGTTGTTTGGGTTTGGCAATGGTCTGCTACTTGTAACGGCATGTAAGACATCATTCCAAAATCGAGGTGTAACAATATAAGAGCCCTGTGCCAATGCTAGAACAACTTTTATTGTTAATGTTATAGCTGGCATAGTTAGATATGTGCATGTGTCATCCCAATCACTCTTTAATGAAGCGCCTATTTTACCAAGAACTATTCTTAAATTCTGAAGATTCTCTCCCTTCAAAGTTGATGTGCATGTCACATGCTTGATTTCCTGAACAGTCCATGCACTATTGAGTTTTCCAAATCTTACTACATCATTGTGCTTAAGCTGCACCTTAGAAGTCACTTCTAATCTTTCACTGGTTTGATTCACGAAAGTCCCATACCGAGAACCTAAGTCTTGTAAGTATAAACTGTTCTGCATTATTGACAGACATGCATGTTTTCTACTTATCGAGGCGTCTTCAATAACTGCAAAAATTCCACATTGAGAATCCAAAGTTCTGCCTACTGTTAAATTATTACCTTCTACAATATATATCACTCTTGAATCAATCTGAGAGATTAAACACCACATTTTCTTTTGTTTTCTTCAATTCAACATAACAACAACAGTAAGATACGAACTATCAATCTAATCGGAAACAAGCGGAAGCGGAGGGAACCGATCACAGATAATGTGCCGGCATATGCAAAGTTGCAAACCACAGCAAAGATAAAGTTTTAAAACCCGTATAGACCGTCAATGTAAAGGGCTCCACAGACCTTTGCGATTTATCAGAGTGGTGAAACAGAACGTGAAGAATAGAATGAGACAACGTATCGCAGCCGATATATCGGAAGCGCCCGAGGGTCTACCGCAAGAATCGAAATTCGTTATCTGCCTGTCTATAGTCTCTATCTTTCTTGATAGTAAACAATAGTTGCGATAGAGAGACAAAAAGACGAACGAATGAAGTGGTTGAATGCCAAATTGTATACTATTCTATACTAATGTTTATAGGCGGGCCTGTTCGATCGAGTGGAAGGTGGTTCGTCGTACGTCCGTTAAGGACGTAGCTATGAGCGAAAGCTAGAAAGAGATATGCTGACCGGACCAAGATCGCGGTCCGGTATGCCTTGGGTACTTAATTTTATTTTATTTATTAGGCACACAATATTTTAAGTTGAAGTTTTGGTTGGGAATGCCATCTAAAGCATGTATGCTCAGCATGTAATACACACTAAAGAACGAAAACTACAACAGTACTAACTACACTTAATTATACACAATTTTTAAACACAAAACAATTTGCACAAAGGAAATAAAGCAAAGAACAAAGGTAGATTGAAACACACCTGTAAGATTAATACAAACCTAACGTAATGGTGATTGATGGCAAAGAACTTCCATAACTTGTTTCCGAAAGATGGCAAATTTCGAGTTAAAAATTTAATATGACTATGTTTAGATACCAGGTCGTTGTACTGACTGCACATTCTTACAATAGGGTTGTAAAATGAAGTATTATTTTTATACCTACACTTATAGAGCAAAGGTACGCCCGTCTATTAGTGATACTAGGTCTCATACCTCCTAGTGAGTATTATATTCTTTGGTTGCAAGTATTGGGAGCGTGCACGACTGTCACGCAACCTAGTGTCCGCAATTCTAGGGGAAAACGTCAATTCACTACATCTTATAAAACTACTCCAAAACTAAAAACTACTGAACGGATTTTCATACGACTTTCATCTATCAATAGAGTGATTCTTGAGGAAGGCTTAAGTATATAACTTGTTAAGGTTTTGTGTAAATTGTTTGAAATATAACGATGTTGTCGGAATAAATCACGCTGGCCAGGAGCTTTAATCGAAAACGCTGCCTAATCCGTTTGAGCTATAACAACACAATGTATGGTGGGGTTGTTTCTCATTCATAGGTCTACAAAAAAGTCCGCGATGTGAAATGTCTATCTTTTAAGGATAAATTACTATATCCATTCTTAACTTCTAGAAAAAGATCACGTAATATGTGGCATTTGCAAAGCTATGTACATGGATACATTATTAACAATTATCAAAATAAATACGTTAGTTATATTAAGCATTTCATACAGATTACAATGGTCCCTTACACCATACAATTTAAATGAATATTTCAGGAGTAATCGTAAATCAAAGTTTCATTTCGAGCCATATAATTGTACGAAATGTTAAAGACGCTATCCGCAGTTAGTTCAAATTTTTACCACCTTATGCGCTGGGATCGCTTTACTTACCCCCACCACGCACTTCGCACGGTCCCAATTCGTATGTAAAAACCAGAGACATGTCAGTCGCTTCGCTTGACAGACAGATGAAGTGTGCGAAAGGGAAGCCATGACGTATATGAACAAGCCATAAGTGCAAAAGAGGCAGACTACATATGAGAAAACGTAACCAATTTTGAGTTCGAAGGCGGCCGAGGCGGCCAAAATCATATTGCCGTATTTTTTAACGTGAAAAATATAAGCGATCCAAAAAGATAATTATACATTAAGTAATTCAGTGACGATGGTGTCATGTTGTGTGCCGGGTTGTAGTATTTCAGGGCCAAAAAACCCAGGAAAATACTCATTTCACAGGTAATTATGATATTCCTAGCGAAATTTTCGTAACGATATTTTATCAAATTAACAGCATAAAAAGTTTAAAAAACCAATTATAACAGTTCATTATAAGTTTTTCTTCAATTGTGTGTTAATATTTCATCATATTAGTCAATAATTTAGAATATTTTGTGTAAAAACCTAAACAGTTACTTTACGCTAGGGCTTGACAAAATGTTCATATGACTGTATCGATAACTTGTCGGTATATTAGTAGGTATGGAATTAGTTGTTCACAAGACATCATTAAGATATTACCTTTATAACCGACTTAAAATAATAACGATTGTTATAATACCTTTTTTGAACGTGTACATGTTTAGCGATAAATTTAAACTTCACTTTCCAACACAGTACTTACATTTTAACCACTTTTCCACGGCTTTGCCGCCAACACAAGGAAACACAAGACAGCGTATACTTGTACACAGCGTGTGTATACGCTGTATCCAACCCAAGTTGTCAGCAGGAAAAGGCGCGAAATTCAAATTTTCTTTGGTAAGTCAACTCTTTGCGAACACATTTTCAAACAACTTCAACTTTATCATTTTCAACTTTTTCAAACACATTTGAAAAAGTAGTCGATAAAGCAGTTAAACATCGATAGATTATTAATATGTTGTAACATGACATCACTATTTTTGTTCGCACATAGACAATTTACGCACACACTTGCATTTCATTTTTGGTCACACTTTCCAAGTTTGACAGTCGTTCTATACTATCCTATTTCTAAGGTAAAGACATCTTTATTCAGACTGTTGTTACCTAGCAACTATTGTTTACTATCAAAAAATAATGTAAACACGATATGACCTTATTATTTCTCTATTCATTTTAAAGTGCAGAGCAGAGCAGAGTAAAACCGGAGCAAGCATTAAACAGGAGTCTAATTTAAATAAGGAAATTAGAATCCCAATAGTCCCAATGTTACAAAAACTGGAGGTTTCAAAATTTAATAGTGTTCAAGGCAATGCCGGGAGGTTTAGATATTTTCGAAAGTAAGAATAAAATACCATCATCATCATCAGATGAAAACAAGCGATGATTATTTTAATTTTGTTTACGACAAACATGTCCGATGACACTTTGCGCAGATTTGTGATACGTGCGTAGACGAGACATTTGTCCTATGCCTTTATAGACCGCGGGCCAGGAGTATATTTCGTCAGCTATCGCCTCCCGGCTGATACTTTGTCAGATGATAGTCTAGATGCTGTTTTAAACTAAAAAAACCGTCAGCCGGTTCTATCGCGGTGGAATGACCGTCAGCTGTAAAATTAACATGTAAAAAATATGCGCCTTACCACTTTATGTGCGGCAAAGTATGCGTAATATGTAAATTTCATCCTCAACCCACCAACGGAGCGGCAGCTGACGTCCACGAGAGTTCATCATACATAGCCGTTAACCATTACACGAGTTTTCGGCCGGGAGGCAATTTGCCATGGAAATTGTTCCTGGCTCGCGGTCTATTAATTTATTAGTATAAGAACGACCCGAACTACGACATCATTACTCGTGTGTTTATTTTAAAGAATATCTGGAGCGGAGTGAATAGATCACGGAGCTAGAGAGCGAAACGAAATTACCAGGAATACTCCTAATGTGCACTTTACCTCAGGAATATCTTGAATTCAAGACCGTAGGTATAAAAAATAAGAAAAGTCTTTATTGGTGATACCTATTTTTCCCGCTCCTTTACCTTCTACTTGAGTCTCATTCACTACTCCATCCACTATTGGCGGGCTTCACTATTGGAGATGTTCTGTCTGAGGCGCGTTTCAGAGTTCTGTTGTCTGACATTGACATTTCGCCGTACACTACGTCCAACAAGTAAATATTGGCGCTATGTAGATACCATCGTTATTCGTTACGTACCGACCCGGAAATGAACAGAAAAATTAGGCTTTACCGCTAAAAACGATATTCGAAATTTCTTCATAATCATAATAATATAATGATAATTTAAATTCAAGAACGAAAGTAGGCTTGTTCGAGCTGCTGAGGTGAAAATAATAATGTCTCTCTATTGCTTGGTTATGCAAGATGCAAGAGCGATAGAGAAGACCGTTTTTCTATTTTTCCTGGTTGGCGGTGGACCCTCTGGTTGTCGGACCACTGTCGACAATGTCGAATTATATTCTTACCATGAAAGCAACCGCATGACACACCACCACAGTCACGGCATATTTTTCTGTGAATGTATGAAAGAATCTTGACAGCAAAAGTACCTAATTAGAATTTACTTTGGAGACGCTGCCGATGCCGTCGCCCGCGTTCGTTTTATTTTTACACTGAGACTGTCTGAGACTTTAGAAAAACGCATAGAGCAGGTACAGGCAATAAGTACCTCTAGAGCGCTGCACTGTGCGGCATAAGCATTTTTGTGCTGCACACTAGTGGAATCCCGCTTTTGGTTTCTCAGCTCTACTCGAGTCTCGATCTGACCTCTTTGATGCATGGTGAATGTTATGTTTAACTGATAAACCTGTCTCTGCGTTCGTTAAACTTAAAACTATTAATATTATCGGAAATCACATTATGTATTTGTATTCATATTATATTTGTTATCGGAGTGCTAATATCCTTAATCTGTAACACCCCTGGAGTTACAGACGTCCATTGGCTACGGACGCTACGGTGATCGCTAACCATCAGGCTGGCCGTTTGCTTATTTGCCACTGATGTGGTATTCAAAAACCTATAGGGACATTAGGGAAAACTTTGGTTTTGTCTCTCTTAGCGTGCCTTTCGACCAGAGATGTGCTATGCTTGCTATGCTATATTTTTGTTGCAGCTACAGTTACGTTTCAAATGAAATCATAGCATAGCACATCTCTGGTCGAAAGGCACCCCTATACGGGTTATGGGAGACGAATGCTCTCTTGTGCTCGTAATAACAACGATAGAGTGAGAAGTTTACTCGTGGCTGTAAGTATCCCCGGGGTATCTCTGTGAGACGCCGCCGGAGGCTGGACGCTCTTTGTCTTCCTCACTGAGACTTTCCATATCAAATTTTGAGGCATCTTGTTTGTGAACTTATTCAATATTACACAGAAAACTAGCTAAACGTTTTATTGATTTTGTAAGGTTTTTAAAAACACTTTTTTGTTACCACCGTAAAATGTTATCTCGCTCAAATCTAGTAGAGCCCCACTGTGTAGTTATGTCGACTATACAGAAGATACCCCTTACGCTACTACATACTATCTACAATAAAAGTACCTATGAATTTTGTGGTCCGTAATTACCCTAGGGCCAAAGGGGTCATGGCAGGCTGCATAAGGCGGCAGAACAGGCTTTTTTAAGGTACCTCAAAAGGAAAAAAACGGAACTCTTATAGGATCACTTTGCTGTCCGTCCGTTCGTCCGTCTGTCTGTCCATCCGTCACGCGTGAAGGTATTGAGTTGAAATTAAAATCATATACTCAGGTCTACAGTTCCTTGAAGCTGTGAAAAAATAAAACTTTTAAGTGTATGTAAAAAAACGTATATTTCGACACGCTCAAGGGAATCAAAATTAATAGGGTACTACTCGTTGACCTAGAACTATGAAATTTGGCAAGTACAGGAAATATCGTCTTACAGTGCAACTACAGGGAAAAATCTGAAAACTATAAATGTATAAAAAGAAAAAGTTAAATTTGTACGAAACTCGGTGGGCGAGTCCGACTCGCTGTTGTCCGCTTTTTTCTTTAAATGAAATACATTATCATCACTTAATGGGGCGGTGAATCTACTTGGTTTGGGGCGCGGGGTGCCAAATGTTTAAAGTTTAAATGCGCCTCTGCCCATCTCTCTAGTTCAACATGACACTGTAGTTAATAATGTAAAACATGGAAGATATTTCGATTAGTTGAAAATTCCCACAGTCAGGTTTGCCCCGCTACATCTTACGTAGAAGTTTGACCTTTAAAATAACACTTGCACAATCTGGGCTATCAACATCGCTGCAGACTCATCTCGATCTAACTCTGTCTCTATGTATATCGTAACATGGAATAAGGGTATTCAAAATATTTGATCACACTTTAACGACATTATTATAACAGTTTGTATCTATCTCTTGACTTCAAATAGTAGTTTTATGCTTTAAAAAAACGTTAACGTGAATTATTGACAAACATAACGATTGCGATTCCCTATAATAAATAAACCCATTCATAGATTTCGTTTATTTGTTAATATAAACTCACAATGAAAACCAATATGCTTGCATGGTTATAATGGTACACAATTGTTACATACAACGATATATTAAAATAAAATTAGCATATAATAGCCTCTATTTCTCTAGAGCAAAATTATAAACCGAAATAAGTGTCATATATTATATAAGAAGAATATGAATTAAAATATCAGATAGAGTAAGAAACGATTATATAAGAAAGAAAACTAAAGTAACTGACATCATAGAGAGAATACGAAGATTGAAATGGAATTGGGCTGGACATATTAGTAGAATAAAAGATAATAGATGGACAAGGAAAATCATAGAATGGACCCCACCATAAGAAAAATCAACACGAAAGCACGGTCATCCAAAAACACGATGGGCAGACATATTCAGGAAACGTTGTGGAACAGTATGGAGAAGATTAGCTCAAGATAGAGACACTTGGAGAACACTGGGGGAGGCCTACGCCAAAGAGGCGACTTCCATAATTAATAAAAGATAATTATTTAAGTATTTAAAATGAATATTAAATTACTGGTAGTTATTAAATCTATACAAATAATTAATGATATAATTAATAATTGTAATAGTGAATAGCTTTAAACTTAAAGGACTGTGATAAAAATAGATAATAGAACCAATTTAAACAAAATGTTAAATCAAATATTTTATGAATAATACTACTATCTTACATATGTTAAACAATACGTATATTTTAAATACAATACAAAGGAATGTGTTATTAAAAACTATTATCATGCATGCAAAGGAAATGTAAAAAAAAAAACTAATTATGGTAGAATAAAGGCTATTTTTATTTTATTTATTTTTTTATTATATGAAGGAAAAAGTGACCAAGACCTCCCAGTAGGCCCAGGATGCTTAGCCAACGTGACATTGGTTTACTCTCCGTAGCGTAGTCATCTCTCTCCATTAATCTTCCATACATATTCCATATCAGGGTGCGTATACAAGATGCCAATCGTTAACGCTCAGTAGCGAACGAAATGCAACTGTCTCTGTCGTACTAACATGAGTGCTAGAGAGATAACTACGCTGCGATACGGAGCGTGAACGACTAGCACCTTGTCTACGCGTCCCGTGCGACGGTGACAGTTTCGTTTTGTTCACTACAAAGCGTTAACGATTGGCACGTTGGCTACGCATCCAGGGCTGGAAATTCGACCGCTATTTCAATAAAATGTTGCGTTTCTTCAACATATTTTTTGGAATCTGTAACCCTAAAGTTTATTGGAGCTTTAATGAATTCCGCTTTTATTATTGCTAAAGGGGTAAAGTTTGTTTATTAAGGCTGGCCTTTTGAATCTTTGTCGGGAAACTTGGTAGTAAACACAAACGGGGTCGCTGAACTCGCTGATACGATAATAATTGGAGCTGTCGGTTCTAGTGACAAATGCTATCCATCCGATCGAAGCCCCGAGTGCGCTCGCTGACAGATCAATTTGATGGAGGACACGCTATGGTTTTAAAAATATCACCAGTCTAAAGCATTTACGATTAGGTGATGATTATGTTACGTAAAATGTTTATTATGGCATGGCACCATTTGAATCAGTATTTATCAAATAAAAGCAGAGTATTTTCATTCTCCCCAAAACTACAATCGACATAATTATTTTTTATTTTATTTAAACTTGGGAAACAAACAGGCAAATTAGTACAATAAAATAATAATTAATTTAGACAATTCACAGCCAAAACAGTTTCCACTTATGACTAATATTATTTATGATTGCTCAGACAAGACTTAATTTATTAGGTTACTACAATACCATTATATTTTGTGATATACATTTCAGAGATAATTATATTAGAAGACACGTATATTTACCATTAACATTTTTAAATAATTTTACTTACATTTATTTCTTTTTTACTTTATTCTTATGATTTTTTTTTATCGCAGAATCAAACTGTTGGAGAGACATGTGGTTTATATCATGATCTATGTATTTTTCATGACGAACTCACCTGTAAACTATAGTGTATCGACCTTATTTTTATTTCACTATTTTTTTAAACTTATACCTTTAAACGAGAAATTCTTATGTATATATATATATATATATATATATATATATATATATATATATATATATATATATATTTCGCCCCCGAAAATCCCCTAAGGCAATCAAAGCAACTTTCATCGAAATCGTTAGAGCCGTTTCTTAGATCCCCGATATAGATATATATATATAAAATCGATCTAGCTAGGTCGTATTTCTGGGAAAACGCGCATTTATAAGTTACGTGTTTTCCGAGCAAAGCTTGGTCTCCCAGGTACTACGTTCTGATACAAGTAGGTAGATAGGTACAATCAATTTCAACTGTGTTTACCTTACCAGGCCTATTGCGGTTATATAAATTATACATTGGTTAATTTTGTATAATTCTCATACAGATCGATAGAGGATATCTGTTTACAGATAAATATGATTATTCCACTACCACTCATTAGATTTATTATTAAATAATATTGCATTTTCACCAACTGCTCGCTGTTAGCTTTCTAAATTAACTTGCAAGTTTTAAGATAGATACACACAGTCAATCACTATTTTCAGAAGAAAATAAAATAATAAAGCACCAACAGATCAACACCTACTCTTTTTGATTAATTGGTTTTGTTTCCGCTACCCAAAGGTTGTCTGGAAAAGATCGCTCTTTAGCGATAAGACCGCCTGTTGTCTGCCTCTATCACTAATCAATTGTTTTTTCTTGAAGCTGTATCTTTTACTGAGGTGTGCCAATAAAGAGTATTCTATATATCTATCTATCAAACACTATTTCTTCATGTTCAAAGTTTCAAAGCCTCGTCTTTATTAGACAAATTTGAACATACTCGTCGAAGAGACATAACATGACTAGTAGGGACGCTAAGCACAAAGAATTTCGTACGTTGACCCGCCTGCTCCTATCTCTATCGTACGCGCATAATTATATTGTTGTCCCGCTCGCACAGTGTCATTGACCACCGGTATCATAATATTATTATTAATTATATTGTAATTACGCACGTGCGAGTGCGATAGAGATACTAAGAACAGGCAGGTCAACGTCAGAAATTCTTTATGCTTAGCGTCCTTATTTTTGCAACATTATGTATAGGTACACGAAAATTTTACAGATATACAGGTCTACGACGCCTACTGTCAGCATTATAGTAACGTAAGTAGGTACTGAAGATAAACTGCGCTTCACGACGTCAGCTTCTCGTTAAGATACATAATAGTGTATCTTAGTGATTTAGGGTTGACACGTCTCCGTTCTGCCGTCCAGCGAGCATTCGGTTTGTGTTAATCTAATTTTAACTCAAACTGACTAGTAGCTATTCTTGCTTTATTCCATTTGGATTTAAGTTATTCCCAACACTAGGTGTAAAAATTCCATAATAAATCACATCCCAGAAAAAAATATCCCATCCCATCCCATAATAAAATGCGAAGGCAACGCATATAAATTTTGACAAATAGACTATCCCTTGTAGGGATTCCCTACCAATATTACAAATGCGAAATTAACTCTGACTGTCTGTCTGTCCGTCAGTCTATTACCTCTTCACGCTTTAATTGCTGAACTGATTTAGATGAAATTTGGTATGGAGTTAGTTTGAGGCCCGGGAAAGGGCATAGGACAGGTTTTTATCAATCACCAAATCATCATCATCATTTCATTTTTTCATTTATACTAATGTCACTGTCCCGATCACAATATTGCTTCGTGTGCCGGTAAATATGTACAGTGAGCTGCGAAATTACATAGAAATTAATGAATTCATTAATAAATTCGCCATCCACTTTTACGGCTGATGGTAAATTTTTGCAAACTTGTAGACTTCATTCCGACAACTAAGACGTGACAATGGAAGCTGTCTATGATGGCTACATAATATTTGATAATATTGTCTATCACTTCAATTCACCTAAGTGTGACCGATGGCAACTGCATTACATTACTGTTGCGGCGGTTGCGGTCGTAATACAAACCGTCGGGGATAGTGCAATACCGCGTAACTAACAAATGCAGTAAGGTCCAATCACCTTGTATATTGTTTGAATTTCGAACTCTTACGACTTTGTTAGTTGCGCGGTATTAATAATAAATAAATAAATAATAATAAATTCTTTATTAGGCAGGCAAGAAACCCAAAAAAAAATAATTACAATGCACATAATAAAAGGTGTAAAAGAAAACATAAAATACAGTAAAGAATAAAAATAAAACAATAATAATGCTTATAACCTAAAACAATTAAATAAAACATTTACAAAACTTATGCACTAAATATGTCCGTTCTCGGACCGGTGCAGTTTTCGCCAATGTTTGTTAAATTCGTCACTGTAGTCTTTAGCTACCAGTGACAGAATTTCATTGTTGGAGGCTATCAATCTCGCCCGGAAGGCAGCCGACCTAGCTCTCAGAATGGCGAAGAAGTCAGGGACTCTCGCGTCCGCGAGCATGCCTTTCGCACTGTGAAACGGGGTAATTTCAACAGAATACGAAAGGCGTTATTGTACTGTACCCTTAACGCGTTGAAGGAGTGCCTGGTGTACCTGTTCCAAAGCTGACAAGTATAAAAACATTGGCAAAAGGCTTTGAACAGGGTCACCTTTACCTCACTCTATTGCACTATCCCCGACGAAACGTCAACTTTAGACACTAATACCTGGGCGACCGAGCTTTGCTCGGTTATAACTATTTATTGTAATATGGTGGTGTATAGGTGATAATCTTATCTACATTTTTTTACTAAATTAAACTTGTCTAAAACAATAAAAATTAAAAAAAAAATTATAAATTTGAACATATAAAAAAAAAAAGTTAGTCACCGGGCGAGATTCGAACACATTACATCTACACGGTTACCAATCACCTTTTGTATAAAGCGCTTTGTAGATGAAATGAAAAATGCTTTATTGCCACAAAAAACAAGTATCTACAAAAAATAACCAATTTAAATTAACTATTCTAATTTATATCTAAAATAGGCCCTTGAGGCATTGTACCAAGGATGCTGGCGGCGTTTCCTCGTTGTATCGCAATACTGATACGTTGTGCGAGGAAGCCGCTAGCTCTTCGGTCACCAGTTACGTCAACCAGACGTTTCGCGATTTCTCCAAAAAACTTGTGCGCGCTGGGACCCCATGGACCTAGAGTTTCAACGCCAAAAGGTACAAAATGGTACTCTCTACCGAGGCTCTTATATTTATTACGTTTCAAAATTTCGGCGCTTTCCGCCGCTGCGCCCGCTTTTACATTAGTCCGTTGGAGGTGGGACGGTGCCAGTGTGTCTACGCAGGTAGCATCCCACACTAACATCCGTCCCAAGCTCCAAGGAACCAAGGACACCCCATCAGGCCTCTTGCCATCATCCCTGATAATGCCAGTTGGCTCAAGAAGAGCAGGCACATTGATGGTGGCAAGAGATCGACGAATTATGTCATTAAGCGACGCATGTCTTGAAAAACGCCGAGGAAACGCCGCCAGCATCCTTGGTACAATGCCTCAAGGGCCTATTTTAGATATAAGTTAGTTATAGTAATCATCTGTATATATCCATTATGTATATTGTTATTGTCAATAAATAGAATATTATTGAAATAAAAGTTTATAATTTACTATTCTAATAATATTTAGTATACCTTATAATACATATATGTACTATATATTTCTAATAATGAGGCAAACGGTTTGGTATCAGCATTATGCTGAAAATACAAATAATAAGCGCTTAAGCTGGAGTGTACAGTCAGCAGTCTCTAAGCAGGCAGGTGTCTAAAATGATCTGCATACGCTATTATTTTCTTACTAGATAAGTTGTGTTTAGATAGATAGAATGCTCTTTAATGGCACACCACAGTTAAAAATAAGAAAACACAAGGTGTCTTATCGCTAAACAGCGACCTCATCTCTTTAGATATATGATACAACAACTCTTCCGCTTTCCTACTTCTGCTGTTAAAACACGAGCCAATAGGTATTTAAATCTAATACCGATGTGTCACATTTTCATTCATGAATTGTCCTCCACTCCAGCTAACCAGAAGAATTGACACGTGTTATCTGATCCACAGAACAGTTCTCACCGGTGCTAAAAATGTTCTCGCTCACTCCGCGTTATTTTATTCACGCTCTCTGTTCCCCATTTGTCTGTGTCTGGTCCAGATTACTTTTTAACCCCATTCGAAGGTAAGTTAAAAAGAAATCTGCGCTAGTGAGAATGGTTTCTCTAACGGTATAATTTTTCTTGCAATTGCTTTGATCGCTTAAGTACGGCGTATTAAAATAAGTCTAGGTTGTGGTGCAATCATTTTAGGGTTCCATATATCAAAAGAAAAAAATAGAATCCTTATAGGATCATTCGTGCGTCTGTCTGTCCGTCTGCCACAACATATTTGTTCCGAAACTACTCGACCAGCTTACTGGACCAATTAAGTTGAAATTATATATAGTAGTTATTTATTTTTAAGGCTATAAATTGTACGCTCGAAACGAGCAACTGTTGATACATTCTTTATATTTTACACCTTTGTGCACACAGTTTACAATAAATAAATTGAGTTGAAATTTGGTACACATAATGTAAGTCTCTGACCCAAAGACGGACATGTAACGTCAACACATGAATTTTAAACATAGAACCCACTTTTTGGGGCTAAATGAGAAATTGAAAGAACAAAGTTTTGCACACTATATTGTGTCATCCGAGAGAGGCGCGCCTTTATGTTCAAACGTTAGTCTGACTGAAGAAAAAATGCGACTGGGCTGTATCTGGCACACAACCGCAATGGTATTTGTAAAATTGATTAAGTACTTGTACTATTATTCCGTTTGAGCACTACATTCATGCAGCGCTCTCTTCGGCCTTCGCTATAAACTTTTTCTTAATACGTCCATGGAGTGATGAGATCACTAAGCAAATACCGGGTAGTTTTAGCTCCAAATGTCCCATTCGGGATTTTAAAGACGTTTCACGTAAAAAAAAATACATTGTTAAAAATTGTGTGATGGACGGAATCTTAACGCACGCATTTAGCATTTAGGTAATGCACGTGCCCGCAAAATGGCAATTTATCAATTATCATTATTTTTGCAATTTATGTTTGTAAAAGCTCTTAATTATTATATAGACTATTAGTTACATAGTAAGTTTACTCTTAAGTCTATAACTAATACATTTCTTCATGTAAGTATCCAAGAAGCCCAAAATAAACCTTTCATTACTGATAAGTATCGATCATTAACGTAAGTAGGTGCTTTCGTTCTCGATTTATCTGCACCTATCGGCTTTCCTGTGTAAGCACCGCGGCAATGGGATTACGTAGACTTATCAATATCTCGTCGCGAGGGCGTAACATTTTTCTAGTCTTATAAAGCTAATACCATATTTCTCGTAGTACGCATTCATGTTTAAATATACCTATTGCTAATTTACGTATTTAATCATATCATCATACGCTTGTGTTCGATAAAGACATCATAATTGCCTCTTGTGTATGTAGGGAAAACTATGATAATATCCCTTGTACTATTATTGGCCCTTTAACCATGGCAAATTTAGGGATTTAGGGTTGTTGCACTATATCTAAACTCTAATCCAGAGGCAAGAAATCTTATTACAATTTAGGAGCTATTATTATTTTCTATTACTAGCCACCCACACGTTTATAGATTTATTTGTGGTAACACAAGATAAATGGTGTTACGTGACCGTTTATTCAATCTCTCGTAACAACCATATACCTACACTACAGTGAAATATGTGTTAACTCCGCGGTCATAAAAACTGGCACAGGTGATATCTCGGACGCCGGGACAGCGACTTTAACTACATCCAATTCTATATTTGATGTAATAGCAACTTGCTATTAGTATTGCTGTGTCGCTCCTCATGAACACCATTTTAGAAAGTGTGAATTCAGCAATAAAACTCGCCAAGTAATCATAAAGCATCCACGGATTTTATAGATAAAATATAAGCACTTACGGTAGGGAGTGTCCATTTTTAGGGTTCCGTAGCCAAATGGCATAAAACGGAACCCTTATAGTTTCGCCATGTCCGTCTGTCTGTCTGTCTGTCTGTCTGTCTGTCCGAGGCTTAGCTCCGTGGTCGTTAGTGCTAGAAAGCTGAAATTTGGCATGGATATATAAATCAATAAAGCCGACAAAGTCGTACAATAAAATCTAAAAATTTAATTCTTTTTAGGGTACCTCCCCTACACGTAAAGTGGGGGTGAATTTTTTTTTTCGCTTCAACCCTAGAGTGTGGGGTATCGTTGGAAAGGTCTTTCAAAACTAATAGGGATTTACAAAAACATTTTTTGATAAAGTGAATATATTCGGAGATAATCGCTCCGAAAGAAAAAAAAATGTGTTCCCCCCCCTCTAACTTTTGAACCATAGGTCCAAAAAATATGAAAAAAATCGTGGAAGTAGAGCTTAAGAAAGACATTAAAGGAAAACTATAGCGGACATGATCAGTTTAGCTGTTTTTGAGTTATCGCAAAAAGTTTTCCCTTCATAGTAAAAAGACTTATTTTAATTTAATTAGGTACTGATTAAGCAAATTTGCCTATTTGTTTAACTCGGGTGAAAGGTACCGTTTCATCCCTTGGTTAACAATTTACTATACTTTAAGCTCCAGTTTAGCTTATTGTGACGGAAGAGTAACTACGGAACCCTACACTGAGCGTGGCCCGACATGCTCTTGGCCGGTTATTTCGTTTATTGCCTGTGTTAGTAACCTGCCGAGATAAGGCTTTCGCCAAGCCTTAGCTCATCGTGCCGGGCATCACGGGAAAACAAGCACAGGTAGGTATATCGATAATCAGAGGCTGAAATTCTCGTGGTAGTTTGAATTGTCATTAGGGACTTCTCATTTATCGACTTTCGTTATACTATACCTATATCGATACAACGTAGAATACAACATAATAAAAAAAATTAAATGTAGAGGTAAATAACAAGCGATCTTAACACTAAAGAGCGATTTGTTCCAGATAACTTTTGAGGAAGTAGCTGAAAATGCGAAATAGAGATGTGCAATAAAAAACTTAATAGTTAAAAGTTTCACATTTAATTACTTCAGTCCCGTGTTTTTTTTTCTTTCACGTTCAAAGTCTGCTTCAGTGCTAACAAATTTTCCATTAATTTCTTTAGAAAATAAATAAATAGTATTTTTTTTCATATTATCCGCTTAAATTATTTCTTTTAGAGTCAAATGTCCACTATTTATTATACCTTTTTAATATTTTGTGTTCTACATTGTATCGATATATGTACATTAGAAGTCGATAAATGAGAACTCTCTATGACATTGACAGTTCAATAATGCCCAGGCTTTTAAAAACCTGTATTTTCACGTAACGTAACGTTTTATGTATTTGTCATTAGTATTATAAAATAACGTTATTGTAGCCGGTATTTTACCGTTATTTTTAACCGGTTAGTTAACGAAAATGTATTGGTATTTCGTCAAACGTATAAAGTATATATCCCTTGCTTTTGCGGTCTGCGTTGCCGCTCCCCTCATGGCTTTGTCAATCGAAAGTGCTCAAAAATCTGTAGAAAACTTTGAAGTGCTAGTTTTCAAATGCCTACGATCGATAGAAACTGAGAATCGAATGGCCACTGGTATTAAATCCTACGGGCAGAATGTCTCGGAAAATAGTACAACCAACTATGTTATTTTCTCATAAAAACTGTTCTTACGACAGGTCAAACATGAATTTCCGCACTCTTGCTTTACATAGGATATCTTAGGATCCGAGAGGACCTTTATAATAATCCTGACATTAAAAGTGAAAAAAAAACGGCCGTCATCTTGGATTTCTGAATTTTCGCTCTAAGCAAGATGAAAATTGATATATAAGGATTCAAGACCCAAAATTCGAAAAAGTAGCTGCCATCTTAGAGATCTTCTGTATTTTTGCTTTGATTCAAATGAAAATTGATATCTAAGGAACCGCGGGAAATTTTATTATGAATCTGTGATTGAAATTGAAAAAAACGCCTGCCTTCTTGAAGCTCTACATTTCTTGCTCTGATCAATATAAAAATGGAAATCTGGGGATCTGAGAGGCCCTTTAATATTATTATTAGGTCAAAATGGAAAAAGAACAGTGTATGAGAGGTCCGGAATTAAAAAATGCAGACATCCAAGATGGCGGTCTTTTTTTCAATTTTGACCTCAGATTCATAATAAAGGTCCTCTTGAATCCTCAGTTATCGATTTTTATTTCGATCAGAACAAAAACGCAGAATTTAAGATGTGGCCGTTTTTCCCAATGCAATTTCCCAAGCAACATAATAAAGATCCTCTCGGGTCAACGGTCAACGCCATCCAAGACGACTTTTATGATAAAGCTTATGGCCGCCATCTTGGATTCTAAAATAGTTATTTTATTATTTCTTAAATCTAGACTCCCTATATAAAACCTATAAAATGACATCCATAATTAATTTTACAACAAAGTTCATGGCCGCCATCTTGGATTTCAAAATAGTCATCATTTTCCAAATTCGCACTTCCAAAAACCAAGAAATATGACCCCCATGACGACTCTTACAAAAAGGTACATGTTCAGTAATCGGTATTTAGATTACAACAGTAATCAGGTAATTAGATTACAAAAATCAAGTTCATGTCAATCTATTACTAACTAAACATCACTACCGACTACTATATGAGGTACCCCATCTAGTCACGATTCTAGACGCGGCCGCGTCACATTCGTATCAAAGTTATTGTTTTACTCAGTTGTAAAATTTAAAACGCCGGGCGCATAGTACCGAGCGGCGATAGCGCATTAACGTAATTATTTCACAGCGATAATTTATATCGATATGTTTGTAACGTTAAAGTTCTCATTTCGTTTTAATTATTCCTACAATACGATATGTTTTAAAGAGATTTCAGGCACTAACGAAATATATCGTTACGTATACCGGTAATTTTCAAACCGGTATAAAGCCCTGAAAATGCCAGAATAATTTCGGTCTCTGGCAAACATGTTATAGGTGTATACCTAATCTTAGCTACCTAAATTACTATGTTTATACTAACAATGTTTCTTATTTCCTAGGTCAAAGTACCGTTTTACTTTACCGGTATACATACTCGTGTCGTCGAAGTCTGTGATATTCATTACAGGATTTCATAGCGTTTTGTTATCCCTTGTTTACAGAAAGGGCGCCGACGATTTTTCAATTTACATTACAAAAAATCCATATTTGTATCGACGCTTTTATAGATAAACAATGCGGGCTAGCGATGCATGACATTGCCGTTTTCCTCTTAACTAGAGTCTGTTCGGAAAGAGAAGAGTCATGGAATTTATTGGGCCCCATACATTCCACGACTCTTCTCTTTCCGCACAGACTCTAGCCTCATGGCTACTATGTTATAATATGCCATATATAATATAAAATTAGTCGAATGAAGTGGTGCAGAGATGTTCCGTGTCATATTCGGACTTGTGTCCTGCTCTTCCTGTATAGATATGACTAATAGAGTTGGTCTAGAGAAGTTAGTGGGATATCAGAAAATTAATTCTATGACGAAAAGCAATAATAAATTATTTTAATAAAATGAAAAACTATTCTGATGGCAGCTTTGCCGTTTTTTTTAACTATCAAGACGATTACGACTGAAAGAGTCTCAAATCGGGTGCGTTGCTTTGTATCAGAATTCCTATGTCCACTTTCATTCCATCTACCATCATAAGGCAAACTTGTTGGAGTCGTAACATTATCACCACGCCTTTTGAGCTAATTTTCATCTCAATCATGTTTGTTTGATTTGTGAATTTAATGTTTATTTCTAATAAAATGTAAAGTTTAAAAAAACAACTGCCTTGCGCAGCTTCTTCTACTGCGGACTGACTGTACAAACAACTGCTCACATAAGTTCATACTTGACTTGTAGAGCGCCTAAGTTACGGCAAAGTGAATGCTGTACTAAACTTCATGCATTTTGGAGTAATAAAAAAGCAATCGCTGCATGAAATTTCATAAACTAAGTATTATACTATCCAGACAAGAAGAAATCTTTAAGGCGCCGGGCCGCCAGAAACTTCAGCTATATAAAATATGAAGCGGGAAGGCTAAAATTAAAATCTCGTTCATTAGCACTAAACCAGTCCTATAGCAGGAGCGCATATTTGCTTTTTTACAGCTCATGATATCTCAGGTGCCCAATGTACTTATCAATCTTGTGATATAGCCTACCAAATTATTTTGTTTTAGGGAGAGCATTATTTGAGTATATTGAATTGTGTGATTACCAGTTCCCACACAAGCCGAGTTGAATGTTTATTAAGAAAGTAGCCTACTCGTATGTCACTCGGGCAACATAAAAAACACACGTAATAAGAAAAGGCTAAAATTGTAACTGTGTGTGCCTTTGCCGGTTGTAAAAAGGTACTTGATGTTTTCTTAAAATAGAATGGGGTTCATTATAGTAGCTATAAAAATCTTGTATCTAGTATCAATGTATAATATATTATTATCTTGTCATGTTACTAAAAGGAGTCGAATTGACTTCCAGGTCTTATTCTTCCGCGAGTGAAGAAAATTTCATTAAGCACTGCAAAACCTAGTTGTATCATTTTGATAGTCCCAGTCCATGCAATCTACGCTGCCGCTTATAAAAGTTTTACAACTTCAGTATATTACTTTCCTTACAGCCTTACCCGTTATGTATTGCTATATGGTATTGAAACAAACAATAAAACTTATTTTATTGCATCTTAGGTTACCAGAAAAAAAGGCGGCACATAAAAGTGTAACTAGGTACTGTCTTACAACTAAAGTAGGTAGCCGACAGATAACCATACATATTTTAATAAATTTGATTAAAATCTACAAGACGATAGGTAATTAGGTATAGCGTGCGATAAGTTTTTTTGCGTTGGTTCTCCGTACTAATCCATAAATTCATAAGACCTTGTATGGTCAAGAACTTTTTTTTATTGCGACATTTCATCGCTTCGTAATTTATACTAGGTATATTTTACGAATAGTAGAAGTACTCTTCCATCTTTTCATAATGTTTATATAACCTTTCTTTTTAAATTTTGTCTCTTTCTACCACAAATGTAAGAATATTCATACACCTCTGTCAAGCCGTTGATAATCGTCCGTCCTTATGTGTGAATAACTCTTTAAATCTATTGAAAATATGCATTAAAAACAACATTAGTTAGCTATTAATTATTGGCTGTATATTCACAATAAGTCTGACTAACATGAGAACAACAAAAATCAAAATTTTAATAATATAATTTGATTCGTTCGGCAGTTAGATTTAACATCGAAAGAGGAAGACAAAATCTGTCGAGTCCCTCCGGATCACGATGAATAACATGAATAAAAATGTGAGTTCAGCGCGCTATACATATTGCAAGTCTGAAAGTTCTATTCGTTATGTTACCGCCAAGAAGAATAGCAAATAAAGAGTTATCTGGCTCGGCCGACGGAGATAGACTGCCTAATAAATTACATCTCCAGAGTTGACTCCGTCAGTTCCTTGTTAGTTTGTTTAGGTCTCTTTGAAGTTATACAGGATCACTTAACTGTACGGGATGAAAGAGTAGGGTTAAAGGTTGCCTTTTGTCAACATAAAGCGTGAATTCAATAGGGGACAAATGTCCTGCTGCTATACGTGTTGTTAGGCAAAATAGCATGAATTCGCGTTAGTATATGGAGGTACCGCGGGTGTGATGTCGTGGAGGCGGACCTGCGTCGGCTGAATGCCAATTCATGGCAGAAAACCGCGCTGTATCGGGACAGGTGGCGTTCTCTCGTTTCGGAGGCCAAGATTCTTTTTGGATCGCTGAACCAAAGCAGTTAGTTAGTTAGTTATATGGATATGGTTTTGCGTATTGCGCAAATTGCGGTCCTACACTGAAAATTATCTGCTGTGCCTACGAGGCTACGCTAAGCTATAGGGGCTACCCTATAAATATTTTCACGCGAAGGGTAGAGTGACGTTTGATTTTTTTCATTCCATGCTATTGACGTTTTAGACGAGTGGTGGGCAAAATTTTTCGGGACAGAAAGTTTAAGTAATATAAGAAGGGGGCCAGAATTGCAGCAATACTTCGTTTTTTATAATTTCGCGGTCTATATACAAATTATGTCGAAGGACCGGCGGCGGGCCGGATTAAAACCTTTCGCGGGCCCGAGGTAGCCCGGAGGCCGTACTTTGAACACCACTATTTAAGACCAATCCTTTTACTTACTTGAATCCCAATAGAACAAAAAATGCATAATTATCTTCGTGGCGTAGAATATCTCATTATAATAGATACGTTGTAACGATGCACGTTACTATAGGTATTTAAATTAATCGTAATCTCAATCTCATCTAATACTTTAAATAAGAAATATTATAGGCCTTAAACCAATATGTTAATTTTTTAAATAACGCAACATAAATGTGCGCGAGTGTACTCTCGGCCGAACTACTTGCGTCAGCAGTTTTACACTCGAGAACATTCTTATAGCGCTGGGCATATCGCAATCGTCTTAAAGGACGGACGTTGCAAAGTCATTTCCTACGCAGATGACACTGCGCTACTTTTTTCCGCAAAGTCAACAAACGAGGTTTACGAGTACGCACAACGAGGATTCAATGTTGTAACTAACTGGCTAAAACGTCATCTACTAACACTGAACTCTGACAAAACAAACTTTATAAGCTTTTCCATGCGGAAATCAGATCCAATGTCAAATAATCACACATTTTACGCACATAACTGTGAGGACGAAACAAATAAGCCCTGTACATGCCCATCTATAGCTATTACTGACAACATTAAGTATTTGGGAGTCATTATTGACGAAACTCTCTCTTTTAAAAATCACATTGAAGCATTGTGCAATAGAGTTCGAAAATTAATATTTGTATTTAAAAAACTTCGATCGATAGGTGATCAAACTTTAATCAAGCAAGTATACTTTTCACTGTGTCAATCGATACTAAGTTACTGTATTTCTTCCTGGGGTGGTACAGCTAAAACAACACTAATAAACCTAGAAAGAGCCCAGAGAGCTGTACTAAAGGTAGCTACTTACCGCCCATTCTTATACCCCACTGAACTCCTTTATAAAGCATGTGAAGTACTAACTGTTCGTCAACTATTTATATTAAGCACAACACTTAAGCAGCACACCAAAATTCCTTTCAACACTGCATATAGTAACAAAAGGCGCAAAGATATTATATGTATTCAAACCGTACAAAGAAAACACGTATTTTCATCTAGATTTTTTGTCTTTTTGGGCCCTTATTTGTACAACAGGTTAAATTCAAAACTAGACTTATACCCACTTAGCTATGCTGGTTGTAAGAATATTCTACGACGCGCCCTTCAAAAACTGACATACGATGATACAGAGAACTTACTAATAGTCGTAAAATGATTTCTTACTGTACCCCTAGTGTAAATATTTTCGACAGCGAAACGTGACGTACGCGTTTGCGTTAAGTGTCATTTTGTATGAGATTTTTGACTTTCCAAAACGTCCCGCTAGGCGCGCTGCTCAAAAACCCATACAAAATGAGACTTAACGCAAACGCGTACGTCACGTTTCGCTATCGACTAAATTTACACTAGGGGTACTGTACTTTGATATAGAATACTTAAATAAGTTATTTTGTTAAGGTTATCACCTTACCAGATTTTTATTGTGTACTATTTATAATTATAATTAAGTGAATAATTACAAATTACTTAATATGGTCCTATTCTGCCTGAAACACAGGAACTCCTAGTTCAGGCATTTGTAAACTTTTCCTTATCCTTAGTCTTTAAGTGCTAACACTGTACTTATACTGTTTTCAATAAAATTATTTGTATTTGTATTTGTTGTATTTGTTGCCGGTCGCGTTCACGAGCCTTGTGTCGTGTCGTCTCACGCGCCGGTTAGATTTAAAATAGTAAAGTTTAATTGCCAGTGTTCGCCGAGGATAATTTTAATTTCTTAATACTTAATTCGTAGTAATGAGCTAACGTACTAGTCAAATAACTTATTTTCCGTTGTGCACCCCGGTTAAGGGTAAGTGTTGAATGTTACTTAGTTTTAAGAAAGTGCTAGTGTTCTAAATTGTCCTATAACGTTATTTTGCTAACTGTTTATTGCCTATTTTAAGCATTTAATATCATTACTTCTATGTACTGCACGTAGCCGTTGCGGCGTACCAGAAAAAGTACCTTTACAAGATGGCGCCTCATACATTCGGCCAAGCGAGTTATTTAACCCTAGAGAATTAATAGCCTACATCTCAAGCTTAGTTCGAATGCACTCTTATCATATTAGTAAATTCCTCTTATTGTAATTTTAATTTCCAAGGCTTGCACTATGCTTTTGGTACTTGCCACGCTGTAACTCCGTTCTGGTTATGAACACCCATCATCTACTTTCCGCAACTCCCTTGCTTACGGCTTAGCGACATCTCTGGGTTTCATACCGAGCGGCCATTTAATACACGGACCTAAAGCTGGACGACGTAAATTCCAGGGTGCAATTGTACGGTGTAAACCTACGGCGGCGGCAGGAGGGACCTGCTGATCCGGCCGCAGAGTAGGAAGCAAGCCAGAGGCTTCCTTGCATCACACACCAGCTGACCTCGGCGCTTCCCGCGACGTCCCGCTCCCGACGACCGACCTGGGCCCTGCACGTTCACCTTGCCCGGGAGGGGAGTACCCTGCAACGTCAGTGAAAACCGACAGGCTTATTGATATTTAACGGACCCTTACCACGACCTCCGCTCGGTTTAAATTTAAAATATATTTAGTAATTTGAAAGCATTTTGTGTTTAATTTGAATTCTCCAACCCTAACCGCTTCAACGTATCACCAAAATACATAATTATTACGTTATACAGGTAAATAAAAATATACATTTTAGTATCGTTGAGTTTCATTATGTAAAACGGAACTCAATTGCAAGTTTGCAATAAAGTTTGACTCTACATATCGACCGAATCGATTTCGCTGGTGTCAAATTGTTTCAGTCGCGTCCAATTGTGAAGGTATGTCTACTTAAATATATAAATCATCACCAATAGAATCGATTATATGTCCTTTGCAGATTTAATCAAGACCCTTAAAAAGTCGTTTTTAATTTGCATTGTCACAGCCTTATATTATAATTAATTTTTGACAAGTGTCAGCCTACCCTTCGAGTTTGAAAAATAAGTACTATAGCATTGTTTTATATTTGGTCTAACCTAAACTGGGCGTAGATAAGCATCAACCATAAAACTTTCGAATGCTTAAAGTATAAACAATCATTGTTAGCGGGTTATTAATAATGCATAGTGTTTTAGCCAGATACAATTTTCAATATTGTAAAAGCTGCGGTATTCCGCTGTATATCATTTTGTATAAGAGCGATATGTACGCGCGAATGATATACTTAGACATGGAAATTTAATTAGCGTCTATCTAAGTACTGTTTTACAGGTACCCTAAAAGTTCCAGTTTCCCGCGTACCCAAGACCACAGATCAGGCAATGGTTCACTGAATACAAATACAGCCCGACCTACTTTTTGACCAGTATAATAACTGCTTGATCCCAGCTTAATAACCAGTGTGTCTTAATACGTACTTTATATACTGTTGCAAACGTATGGAACGCCTTGTAAAAATAGTACATTTCAATGCTAGTGCGGAATGACAAGACAATTTACCGGGCCACGGGAAGTATAGTTCCCACCCAGTCAAACTGTGATAAGGCCATGGGATGGTGTCAACCCACATCCTAATTCTGGTCATACACACAAATGCATGAATATTTAGCAATGTTTACGATTTCAACACTCAAAATTAACATTACCTTTCAACACTCAAAATCTACAAAATATCAAAAAATTGTTCGACCAAGTTCATAGAACTTATGGAAAGTGTTCGGATTTCTCCGTAATTTACTGAGATTAGAGTCCAAGTTTAAACGGCTGCTAAAATATATATTACGCGATTTAGAAGCGTGCTGTGAATGAAGATGATAAAATAATATTTTCATGGATTGACATATTATTTTGAAGGAGATTTGCAGTTAAACCCTGACTACGGTAACCGATATAAGATGTGGGAGAATATATCCCTTCGCCTGGTAAAGGGCTAACAAATAAAATATTCAGTAATAATAGTTTATTATATATTAATAATATATTTGACTCAGTTTTTACCTAATTAACAAAATATGTACCTACCAAAGTCATCGCGTAATAAACTCCCAAAATAAAAATATAACTGCGAAATGCCGATGCCGGGGTGTTCTCCTAGCCAGCTGCGTTCAAAGAACGCTGAATCTAAGAACTTCGCTTCGCTTTGCTTGCTCGTTCGATTTGCCTGATAGTTACTGGTGGATGAAGTTTCCCTATCACTATTGATTGCCATACGCAGCAACGCAGCTAAATATTAAGTGAAAATAAAATTGGAATTCAGAAGAAGGCACGGCGTCACGCGGCGTCGGCGTCGTAACGTAAGAGACGCGTAAGCGTAAGTATCGTTTATCGGTAATACGCACGTAGAACGAGAGCGCTACGAGCACGAACAAGAAGACATTACGACAGTCGTTGTATTAATATTAGGGTAAAAACATAGCGTAAATTAATGAAATTTCACATATAAAACGATTACGCTTACACGACGTCTCGTGCACAGAACTATACGCGTTTCGTACTCGGTAACGTTTTTACGATACGCATACGAGACGCTTACGATCCATGTGCTAAGAGCCTTACTGTCAGAGTAATGACTAGATAATAGGAAAACATTTTTAACCCAGCGGCTGAGAGCAGATTGATTAATTATTTTTAGCCACGGTAAATAACGCTTTCAAATATTTACGAAAAGCGTTTCAAACACGATGTTAATTGAAATGGAGGATTATCTATATGTAGGTAGCTCTATATCAATTAATACGTTGTACAAAATACAAAATGAGAGCTGCTAGATTCCTGCTTATTTATAATTGTAATATTGTATTACATGTGTGAATAAAAGTACCAGTCTGTATTGTTTTGTAGGCAACTATGTAACTACTTTAATATTATTTAATCCGAAACAGATTCATAATGTAAATAAAGGTAGAAATATGCGTTATTTTCGTTTTAAGCGATTCCTTCCATACCACCGTAGGGTACTGCAACTTATACTTATTTAAAGGTACATTCTAGAAGTATTTTACATGAAGAAAGACTTAGGAATTCTAATTATTTTGTAATCAAAGCTACTCATACGAATGGATTAATTACGTCCGACCAGATTGACCTAAGATTAAATTTGTATGTACCTGGATTATGTTCCTGGCCCGGACTGATGGTCAAATATTTTAAACGTCACTAAAATAACTTATAGTGCGCGTATGCATTTAAAATTAATCATGTTGGCATAAAAGGCTGAGTTGACACATTAAAAGGATTGGGTTACCTTTTACGAATATTAGACCGTGTCTCAGCTCTCAAGTGATCCAGTGACATAATTTACTTAATAATTCTTCATAATTTTACTTTTACATAGTCTTCAGTAGGTAGGTACCTATCTACTGAATAATTCATACTACAAGTTAAACTGGATGTTCGAAAAACTTATCGGTGGTGGAACCCTAAAAATGGGTGATTGATGAGCATATTATTGACAATTTACTAATTACAGTATAACTTTGATTAATTGACGTAGATGCTCTCATTTATTCTGATCATGATTAACGAAATTGATTAAACCGCATTATTACGTGAAGGCGGCTACGTTGTGATGGTCCTTTATTTTGTTTATAATAATATAATTTGGATCTAACTCGGAATCAAAATTATAAGTGCTTTCCGCTCGTGGACATTTTGTTGTGCGTTAGCGCAAGCGGATATCTGATACACCAATACGTCCCTATTTAATACCAATACATCAATAACAGTTTTGAATGATTCACGGTTCGTTTCACTAGACTTAAATCGACCGGGATATAAACCGAGACCGGGATATAGACCGGGATGTAACTGCGTCGAAATATCGGGAGATCAAAAACAATAGATTAGATTAGATGATTAGATGATTTATTTCATGAAAGACAATTACATAATAAATTTGCATTGATGTCAAAAATATAAGAATTTCTATCATGATCGTCAAAATAAAATAATAAAAATAATAAAAATGAAAATAATAACAATACTAATGAAATAAAATTATAGCTCCAATAAGGATTGTCAATACAATTAGAATAAATAAGAGAAACAGTAAGTAGGTAAATACTTACAAAAATCCAAAATATAAATGTACAATGTCAAAACTTACGAAAATACGAGAACAATAAAAATAAAAACGATAAATTAATAAAAGAACACAAATAATATCTCCCAATAAGAATATAAAAGGTAATGAAATTACGGTTTATATCCCGGTCGATTTAATAAACCGCGAGCCAGGAACAGATTTCCATGACCAATCGCCTCCCGGCCGATAACTCGTGTAGTGGTTAACGGCTAGGTATGATGAAGCCTCATGGACGTCAGCTGCCGCTCCGTTGATGGGTTGAGGAGTGGCAGCCACCGAAACACGTCAAACAAAAAAAAATTTTAATCGCCTCCCGTTTGATATTTTTCTCGTAAAAATATTTTTGCTAAACTAACAATTTGAAAACTATGTGAGGTGGGCAAATGAGTATTGTATTGTAGACGCAGTCGAATATAAATCAGAAAATCCCAGGAAGGAAACTCAATAATTCTAGATCGCGATGCGAGCCCTAGAGCAGCATTTAAACTATAAAAATCTTCACTCGATTTAATATTTATTAGGCGTGCTTGGTTTAAAGGTCCCTTTTTTTAGTTTTTCTCAAAGACTTAAAAAAGCACCTGGAAATTGATTATAATTAACATTCCCCCTATAATATCTCATTGAATATTGATCCTAGCGAAATAAAACCGGCCAAGAGCATGTCGGGCCACGCTCAGTGTAGGGTTCCGTAGTTACTCTTCCGTCACAATAAGCTAAACTGGAGCTTAAAGTATAGTAAATTGTTAACCAAGGGATGAAACGGTACCTTTCACGCGAGTTAAACAAATGGCAAATTTGCATAATCAGTATACCTAATTAAAGTAAGTCTTTTTACTATGAAGGGGAAACTTTTTGCGATAACTCAAAAACAGCTAAACTGATCATGTCCGCTATAGTTTTCATTTAATGTCTTTCTTAAGCTCTACTTCCACTATTTTTTTCATATTTTTTGGACCTATGGTTCAAAAGTTAGAGGGGGGGGACACATTTATTTTTTCTTTCGGAGCGTTATCTCCGAATATATTCACTTTATCAAAAAATGTTTGTAGAATACCCCTATTAGTTTTGAAAGACCTTTCCAACGATACCCCACACTGTGGAGTTTAAGCAAAAAAAAAATCACCCCCACTTTACGTGTAGGGGAGGTACCCTCAAAAAAAAAAAAAATTAGATTTTATTGTACGACTTTTTCGGCTTTATTGATTTATATATCCATGCCGAATTTCAGCTTTCTAGCACTAACGACCACGGAGCAAAGCCTCGGACAGACAGACACACAGACAGACAGACGGACATGGCGAAACTATAAGGGTTCCTAGTTGACTACGGAAAACCCTAAAAATGTACTTACATAACCTTTTTTGTAGAAAATTACTTTATTATTATTGATGTACCTATAACATTTATTTTGCAATGGGTCACCGTTTACGAGTTATTTTTGAAAAACTAAAAAATAGGGACCTGTGAATTGTTTGTGATTTACTTTCCCCCTTTAATATTGTTTTAAATATTATTCCTAGAGAAAAAAACCTACGGTTTGCACTTTAGTTATGAGAGTCTATGGGCCAGTTGCACCAAACCACCTGCTAACGTAAGCACAGTTCGCTAAATTTTAACGCTTACGTGGGGGTCTTAACGATTGCTAAATAAAATGCGTTGCACCAACTATAAAATAACAGAATGTCGTCGCTAATCGTGTGGCCATACCATGAACGCATTCCTACCAAAAATTTTATGGTAGAATTTTTTTTTCATATAGCAACCCAGTCATAAATGTCAAAGTTGTCAAATTTTTCAACAACGAGAAAACTTTTGTAGGCGCGAACTAGTTTCTTTTCAGGTTTTAAATCTAAATATTACACAATTTATGCCATGCCAATCTTGATTATATTAAAAACAATGTATCTTCATGGCACTTTAAAGTGAAACAGATGAATAATCATTCAGTGGCCAAGTGCTTTCCAAGCTGCAAAGCCGAATCAAACAAGGACCTGCATTGCCTGGTAAGTTATCTTATTAGTTTAATACGTATCCCTAACTACTTTCAGAGCCCTAAGTACAAGGAATTACCTACGCTACCTACGACTATGACCCAAATACCGACAGTTGGGGCAACATTTCCAATTACATATATTGTTGACACAATAATACATAACTGTTAGTTCTGTTAGTAGCAGATATTCAAGTTATTTTTGTACTTTAATTTAAACGTGCTTGATCTAAGCATTTTCTTTTTGCCAATGGTTGAAACGGATCACAATATATTTTTATGCATAATAATTTCATGTTACTTTCTTTTCAGGTTTGATATACACCATTTGATATGGAATACAAGATGAAAGTTACACACAAGTGAATAGATTCAAGAAATCAAAGAATCATACACTAGATTAACTGAAAAACTTGTTGCGAAAAATAAAGTATTATAAATAGTATCTGAATTTCATTTTCGATAATAAAATATATTTTTAGTTATCTTATCTTACTTTATTTTCTATCTTACACTAAATCTTTTTAGGTAGTGAGTAATGGAGGTAAAAGGTTATCCGGAGAGAAATCAACAACTCATTGACATATAATATATTATTTCACAATTATATTTAAGTGCCTGCTTATTATATTTTCTGTCAGACTGGTGACTTCACTTGATTATTTCAACTATTATTTATTTTTTTCTTTATTGGGGTGATCATGATATAAATCATTTATGAAACATGCATGGGCTGTTAAAAAACTGGTATGGGGAAAACAAATAAAATCAATTTGAGGGCCTTTTATTATAACTGAATTTAGAGCTATTTAGGTATGTTAGGTTTTAAATGATGATTTATAGGGACTGGTAGGTTGATATGTAGTCAGTTTAAAAATAATGGGTTTACACATTCTCTAAAGTATGTTGTAATGCTCTTTTGCAAATTAAGACCTATGAATTATATTTTTAATTTACTGTTATGTTATTTCCAATACATGGCTAAGGTTACATACAATTGTTACATAGTAATTTATTTATATGCGATTTCACTGTATGACTGGTTGAACACAAGTAAAATTCAGGTGACAGAAGGGAGGCAATATTATATTTTATCTAACCCAGGTATTGGCTGTTATATTTATAAATGTTATCCAGTATGAAAGGAAACAATTAAGATGGTCAGCTCTTTATCATTTGTCACCATGCCTGTCACGTTCTAACAAGTATGTAAGCACAAAAGTGACAGGCATAGTGACAAGTGATAAAAATGGAACCATGCTGCCACCGCAGGTTATACCTATTACTCAATTGTTCTCATGTATATTCGATATTTCCAGAAGAATTACTTTATTAGGCTCGGAGGCCACTATTGTCTAGACACAGTAAGAGATCCTTTGGTGTATTATCAAGGTATGTCAGGGCATGCTGAGGCATCCCTCACACAAACAAATGCTAAGAACATCTGGCATGTCTAAGACACTGTGGTCAACCTGAAAATTCCAGAGGGATACCTTGACATTCACAAGCAGAGCTCAATGAGTAGGGATGCCTCGGCAATATGCTAAAGGACGCCCTGCCATGTCATGTCGCTAACGGGTGCGGGTTGAAGATAAGAGATACCCAGGCAGCCCACACTCAAAATAAATGTAGATTTTTGGAGCTGTTAATTGTTAAATCTAATTGTAACTTTGTATTCTAATAAATATTAATTTAAATATAAATATCACCATAAAGAAAACTATTTTTAGTTCATTACTTGCTAAGTTGTTGTTTCTAGGGTTAATGAATAAGATATGTTGTAAAAGCAAATAAAACACAAGCAAGTATGTATGAATTGAAGTATTATAATCAGAGATGTGAAAAATACTTTATAAAAAGTATTTAAATACAAAATACAAATACTTCCTTGATATACTATTTCAAATGCAAAATACAAAATAGTTTTCAAATTTGTATTTAAAATACTAAATACAAAATAGGTATTTTCAAAATGCTTTTTTAAAATACAAATACTTTGCGATAAAAGATACTCTTAAATAGTGAATACCTAGTCTGAATTAAAAAGTTAGTATTGCTCGGAATTTACAAGTTGGAAAGGCTTTTTTTATTCTTTAAAAATAGTGTGTATATCAGTCCTTTAGAGTACAAATTTTGTGTCTCCTCATGTTTACCGGTTGAATGGACTTTTATTTTAAGTGATGGTTTTTAACGGTCAATTATTAAAATCATTAATTTAGATTTGTAATGTTTTACAGCTAGTATATACCTCTTTTTGGTTGGTGAAAACGTCTCGTTTGTGTTTCACCAGGGCAGAAAAGTTTGTTTACCTCTCGTGCCTTGAAACCCTTGCAACGCTTAAGATTCAACATTTTTAATCTCTCGCTACGCTTGTGGTCATTTGCGGCGTTACTAAACAGATTCACCAGTTCCATGTTAAAATAATAAATAAATATTATAGGACATTATTACACAAATTGACTAAGTCCCACAGTAATGAGCTCATTAAGGCTTGTGTTGTGGGTACTAGACAATGATAAATATTTATAAATACTTAAGTACATATACATAAGGTCGATATTTAAACGATAGATACAATAACAGCTTCGACAGGAAAACAAAACTAAGTGATCGGTCCGCGCGATCTTGCCAACTATTACATAAACCCTAGAGGTTTTCAATAGTGGCTTATTGTGTTAAACCCTGTTTCAAAAAAATCATAGTGAATAAATACACAAAAAAAAAAACAGAAATCACCCATGACTCAGGAATAAATATCTGTGTTCATCACACAAATAAATGCCCTTACCAGGATTTGAACCCGGGACCATCGGCTTCATAGGCAGGGTTACTACCCACTAGGCCAGACCGGTCGCCATAAAAGAATGAGAGAGTTGCAAGGATTGTAACGTCAGAAGAGATTGTAACTCCTACTTACTTCACCTAATAAAAAGTATTTTGTATTTTGAAAATAGAAAATAGGTCCCAAAAACTATTTGGAATAAAATACAAAATAGTTTTCTTTAAAAGGTATTTAAATACAAAATACAAAATAGGTATTTTGCATTTTGTATTTGCATTTTAAATACAAGTATTTCAAATAAGTCACATCTCTGATTATAATCAGTTTTACATTAGGTACACATTTTGCCCACTTATATATAACCTATTATGCCGACTGGTCTGGAATTGTCCAATACATTTTCTTCACACTAAAATACTTGATTTAATATGTAGCATCTTGTTTTATGTGCGTTTATAGTTATAAATATAGTTCACTTCTGTTGTGAGTTACGATTTTCAGAGGTCGACTTTGTATAGGTATGTTTATAGTTGTCATCTCGCTGTTTTCGAATATCATAGTTAGTTCACCAGTATTTCCAAGGGATATAACATTTTTATCTTGATTCCAATAAACAGAGAGCGTTTTAAATTGATTTTAATGACCAGTCTGTCGATAAATTGTGTTCATTACATGCCGTCGAGTTTCACTTTATGGGACGTATTTGTTAACCTGTGATAGCATCAATCTGGTCTTATCCTCAACTTAAACTCATTCTGCACTCGATTTCAATTTAAAACACACCTTTTCTTTAAATATCCAGTACAAATTAATGTATTTTATGAAACACAAGTCGTCTCGCAACTAAAACGACATTTAAAACCATTATGTGAACTGTCACACGTTTTTGCGTTTAGATATTTCCACCTTTTTATTGTTATAAATATATTTTGAATAATTTACATTACTTTTTTACTCAAATTATTGAATAATCAAACATAAATTCGTGAAATACGGACAATTTCCAAAAAGCGCCGCCATATTTATCGAACGACTTTGCTGTTAACCAGTGCTCTGCCACCGGTTAAGGGCAGCGTAACTTTTTAACGGACACATAGCGTGGTGCAACCCAAATATGCAGTTAGCATTCGCTAGCGCCATATTTACACATGATCAGTACATCAAATGGGCATGGTGCAACTGGCCCTATGTGAAATAAACTTTATCGTGTAGATAACAGGGTCGAATTATTAATTTGTACGAGCTCTAGGTAACCTAAGCAGCTGAAATGCTACTTTACACACGAACTGCTTTAAGGCCTTCAAAGTGCATTTCCTATTCCCAGATATAGGCCTTCATTGAGAACCTTATTTAAGACCACAGACTGTCCTTAGGGTCAAGTTTAGGGGTTTTCCAAATAGTTGTATGAGTATAGGTTCTGGCTGAATTTGTACAGCGGGATATTGAGCGCACCACTCGGTACCTTACTTTTGAACTGCATAACAAGTGTGCATTCAGTAAAAACGTTCGCACAGAAAACAAAGAGAGTGAAACTCTGCTCGCCCGCCGTTGTTATTGGCCAGACCGCAAAAGCAACACGTTATTCAACTCCCTTGCCAAGGTTGGGCGAGTTGATACCTCAACACAACATAATATCCCTCTCCGAAGCGAAGTTATTATGGTCCTTAGGGTCACTTTACAATGGATCTTTTGAATACCCGAGTCGCTCGTACTCAGGCAGTCAATAGAAATACAGATACACGGCCAGGATTCATCTAAGTGTAAAATTTTAAATCAGAGCATGTTAGGTTGTTTCGGTATTCTGTTTCTGTATCTTATTACAAAACACTCTTGAGATACTCGAGCACAGCTGATGCTCACCTTAGACGGACACATTGATAGCCCTATCAAAAATATTTTGAAGAATGTGTAAATGATGTTATAGGACGATATGATATACATCTAATGTTTATGTCTGAATATAGTCCTGGGCCCACTTCGGCAAGCATCGTATTTTATAATGAATCAGAAATAAATGCTGTTATCGGGATGGCAACCCAGGACCGTTGACTTCATTCATAGGCAGGCCGGCTAGGCCAAACCGGTCGTCAAAAATAGAAAAATAATCCCCAATAATCGGTAGAGTACGACCTAGAAAACTGCAGGATTTTTTATAGCACAGACGTAAAAATGTTATTTAAACGTCATAAGTTATCTTGGTCTAACTCTAATAATATTTACCGACCAAAATAATAGGCAATTTATGAATCTCATGGCTGAGTATAATAATTTTCTGAAACAAATCGTGTTAGAGAGGCAGATAACGAAATTTCGATTCTCGTTTTTCGCGGTAGGCCTTCTGGTACCGCTTAATATCGAAAAGTTAGAGTTAAACCAAGCTATGTAAGTTGGCAGTGTTTTTGATACCCCAGTCGGTGCAAGTGTTATTTAAACGTCATAATTTTGAAAATTTAGTTTATGAGAACTGCTGTAAAAAATGAAATAAATGTATATGATTTGTATAATTTCATAGATATAAGAAGAAGATATAGAAGTTTGATGTTTAGTATAAAACTTAGTCTAACTCACATCCTACTCTATCTGCTCACGCACACATCTAACATGCCCGTAAGTACCATAAGAGATCGCGTAAAATCTGCACGTGCTACATACATACACGTATACATAATTATATAGAGTACATTAAGTATGTATAAAAACGAGCCCACGTTTTCAATTCACGCCGACGCCCAGCGCAGTTCGAACTGTTTCAATTTGATAACATAGCCATTCGTAGATACACGTCGTATGCATTATATAAGTCACTGTAGAATTGTCCACCACCAATTTAAATTTTCCACCAATCTCGCTGTCTAGTTAAATTATAAACTAACTACAAACTATCTTAAACTAACCTACATTAGATTGTAAACTAACGGGTGCACAATCTTACGGTGTCAATGGTGTCATATACATTATTGCAACTGATCTGCATACATTCATTTCAATGAACAACAGGAAGGTAATTTCAATATTTATTTCCTATTTATATTCGAGATTTTGTTTTTAAAAGACATCAATATCTTCCTATCAATCTGATATAATAATATAGGTAGAGGAGAGTGGGTTAATTCCGGACAGCGGATAATTGTGGACGATCATGTTTTGGGCGATACGGTGCCCCTTACCTACCCCCCGTGATCGTCTTCAGCATCACGACAGAGGTGTCGTATGATATTTTCGCGAGGTTTCATCTAATTTTGACCTACCTGTGCGTTGAAACCCCGTTTGCGTGTTCTTGAGAGTTTTGAAATTATTATACATGCTATACCGGGTGTGTGGCCGGCGACAGGGGCAATATATTAAACTATAAGCTATACTCCTTAAACTGACTAAAATTTATTCAGCTACTTTTAGGAATAACTTGTTGTTTGAATTTTATTACACTTAAAAGTTTATTCTAAGACGTAATGTATTACGAATCTTGTTATATTTAAAGCGTGACAAATAACTTCAAATGCGATAAATACGACAAATAAAATAATATCGCCATCTTGATAGTCACGCCTCGTGATTAATTCCTTTGTTTCTTTCTCATTAATATTGTTTAAAGTGTAATATCGATAGCTTATTATACAGTAAACGAATGTGGTAGTGTGCAGTGAATAGAGAATTAATCTTGAAACGCGTTTGACCACCATTTCGGAGTCAACGACCGGTAGTCCACGTGCTACTTGTAAAGTCCAGCTATCGCTTTCCAAGAGCTGATAAAATCAGCGTACACTGTCTTGTACTAACCGTACAATTTTAAAGCTGACCTTGATACTGGCGAAATAGCCCTACTGGGCTGAAGCCATAATTTTAAAAAAGAAGAAGAAGAAATAATATTTAATTTGTATGAAAAAGAGAAAATCTTAAGACTTCCTAATTTTTTAAAGTTGATGATCAAAATTTAGTTTGAGGAGTACAATATATGTTTTAAAAATTCAACAACAATACAATATATGTTTCTTGTGTAACAGGCCACATGCGGTATATGATTATCATCACAGATAAAATAAATAAATAAATATAAATAAATATTATAAGGGACATTCTTACACAAATTGACTAAGTCCCCACGGTAAGCTCAAGAAGGCTTGTGTTGTGGGTACTCAGACAGCGATGTATATAATAAACAAATACTTAAATATATAGAAAACATCCATGACTCAGGAACAAATATCTGTGCTCATCAGACAAATAAATGCCCTTACCAGGATTCGAACCCAGGACCACCGGCTTTATAGGCAGGGTCACTACCCACTAGGCCAGACTGGTTCTTAAATATAAATTAGCTTTATAAACCGCTAGGGGGCACTGTCGCATGTTTATACCCCAGACCAACGCTGTTATCCGTATTAACCCATAGAAAATTGCAGACAGAAAGTATTTAGTATTAAAAAAAAAATGTTGTCAGTTACTAATAATTGCTGATGGTGGTTATAAATACTGAAAACCAACATCACCTTAACTATCCGCAATTCACATTGGATTTTATTTCCATTTAAGGTGGATGCAATGGTTGTTTTTATATTTATTATAATTTTCCGATGAGTTACGTAAATACCATACTCTTTCGTAACTCAGTGGATTTTTTTTGGGACTTAATGTGAAATTACGCTTATATTGTCCAAAATAGGAAACTCTGTCTATGAGTATCCAGCAAATTTTATCGAAATCTGACGAAATAGTTAATTACAAATAAAATATTGGCGCATTAAGATTTCTGCGGATTTTTGGAGTATTAAAGGATTTTTTTATTTTATTACTGTAAAATTTGGTAAGTCACAGTAGTTAATTTGCACGGATACACGAACATGTGTAGGATTTTTTAGTATATTTTCGATTTATTCGTTTTAAGTAGGTATGAAAATCTTATAATAGATAATTATTATTGGTGATCATTCTATCAGTTTTATATGTATTAGTTTTAATTGAAGCCAATTGGAAAATGTAAAGTTATTTCATTAGAAAAGCAATCAAAATGTCAACACAACCTTGTTTTATTTTAAGAAGTGTGTTAATAAGTTGTCGGAGGTAGGTTGCTAAAGGGCTATTCGCGGCTCCGTGCGATGCACCCGGGGCGTCGTGACCCGTGACTGCGACTATAATTTATACCCACCCATAGCAAAGCCTTCCCAGTGTAACGTGCTATTAACAGTTAATGTCATCTAGTGTGTTGTGATTAATTAGCTTGTTGCTTTATGGACGTACAGGTATTCTTGTTTAGTTGATGCAGCTATTCAATTGTTTAAACTGATTGCCTGGTCAATTTATAAAACTAACTTTTATAAATCCTTTATCGTTTTATCTTGTTCTGTAGGAGGTCAGTTAAAACAGCCTAAGTTGAACTGTCATTAAATTGCCTTTGAAACCTCAAATCCATTTAAAATTCTTTCTAGTTGAAGTGAACAGATGTTTGCTTCAAAAGTTACGTTATTTCCTTGGTCCAGGCTGTGCCGAGAATTCAAAATGTGGTCTGCGCATTTCTGGTACAGTCACGTCTGAAAACATCGATTCGAAAAATGTGCCTAAAATATGTATACACTACCTTGGGCAATAAAGTCGTGTACACATGTTTTCGGGACTTTTTTCGCATCTATATTTTCAGACGTTACCGTACAAGTTGATTTGCCATAAAAAGTTGTGTTCGTCTATACTTGTCTACAGAATATTTTTTTTTAAATAAATAAAAAAAATTTATGCAAGCTGTACCTACTTTTATCTTATTCTTTCAAGAGGCTTTTAATTAATACTCATCGAGACACGAGATTCTAACAATCAAAAACACAATTAGGTTCTGTGTCCATTATCAGATCAGCTCGTTGGAACCATATGCATTATCACTCAACTTACATATGCATGTGACCTTTTAACTCAATCGAATAATGGGAAGTGGGTTAATTTAGCTTGCAAGATTTGACCCGACTATAGATACATACATACCTACATACAAATATTGCAAGTTAAATTAAAGCTTGTATGTTAATTCGGTTGATTACAATTCTGGCGCGGCTATGAAAAGGTCTGGACAGATAGATAGCCAAATTATTAAAAATATATTAATATAAAAATATACACCTCGCCGTCACGCTAAAGCCTTCTAAAATTCTAAGTTCTAAGAGACGAAAATAGTTTCTGTTGGATTAAATATGCAGCTAGAAACGTTGCCCGCCCAGGGAAATATTTCAGAGTGCTAATGAAGGGTCGGTGTTACAAATGCATTTTCGTCAACGAGCCTTTTAGGCGGGACAGGCCTGTTTGTATTTTGACGGGATGACGGCCCGTCATTAGTGTAAAAGCTGTGGAATACTAAATAGTACACACTACGGATTGTTTGAGTTCATTGGTTCAGTGAACGTGTCATTAATTGCTTACAGAAAAAATAAAGTGTAAACTTTAAAACCTAAGGGTCTTTTGATCAAGCGAGCACTAAGCGCGAGCGAAGTGTGTCCTTTTCGGCTTGGGTAAAAATGCTTTTGTATGTCCAGCCGTTCTGATCTACAGATCGCATTTCTTGACTGATTTTTGTGACATTTTGTGAGCATTTTGGATAATTAAGTATACGAAATTTTAGGCGATCTTTAGTTAATTTTAGGAAATTTTCAAGTTGGATTCGGGTGTACCGTCGCACAAGGTTACGTATTTCCGGCAATGTAACATTATTTAGTATATATTTTATTTAGATATAATATAAATAAAAATTGATTATTTTAACGTTCTGACTAAATATGTTACTAATTTTAAAACTAATACGGGACTTAATCGCGTAAACTTACGTTTATTATATAGCCTGACGTTTCGAACGTGACGTTACGTTCGTGGTTACAGGCAGACTGGCTAGGAACTACCCGCACTTGATCTTGATTATTCACTTGTACGCTAGGGTTGTCACTTTGCCTACACACAACACTCACGACATCCGATGGTATAATGTGTTGGATTGTTTTTTCACCCTTGCTAATCACTGGATTCCATGAAGACGAAATTCCCTGTCCCTCATTTTGATTGAAATTTCTGTGTTTTCTCATTTCAATTGCTTCACGTACATACTTTCCTGCTGTAGTAAAGACGTTTTAAAAAATATTTCCTCTGTATACAGTGTGAAATTGTAACCATTCATAATTCTGCGCAGTGACTTTATAAGTCATATTGAACAACTTTAAGTAAAAAAAAAAAGTTAAAGTATGAAAGTGAAGGAAGCGAAAGAGGTATGTCAGGATCGTAGCAAGTGGAAATCCGTGGTCTCTGCCTACCCCTTCGGGAAATAGGCGTGATTATATGTATGTGTGTATGTATTGAACAACTTTTATTATAGGGCCAATGCCGAAATTGCGAAAAAAAAGCTTGGCTGTCTCATAGAAATCAGCGGCATCACATCAGGCAGAATGTATGAAACAGCCAAATTTTTTACGCGATTTTTGCATTTTTGTATGGATTTAATAAGCTTCCGTTTCACCATACGCAATATTCACATAAAACTCATAAGTATATTCTGAGAAAAATAGAAAAAATAAAATAGATGTATACTTCTCATGATGGCGCCTGATCCTCGTGGTCCCTAAAGCTCGAATTTTAAGGGACGTCAACGTGGATCCCAGAGATTGTATCTGTTAAATTTTATTACTGTCACTATTGTTTGAACCCCATTTAGGACCTAAAATCTGTTTTTGCAATCACAATATTTAGCCCTAAACATTTTTCTTCCGTTCATTTTAGGAAAGGGTGTAGCAGGATAACCTATGAAAAATTGCCCCCAGCGTTTTTGGGTCGAAACTATAATTAAACGATGCCTTTTGAGGAGGTAATACCCTGCACAAAGTTTTATCCCTCTGTTACCCCCTGGGGGGTGAAAAACACCCGATCAACCCCAAAACTGTGTTTTTTATTTATTTTTATTTTTTTTATTTTAAAGTGACGAATTTCAAATTTTGTACAAATATTAATGAGACTAAAGGCTATATGTTAAAAAAATATGACCCTCCTAACCATTTAAATTCATGTAAAAAAATATAACAAAATAATTCATATACCTGTATAAAAAGTTAGGTTCTTGGTACAAATCGTTTGATTATAGTTTCGAACGCTGGGGGCAATTTTTCTTAGGTTATCCTGCTATACCCTTTGTATTGCATAGCACTCGTGTACCAATCGGATCTACTGATGTATGTTTTATTGAAATCTGCTTTATAATTTAGGCGCTAGAAGAAAAAACATGATTTAATATTCGGAGTCCTCTCAAGGTGGCTCTACTGATTTTTCTTTAATAAAACAAGTGTAAACAGGTCGCGAAGGGCAAGAAAAATCTCCCGATATGTCATTTTTAAAAATCCGGCCAGTATCCTAAGCTACAGGGTGTACTGAATCATCAGTAAGTACTGATGATAAAGGTTAAGTCACAGTCGAGTAAAATGATGATATTGGGGTAGATCATGTACAAATGTATAGACAAAAGTGGAATTCATATTCTCCCGAGTTTCCTATTAAGAGAATGTCCCTTGGAAGTGTATAAGCCCTAAATCTAGATTCAGCAAGTATTTTCTATAACAAGATGTGGTTTTTCCGCAAAGATATCTCGCACTTCTTGTATAGAATTTAATAAGCTTTAATGTTGTCTTACACCTTATTTTCCTAGATAATGTAGATTTTGAGTAAACCGCGAATTTCTCCAGGATGGTACGCATTTTCCAAGATCGCTGCGATTCCTCGAGGTCCCCGAATGTCAAATAGTATGGACATGAATAAGAGGCCTTTTATGTACAAACACACCAAATTTCAGGACTCTCCAAGAGATTTCGAGGTTTGTTCTATTCCAATTGTGCTATTACCAGTTTCAATATGCGAAGCCAACGAATCTGACTTTTCAATTGAGAAGCTTTTCAGCGTAATTACTATTCCCTAGAGGCGTTCACTTCCCGAGCTTTATAGCCTTTACTATAGTCTTCTCAACACTGTTTGTGTCTTTTTCATCTGCTTTTCCATGGTAATGGAGCATATGAAACTGTTTTAAATTAACCTGCATTTGCAAAACCGTAGCCACATGGTCCTGCCCCGAATTAGTTTGTTCTGTATTAGCAAGGATTTGGAAACGTAACCCAGCTCTCCAACCAATGTTGTTTAGTCATTATGCCATATACATATATGAAACTATCATCCTCAGCTACCTGCAGTGCGCCTTTGCGGTATAGTGTAGGTATGTACATTCTAAACATAAGTCGTCACCAAATTTTTGATAAATCAATACATTTTTAATATACCTATTGATTTTTCCCTTATAGAGCATTTAGACTGGAGACGCCATGTCAGTCATTTTCTGTACAAAACAATCTGCCGATTTTTGCCGGGAAGGGGCACGTCAAATGTATGGTTATTTCTACGTAACGTAAAAATAGCCATGTTAGATGAACGTGTCCATACAAAAGTATGCACAATTGTGCACGGTTTTGGGCAGAGGGGTAAGCTCATAAAGGCGACTCCCTGTCTAAATGCTCTAAGATTTTTCCTCTCGTTGACCAGAGTAGAACCGGATCCCTTTTTTTCGCATAATTATTATCGAAAGACATAATGTAATGATCAGACATAGGAATCCGTGGGGCAAAGTTTTTTGATAAGTAGGGAGTTACTGCATCGATAAACTCAACTATCGATGCTAGTTCTATATATTCGTGATCACTCAAGGGTTTGCTTGTAAAAATATGTTTTTATTAAGAGTGACAAAATTAAATTAATAATAACTCACTGTGTTCTTCTTCGTTTTTAAGAAGACAAGACAAGACAATTTAATAATTTTACTCCCTTAATTTTAGACGCTTAATACCCGAAAATACTTTAACAATAGTAAATGGGAAATCATGAAGAAAAAAAATTGGGATGAGTAAAATTATAAAATTGTCTTGTCTTGGACGACCGGTCTGGCCTAGTGGGTAGTGACCCTGCCTATGAAGCTGATGGTCCCGGGTTCAAATCCTGGTAAGAGCATATATTTGTGTGATGAACACGGATATTTGTTTCTGAGTCATGGGTGTTTTCTATGTATTTAAGTATTTATAATTATATATTATATATATCGTTGTCTAGGTACCTACAACACAAGCCTTATTGAGCTTACTGTGGGACTTAGTCAATTTGTGTAATAATGTCTTATAATATTTATTTATTATTTATTTATTGTCTTAAAAACGAAGAAGAGTACATTGAGTTATTATTTAATTATTATTTTTACTCGTAATAAAAACGTATTTTCACAAGCAAACCTTTGAGTGTTCACTAGTATATAGAACTAGCATCGATAGTCGAGTTTATCGATACAGGAACTTCCTAGTTGTCAAACAATTTTGCCCCACGGATTCCTATGTCTGGCAATGATAATCATATTATCATTAGTGATAACTCGGAAACCGTTAACTTTTCAGGAATTTCCTTATGTTATCCTATAGATAGAGGTTAGGTTTGTTTTATGGCAATCCTGAAAAGTTACGCGTTTCTGAGAAAAACCAAATTATGGCTAACGAAAATGCGGATAAATGGATGGCAACCTTCCTTCAACCATGTCAAGTGGGTTTTGGTCCGCCGTTGGGATGTGAATCAGCGATCCATGCAACTAGGCATTTTGCCATGGCGCACGAACATAGTGACACAGTCATTGTAAAATTGGATATAAAGAATGCCTTTAACACTGTTGAAAGGGATGTAATCTTCAAAGAAGTTAAAAATCACACTCCGTCACTATACCCTTTCCTGTTTCAGTGTTATTCTTCCCCTAGCAACCTTTTTTTATGATGGCAGTGAGATCGCTTCGCAGGTCGGTGCTCAGCAAGGCGACCCTTTGGGCCCTCTCGTTTTTTGCCTAGCAATGCAGAATGCAATCACGGCTTTGGAATCACCCTTGAATGTTTGGTATCTCGACGATGGCACTATAGGGGGTGGTTCTGGAGCCGTCCTTGATGATATCGCTAGGCTCTTGCCGGCGTTGCGGTCCCTCGGTTTGGAATTTCATTCCTCGAAGTGTGAGCTGTTTCCTTGCGGCTCCTTAACGCACACTTCCCTTTCAGATTTTGAGTCAGTGTTGCCCGGCATCAGGCTACTTAACAAGTCAACATTTTGTCTTCTTGGAGCTCCAATTTTCCCTAACGGGGTGAGCTCGGTGCTCCAGGCGAAGACGACGGCGCTGGACTCTTTCTTACAGCTATTAAATCAGTTGTCGGCGCATGTGGCTCTGGTTCTGTTACGCAATTGTTTTGCGATACCACGCATAATGTATACACTAAGGACGGCGCCTACTTGGTTTTTTAGTCAAGATGTCAGTGACTTCGACGGTGTACTCAGGCGGGGCCTCGAATCCATCTTGAACGTACACTACGATGAGGTTCAGTGGAGGCAGGCAACACTTCCCATTCGTTATGGGGGTGTAGGAGTCCGTGCCATGCAGGATGTCGGGGTTATCGCTTTTCTTGCCTCGGCTCACGCGTCGTCGGTACTTGTCGCTAAAATGTTATGTTTAGATGGTGGCAGTATCTACGTTCCGTTTGTTCGTGAGGCGCTAGTTGAGTGGTCTTTTCGCTGAAGGTTTACAACCGGAGAATCTTGCATCACAAATTAAGGCTTTGGGACGATATTCTCTGTAAATATATACATACGAGTTTGTTGGACGTCGTTCTTGGGGCAGATGCGGCACGATTGAAGGCTGTTGCGGAGCCCGAGTCAGGGGCTTGGCTACACGCGTTGCCATCGCCCCACTTAGGAACGTTGCTAGACAATGACACTGTGAGGGTGAGCGTTGCCTTACGGCTTGGAAGTAAGGTATGTGAGCCCCACAGATGTCCTTGTGGAGCAATGGTCGAATTTAATGGGCACCACGGTCTCAGTTGTGTGCGGTGTGTGGGACGAATACCTAGGCACCAAGCTATTAATGAGCTGATTCGACGCGCCTTGGTCTCGGCAAACATACCCTGTATTTTGGAACCCCCTGGTTTAAGCCGTACAGATGGCAAGAGGCCGGACGGTCTAACACTGGTCCCGTGGGCAAAAGGTCGGAGCCTGCTGTGGGATGCCACATGTGTGTGTAGTTTTGCTCCCACTCATGTCAGCCACACAAGTAAGAAGGCAGGTGCAGCGGCTGAGGCTGCTGCTAAGTTTAAACACGGGAAATACGCCAACCTCGGACCAGTGTATGACTTTATTCCAGTCGCTGTCGAGACGGCTGGGCCATGGTGCGCCGAGGCCAAGAAGCTGGTTAGAGAGATTGGACGCCGGTTGAGGGACAGAGGCTGCGACCCCCGGGCTGGATCTTATCTGGTCCAACAAATATCCTTAGCCATTCAGCGTGGCAACGCAGCTGGCATATTTGGAACGTTTGGGCCAGGTAGGGAACAGTTCGGGGCTTAAAAGTTAATTTTTGACGGGGCTAATAGTTTGTAGGGTATTTTTATTTTATTTCTGTATTCATTTTATTTTAATCTACTGTTTCTGTACAATATTATGTTACAAAGAAATATATATGGAAATGATAATAAATTAACAATATTTATGACTTAAAACTTTATGGGAAACAATAGAGACCCCAGTAGAACACAGCCATCGCACTGCGAGATCATTACGTCAAAACTACAGCGTTAATTTTGGTATTTGATGCGCAATCAATCCAATGGACGCCAAGATTTTATTAAAAGGTGCCGCGTGTCAGCCGCAAAAAATGATGTACTGCAAAATCAGTTGAGTTTACTGAAAATATAAAGAAAATTTATATTTACAATTCACTCTTCGCTCTACAGCGGGCAATGTTTTATTCACGAAATAAGACTGGCCTTTGTGTTACTTGGTACAAGCTCAAATAAATTATTAAGGACAAGGTAATCACTCCGTTTGCCAAGAGAGGACTATGTATATGAGAAAAAAACGTCTGTCAGCGGCGGGAAATGTATAGTGCATTATTTATGACTTAGCACGAGACTAAGTGTAGAATTATATACGTAGAGTGTATTGTGCCAAAGCGAAACGTCATAATGGCGAGAGTTGTGTGGTCGTTACAAACGGTCGAGTTCAGCTTAGCGTTGCAGCGAAGCGGGGACTGTTACAAATTTAACACTTTCCGGATAGCTTTATAGAACATTTTAACTGCACCGTACCGGCGACGACGAGTTGTGGTGTTATTCTATTCACTTACCCAGCACAGTCAAGTTCTACGCTGGCAAACCAGTATTAATACCCAGTTAGTTATGAATCAGATACAACGTGAGGTCGGCTAGGTTCAGTACCTATGCACCAAAACTGTGCGAGGTTGTGAGTCGCTGCGATGACGTGTTTCAATTGGTGCATGCGTTTCTATTGGCACAATATTTGACTAAAGCATATTCCCCTAACAAACCTAACAAACGTCTCTTTTTGACCCAGTGGTTGACTGGTAGAGAATGCTTTAAGGCATTAAGTCCACCATTTGTATTTAATATTTTATGTGCAATAAAGTATAAATAAATCCCGTATGGCCTTAAGCGTTTGTCTTGCCCGGGTTCTGTATACTACTGGAATTAATGGCAGAGCCATGTGCAATCGCTTACAAACAGGCAAGCGTGTTCTTTAAGTGTTACGTGGAGGTCCTTAACAAGTATGCGTAATCGGAAATTATGATTATACTGGTTCATCTTATGTGAATGCTCCCCTGCGGTAGTAAGCGATGGGTATAACGGGCTTGGAGGGTCGGCGCTCGCGACCCGACGCCACTCTGCACTCGATGCCTCGATACTTCAGGCTGTTATATCACGGGCCCTTGACAAATAGGTATTCTCAAAAGTTAACTTATAAAATATGTGTCTTTTAACAAACTTTTTTTACAACCCATTTCGACGAATTAGCGAAGGTTTGCTAGCGTAATATTCTAGACTCATGGGTACATTTTGTTTTAACCAAATGTCATAACGATAGTAAGTAAATTGAAGTTTTTGAGATTTTGTTCTTCCCTTTTTTCAAGAATTACGCAGGCAGATTTACCAATTTACAGGTGGTAATAAGCCAGGTCTTACCCTAAGCTTAAGTTTATGCGTCAGAGGACGAGTCATATTTCACTTTTTTTTTTACAAACAATGAAAACCTCTCTATATCGCTTGGGCGATCTTGACATTGAATGCGGATTCGCACGCCGCTTTGGTTTGCGAGCGGGACATCGCTATACACGTGCCTAGCTGTCACACTCACGTTTATCATAGGTACACCGGAGCGACGCGAATTCGCATCAGTTTGATAACGGCGTTACTTACAAGGAAGGGTACTCAACTGTCCGGCTCCGATTTGATTTATTTTTGTATATGTTATAGAGTAGTCTAAAATAACAGAAACGTATTTTTTTTAGCTGCCCAACCTCAACCTTCTTGGAGAAATTGGCCTCCAAAGTACTGAAAAGTGACAAAACCCTCTAATTTCTGTAGAGAGTTCTGTTTAAGCAAATTGCTAGTTAATAGGGTTGTTTCCATCTATAAATCTTAGGGAAGAATTGTATCCCAATAAATTCTTTTGGATTATAAGTACCTACATGTTAAACTACTTTTAGGGGACCTGTAATGACCATATTTTTGTAAATATTGAATTTAAAATATCTTTTGGCACACGTCACGTGACCAAACTCGAAACGTCATTGAAGATCCTGATGACGTCACAACTCTCGGATTGACACTGTTGACAGTTGACGATAAACAACAAATGACAAATGTCAGTTCGTATCTTCTTGTGTGTATGTAGTTATGTGTCAAACCGTAAGCTGTGACGTCACACAATTTTCAAAGAGCGTTTTGGGCGCGAAAGCATCTGTCAAAACATATTTTGTTAATTTAACATATTTATAGCCGTTTTTAGTATAAAAGTTGAATTTTAGGGCAACTTTTAGTTAATATAGAACGTAATACAAGCGTTTCAAAAAATTGGAAACAACCCTATTACTGGCAGGGATCGGAACCGGTTTTTTTGGAAAAACTTTGAAATAAACATATATTTCGGTTCATTTTATACTCCAAATATAGGACTCGGTTGTGTTTTTAGATAACGACTTCGTATTATTAGATGGCCCAATTAGAAATGAAATAATTAACAAAGAACGAAAAAATACCGTTTCGTTCCCATAGAAAAAATACCGGTTTCCGATCCCTGATTACTGGTTTAAATATATGTTGGAGGACATGAAAAAATAATGGACACGTGTTTTGTTATTTCGGCTAAAATTAATATTCTACATAAAAAGAAAAAAACGCACAACGCTCAAAGTTTCATACTTCTCATAATTTTCACTCAATAGGGAGTATTACTGCAATGCCGCCAAACAGCAGCACTATCACATCACATAAACCATAGAGTAACTTATACATACTATGCCTTAAACAGTTTTTTGAGAAGTTTTTACTATGACATTGATGCATCAAGGCGGTTTGTTTACAGAGGCCTACCGCGAAACGCGAAAATCGAAATTTCGTTGCCTGCCTCTCTATCACTCTTGCATATTCGAGCGACAAAGAGGTCAGACTGTTTAAGGCATAGTATGTATAAGTTACTCTATGGTTTATGTGATGTGATAGTGCTGCTCTTTGGCGGCAGAACATTGCAGTAATACTATTGAGTGAAAATGATGAGAAGTATGAAACTTTGATGTGCGTTTTTTTTGTAAAATATGAATTTTATCGGAAATAACAAAACACGTGTCCATTATGTTTTCATGTTCTCCAACATATATTTAAACCAGTAATTAACTAGCAATTTTCTTAAACAAAACTCTCTACACTAATTAGAGGGTTTTGTCACTTTTCAGTACTTTGGAGGCCAATTTCTCCAAGTAGGTTGAGTTTGGGCAGCTAAAAAAAAACGTGTCTAGTATTTTAGGCTACTCTATAACATATATAAAAATAAATCAAATTGGAGCCGGACAGTTGGGTACCCTTCCTTGTTAGCTAGAAGTCACCTCGGTATCTAAATACTACTGTTGCAAACTCTTTGCAGCAGGCTTATTTGAATTCAAAAATTGACTTTAAAAAAGTAAATGTCATTTCGTTATTTCAGGTTATTGTCATTTTCTGAAACTATTGTAAATATTTATAATAAAATTAGTATAAAAGATAAAATTCCCTTTTATTCGTACATTTAGGATTTCAGGCCACCGTTCCATCTTGTTTAGTTACTTCTTGAAGCTTACCAGTTTATAAGATATTTCTTACATTTAATTACCAGTAGAAAATTCTTACCTATCATTCTAAGTTTGCAGAATTGTAGCAAGGGTTGTCTGTCTCATTGCTTTGTAGCTCGGCGCCTTGAACTTTATTTAATTTCCTGATTGCGCAAACGAAAACTAGAGAGAAACGAACCGCAATACCCGCGGAGCCGACTAATGTTGTTTGAACTTTACGGACTGCGAACTTGTATTTAGACACCTTTATTTGTGTATCTGCCGCTTTGATGCCTGATAAAATTTCCATTATGTTCTCGACATCCCCTCACGTCCTGACCCTTTGAGGGAAACGTTTATTTAGTTAAACCACCAATAGGGTTGTTTCCAATTTTTCGAAACGCTTGTATCACGTTCTATATTAACTAAAAGTTGCCCTAAAATTCAACTTTTATATTAAAAACGGCTTTAAATATGTTAATTTAACAAAATATATTTTGACAGATGCTTTCGCGCCCAAAACGCTCTTTGAAAATTGTGTGACGTCACAGTTTACGGTTTGACACATAACTACATGCGAGTACGAACTATCAACTGACATTTGTCATTTGTTGTTTATCGCCTAACTGTCAACAGTGTCAATCCGAGAGTTGTGACGTGATCAGAATCTTCAATGACGTTTCGAGTTTGGTCACGTGACGTGTGCCAAAAGATATTTTAAATTAAACATTTACAAAAATATGGTCATTACAGGTCCCCTAAAAGTAGTTTAACATGTTCTTATAATCCAAAAGATTTTATTGGGATACAATTCGACCCTGAGATTTGTAGATGGAAACAACCCAATTCGAAAAGTCGGTAAAGTTTTTGGTAGGGTTTTTTTTTTGTAGATATATCCTAAAGCAAAATAATCAAATAAATGGAAAACTAATTAGTAATACCTAACGTTTGAAAAACATAATAATCACAGTTCGTCAAAATCATATTAAATATTATCCATATTTTTTCTTCAATTCGTTATCGATTAAATATATAGTCGATACAATTAAATCATCGTTAGTAAATTTCAATTTATTTCATTTCGTGCCATTCCGCGTCCACTGTTCTGTTTGTAAAAGTGCAATCAGACGGAAGCTATCTACAAAGAGATCGCTGTCATTCACGTATTCGGTTTGCTGATACAATTGAGAAAACATCAGAAAAGATCAATGATTTTTGCACCTATTTTAACCTCACTCTAGTCTTTTGTGCGATGATGTCTATCCTCAACCGAAGTGACAGATCAAATATATAAACAAACCTGAAGTACAATCAATGAAAAATAATTGAGAAAAACCAGCCAAATGCATGTTGGCCCATGGCCATGCTTAGTGTAGGGTTCTTGTAGTTGCTCATCCGTCACAATATGTCTATCGGTCCATAAGTTCTGTCACTAGATCTTTATTGATAAAAAACTTACGGGTTACATTTCGCTCGGGTTATTATTTACATACCTATAACGTTTAAAAGTTTATTTAGTTGAAATTACTTACAATATAATTTCACATAATTTACTGTCTCAGTTTTGCATAAATTATATTCCAAAAATGTCGTAAAAAGCATACCATAAACACGCTCTCTTTACAAGGTGATTTTGATCCCTATTTATTTAATTTCGTTTTTTACGTGCTTGAATCTTATATAAAGCAAAAGCTGTTTTTTTTTATCTTATCTAAATATATAATTTGTGTATTGGACTGCCGAAACTGCTACTGTACCTGTGTTGTCAAATCCACTCGTTGTATATGGCAGTCAAATCTAAGCGTATTAATGAAAAGTCACCGCAGTTTGAAGTGCATTCGCTGAACTTGTCGGAAAACTAAATGCTGGTGATAATGTTCTAGTAAAGTAGGTTCATAGTAAAAAAGAATTTTAAAAATTTGATTAATGTGACACTGATTTTTACTCCTTTTTATGATGGTAAATTTTCACAATCCAGCCACGTGGCGAACACGAAAATCACAAGGTAAACAAGAATTAAATAAAGTTACGATATAAATTTTAAATTAAACGAATATTACGTTTTGATGAGTATACAACAATCCTACATTTTTTATTAAAACTTTTGTATTACATTTTATCAGCTAAAACCTTTATGAGTATGACAGAACTTATGGACCGACAAAAGTATATGACAAGCAAACTTTGCAGCGCTTTGTAGGTAGTTACGTCTTTTTACTAAGGGATGACTTTTTTCAGTAACTCAAAGACTGCTTAACCGATCATGTTCGCTATAGTTTAGTTAAGAGCGTGCTCGCGGATCTTAAAAGTCGGCACTTACAACCCCTCTGGTGGCACACCCCAACCCGACGGTAATCGCTTACCATCAGGCGATTCGTCTGCTCGTTTGTCTCGTATATCAGAAAAAAATTTAATTAAGTGCTTATTAAGTTGCGACTTTTTTCATATTTTTTGAACCCATATATCTTTTGGAGCAAGTATTTGTACAAATATTTACTTTCTCAAAAAAATAGTCGTTGAAGACTCCTGTTATTTATAAAAGACCTGTCCAACGACATCATACACCATAGGGATTAAAGCAAAAAATGCCATCCCTATAGTGTAAAAAAAAAAAAAATTACTCCCTGATGCTAGATTTATAAAGGTATCCGTACCAGATTGCAGCTTTTTAGCAATAATGACCACGGACAGACAGTCGGACAATGGTGAAATTATAAGGGTTACTAGTTGAGTACGGAACCCTAAAAAGAGTATCTTTCTGGTCTTTATAAGAAGTTTCACATCATTAATTGATACTTTATTGAATGCAAATGGTTTGTTGATGAAAATACAAGGATCGCTAAATGTATGCATATAAGATTTGAGGAGTTTCCTCCATTCTTCATAATAAATAAATCAATCTGGATCTATAAAGTCGAAAAAATATACCATCAAGTGTCTGCCCAATTGCCCATTTGATCGATAGCCTTTGCCTTGATTATTAACTACTCAACTCACGCTCGGAAAAATTCTAAACATAAAAAAATATATAACCCCATACAATACTAAACATACTCGTAATTACTTATAAATTATCAAGATCATGTAGTAGAATTAATAGAAGTCATACTAAGATAGTAACTATCGCTAAAAATCCCAGTGCCTGTATAAAAGACCCAAATGGTAGCATTTTATATAAAAGCCATTTTGGACCGTTTTGGGGTTAGTAGGTACATATATAGGTATTTATTTACCTTAAATCTTGATTTGTATTCCTGCCGCTTCGCTGAATAATAAATTGTTTTCTGACATGTTCGGATAAAACCTGTGACCTGACAACACCCTGTGAGAATATATAGTGCTTTAGTATATATAGATTCTGTTTTTCTTTGCTTTCTCCCCGAAAAGATTTTACTTTTTCAGTGAATATACTACTAGTAACTGAAATGGACTACAAAAGTTATGACAACATTTCATATTTTTAAGTGCTACTTTTTATTGTCTACATCGAAAGAACGCACTAATTTAAGGTACCCGTATTTTTTTTATTTTGCGTAAGTCCTATTATTCTGGTCATAAAATCTATTTATATTGTTACTTGAAACAAAAGGGCGTATGTAACAAACGTCATTTGTGAGAATCGTGACGTCACGGATCTGTTTCATACACTGGAAAAAACCTTGAATTAATTTACGTTTGAGCATAGACAACAGTGCGAGTGACATAACCTCAAAAGTTAAAAATAAAATCACAAATTAACAAGTGTCACAAACGTCAAAACTCAAGTCATACGATGGTTTTCATCCCGTTTTCAATGACAATGACAATGTCAACCCAATCGGAAGTCATTTTTTTGCTTGTAGTGGCAGAACTGAATGAGCTGGGTGACGTCAATTTCCGTTTTAACTATTTTTAGAGATTTTGAACACAAAAATTCGTAAAAAATATATAAAAAAATTTTTTTTTTGTAATCTACAGGAGCCCCTCTCGAAATGGTTTTCGATTTAGGGATATTGAAAATTTTGAAATGTTGTCAATTCAAATGCAGATAATTCAATTTGTTGTGTTAATGTATCGTTTTTAACGTATTCACTACCAACGTTTTCGTAGCGCTACACGCGCGATTTTAGCGTTTTCCCGCTTTGTAGAGGAAAGCGACGACGAACAGAGCGCCACCCAAGCGGGTTATTGGCACTTCAATGTGTTAAATTTGTTGAACTTGCTTTGACGTTTATGAACGCAATGTATTGCGATTTTGTTACGTTTAAAACGTAACAAGCAATGGCGTACAATTATTGAAGATTTTTTTTTATTTGTATGAAAAAAAGGATATAATTTTTAATTCTTATTGAACAAACGGTGACAGTTTGAGGAGTATAATCCATGTTTTAATTATTTGTTCGTGTCACGGGCCCCACCCGGTATATGAAGATTATTACCAGAAACGACGTACTTACTCGTTTAGGTATAATTTGACATTTAAAGAATAAAATAACATAAAATAAAGAATTAAGTATTTTACAACTTTGAGATTCTAACGGCCCGATTCGAAGAATGATTAGGACACGTTAAAGATCTTTAAAAGATCGATAACTAAACGACATGTCAAAATTGACATTTATTTCGATTCCGCTGTGATCCCAATAAGATCAATCTAATATATTTCTAACGTCAAAGTGTCTGTCTTCTACGAATATGAACTGTCAATTATACGATATACAAACGATATCTAAATGAGAAGTTATCTAAACCAGAACTTATCGTTATCGTATCTCATTATTCAAATCGGGCCGTAAGTATTTAGGTGGGTAGAATACTAATTGTATTAAAGTTACAGTTTTTAATGCGTGTGTAAAAGCTTCCATGTAATTCGTATTCAATGGTACCTATTGTATTTTAAAATATTTCAAGTTTTCAAGAAACCCATTAAATCCCATTAACTACTTGTTTAATTTGTTAGAGCTGGCACCAACTGTTAGGTCAGGTTAGGTAGAGGTTAAGTTTCGTGTTAGTTTACGAAGAAATCTTCATAGATACCTAAGTGCATTACATTACAAAAACTTTCCTTGAAATAAGTTCATTTTATAATTATTATTTCAACACGAAGAAGCTAGTCGTAAAAAGTACTCCATTGCGCAAATGATGGTTTTAATAAATGTCGACGTTTTATGAGACAGTGATAAAGAGAGGTCAAAGTTGTAAAGTGCTTAATGCGTAGGTAGGTATGAATAGACGTCTCCGATGTTATATTTTAAATAACGTTTTTTATAGTGTAGTGTTCTTTTCAGTCAAATTATACCTATACGAGTACGTAGACGTACCTAGTTAATTTAAAGACTAGCAGACGAGGGTAGTTTTAGTTAGTTTTGTAGTAGTAAAAAATATACATTTTACAGTTCCAAAAGGCAGACTTTATGCCACACGGTATTCTGTACTAGTCGCAGTCAGCCTTTAGGCCAAACATTATTTTTGGTTATAATCTTCCTACATTTGTTATGCGCAGAATTGAGCGAAGACAGCGTAGATGGAATGAATCTAGTGGAATGAATAAAGTGGCAAGATAGGATACCGAACACAGAAGTCCTCCGTCACGTCAAGATGCCTGGTATCGAGGCACTTATCATCAAGCACCAGCTAAGGTGGGGTGGCCACGTCGTGCGTATGGGTAATAACAGATACCCAAAGCAGTATTCTACTCGGAACTCTCCAGCGGAAAGAGGAAACAAGGGGGTCAGTACTTGCGCCATAAAGACGTCCTCAGCGTCACCTGACCACTTGCGGTATACCGAGTGATTCCTGGGAGAAACTTGCGATGCGTAGAACGGAATGGCGCGTAACTGTTCATAAAAATGTAGAGCAATACGAGCAGCGGCGCTTGGAAGACCTGGATGCTAAGCGCCATCTCCGTAAGACGCGACCGAAGCCCTCGTACACCTATACCTATAACCCAGCTGGCCAGCTTCATTGCGCACCTTGTTATCGCATTTTCAAAACCAAATTTGGCTTTGCAAGTCATATTAGAGTAGAGCGTTCCATGTTTCTGAATAAAAACAGTTGAAGGAGTCGCCGTCGTCGGATACGGCGAAGAGGACTATATATTTATATACATTTGTTAAATAGCCGTTGTGTCACAACTCCTTGTCCATTCGCCCTTGCACGCGTATCGAACTACGTTTTTTAATACAGTTGCGAAAAAATAAGAAAAACAAGTACTTTTTTATGCATGTTCTATAAGACAGAAACAATCCTAAATATAAAATATTATACTATTATTACCTAAGTATCGTTATTTACGATTATTTGTGTAGGTATAGTATATTTAAATTGCATGAAAACAATATCGAATGTTCCCTTTGGAAACTTAAAACATTCTTGCAGTAAGAAAAAACGCCTCTTCTTTTTCCATTCAGACCACTTATTAAGAAAGGTTTTTCAATATTCAATATTAAAAAATAAACGTGTTATAATGATGAAGAGGAAAGCAATAAAATATGAAATATGCTTATATTTATTATTTTTACATTAACAGTAGGTTTTTATGTTGATTACGACTTTAAAAGGAAACTAACATGAACACTCATCAATAAGTAGTCATGAATTGTAACAAGTGGAAAAGTAAAAAGCACTAGTTTTCGAAATCCAACTTTCCGCACGCTAAACAGCTACGTAAAGTAGCACTTTTTGAACAACTGTATTAAAAATATTATTTTTTATGTTTTGCCACAACCCTATGGGTTTCATGTCCTATACTGTCTATACTGTGTAGTGTATTGAATGCAAATAAAGAAATGAAATGAAGCCATCTGAGCAAGCTTCTCCCGTATATAGTTATATATTATATAAATATTTAACATATTTAAAGTAGGTAATTACACTCCTACAAGCTTATTTCCTGAAAATTACATTGATATTATTTAGTAAAACAAGAATGATCGACCACTTTAGACAATTCGTTTGTAAAAGTTTAAAAGCATAAAGTTTGTAATCGATAGCTGAGCTGAGTTGCTCCTTCTGTTCCAGTATATGTACCTATGTGAGTGCTGCCTCGAAACTTTCAACATTCCCAACTCTGTATCAGGAACTTCGGTACGAGCTGGTTGAGTCAAATTTACAGGGTATTTACAGCATGCGTCTGAGTTTGAACAGGCGTTGTAAGCTAAGTGGATGGAAAAGACACATACAAGTAGGTACAGTCAGCATCAAAAGTAGCGGATGAAGCAACGCGCCAAAAGTATCCGATATTCCGGATAACTTCTCCAAATATAGATTAATTTCTAAAATTCGCGTTCAAAAGTATATCTTTTACAGTCTTAGTTGTACTATAGAGTTGTATTAAAGACATCACTTTTTGTTAAGCTGTTACAGAATGGTAGTTACTTATGAAACGTTATTTGACCCGCTACTTTTGATGCTGACTGTACCTACCAATGAATTTTAATGTCTCACTATTTTTTTTGTTTTGGGTATTTGTTACTTTTTTATTTAGGGACAGGAACGGCTGAATAGTTTCGCTTTCGTTTAGTTAGGGTACCTACTTCTTTGGTCGTTCCCTGGGGGCCAAATCTAGTTTGCACTTGTTTTAACATTCAAACATCGCTCTTTTTTTAAACAATGAGGAAGTTTTGATTTGATTGAGTACCTATAATATTATTTATAGTACATATGGGGCTACTTTATAGCACTAGTGCGAGAAGTAGCATATTATGTTACTGTGTCGAACATTTAAAGGGCCATATGTACTGTAAAACGTTGTACGATACATGTGCGAATAGGTAATTCGCAACTCGTGTCGATTTAAAACACTCCCTTCGGTCGTGTTTTAATTTATCGCCACTCGTTTCGAATTTCCTATTTTTCGCACTTGTATCGTAATGTACTATTATGAACGGCTGGTATGTTAGAGATGGGAACGCGACCTAACGAGCTATAAAACTGTGCAATGAAACGTTCTTTGAAGATTAAAGGAGAAGTTACCGCTATGCGAAGTTTGCTGCTGAGAATTTCTTCACTGTCGCCTATTGCGGTGTTAAATCAACGTCTTTTGTATATCTTCCTCTGAACAGATTTTACAGTTCGTTTTACAGGCTCGAATGGATTCGGCTGACTTACTCAGATAAGCAACTTTTGGTTATATAACGTTATAGAAGACTTTTATATGCTCAACTTACCTACTTTATCTGCTCTCTTATACGGTCGGTTTCGAATAAATAGGCTTTGTGTAACTTCTTAAATCGCATGTTTTCCTCTCTAACTTTTGGTAAGTTTCAGGGGCGTACATATAATGTATTGTAAAAAAAAATTATAATCAAAAAGTCAAACATGTCACTGTTATGTAAGGTACTTGGTGTTTTTAAGGATTAGTTGTTTTGAAGTTGCCTTATGACATAAAAGGCAAGTCACGTGGCGTTTATTTTAGTTGCCCGCGAAACGAGATACTAATCGTAAATTCTCTTGCAAATCACTTATGATGCATTTCCAGTTGACAACAACGTCAAATACCTTGAATTTTGGTTCAACGTTCAACGGGGAGTATAATTTAAGTTGTCAGTAATCGTTACGAAAACTATCGAGACTGTTAAGACTCGGTGGAAATTGCTTAATGGCTTTTAAACTTACTTATGGCTTGTTAGGTAGTTGAGTCTAAATTTCTCTGTTAGAGTATTAATTAGGTAATCGTCTAACTTTCGCTAATTGTCATACATTGAGGTACCTATGTAAGAATATTGGCAGAATTGTTGCCTGGCAAAGTTACAAAATTAAAGTAACACTGTTCGACTGTTTACATGATACGGTAGGGGTCGGGTACCTACTGGCTAGTAGAATATTTGAAGTATGCTTTAAGCGGTTTTCTTTTCCTAGTAAAAATATCAGTACAAGATACAATAGTTATTTGTACAACAAGAGAGCAAAGTTTGATATTTCTTCGAGTGCTTGTTTTGAGTCCCGTGCAAGCGAAAGATTCTATAATATAATTTAGAATGTTGAGCGTAGTAAGGGACTCAAGAGCGCACGAGATGTAAATAACTTTGATCTCATGTAGTACACAAAATTTTTCACGTCAGTCAGCCATAAAAAAATACAGCCTGAAAAAATGTAATCCAGACGGACGGACGGACGGATAATCCAGATGTGACATGCCTATATCATGTGCATCACAATCTACAACAAATTACCTGATCATTTTAAAGACATGGATCTAAAGCTGTTTAAGTCGAGCACAAAAAAGTGGCTTATAAAAGAATGTTTTTACTGTATAAATGATTATCTAAGTTTCTCATGAGTGTTACTAGTATGTAAGTTAATATGTTAACATAATTATATGTGTATACTGTAAATGTATGTACACCTGAAAAGGTAAAGTTTCGGTGTGACTAAATATTCAATTGTATATTCGACCTACAATGTAACCTGATTCTTACATACAATAAAAAACTTTGAACTTTGAACTTTGAACGGATCACTATTTCACTCATATTTTCTGAAGGTATTCTAACAATTAACTTTAATTACCGCAATAAAACAAAACGAAAGAAATTTCAATAAAATAATACGAAAATAATGAATTAACGAACATCAATAATTGTCAGTTCAATCGACAACTTTTTTTTTGTAAAAAAAAAACTTTGTAAGATCCGGACCGAATTGCGGATACTACTATTTGTCAAGTATAGTAGAGATCGTTAAAAGTAGTTAAGTAGAATTATTTACTGCGTAACAATTGCGTAAAATTGTATAAGTTCATTGTTTTGATTGTATAATAAAATACGTAAAATATGGTGTTAAAAAAAAAAAAAAAAATAAAAAAAAATTTATTTCGTGAAAAAAACACGTGTTCTTATTAAATTTTAAACTTTTATTTCATTAATTAATTATTACGAATGAAGAGTCGTAGGGTGTTTTGGAACGATGCGGTCTGACTTATTTCGGGGGTCTATTATAAACCGTCAATATACCGTTGAATTACGTATGCACTTTTTTTGTCTCTTTCTTTTTGCTAATGACGTGAAAGGGATAAAGACAATAGAATCCAAATATTTCGAACTTGTATTAGGCTCTGCACGTTGAAATGACATTCGAATCTAAAGGTCACTTGAATGTTATTTTGTCTCAATCGGTGAGCAAAATGCGATTTTGCTCACTGTTTTTAAGCAGCAAATTACCCTTGTTCGAGCTGCTGACGTGAAAATGTTTTATTTTTAACTGCCTTTAAGACTTCCTTTTTGTATCAAATAGATTGCTTCAAAAAGTCAAGGAAACCTTAAATATTGACACACGCGTATGTTTTGTACTGCATGCATTTTCTCTCAAAACACGTAATTTTCTGAAGAAGAACTGCTAATTTAGACCATAAAATGATAGCATTTTGTTATGTGAACAGATTTTGTATTTATCATTATATCCACGAATATTAAAAGCGATTACGCCACCAGCTGGAGCACGGGTTAAAAAGTTTGAAGACTCTTACAGGACGTAATAAGAGAACTAGATAAGGAAGCGATAAGTTGCCTGGCAACGCTCCAGCGTCCTTACGCTCGTAATTAACTAGAACCGCCGTCCAGCCATGCCATCGCCGCTGCCAACGACAACCATTTATGACAACAAAGTCATCATTATAGTATATCAATATTATCAATTGAAACGCAGACCGTTGATGACGTGCTGATGAGGTAATATAATATATTATAATGTATTAAGATGTGTAGATTATATGAAAATGTTTAGTTGAGAGGATTTTGCGATTGTGGAGCTCAATTTAGATCCACCATACAAGACCCTATTTCACTAACGTTTGGCTGCTTATTTTCCTTACAAGTTTCTGTTTTGGTGCACTTGGTTTACCCAATGTAGAAACTACCAATCTTAAGTTTACTAATAGATGTATGTATTGAACCACAATCTTGGTACTTACCTAATATTAGTACCTTTATAAATGCTGTGTTTCTACTAATGAAAGGATAATATGAAACGGTCAAGCAATTGGAATACCACCGGCGAATCCCGAATTCCTTGTACTCAACGAACACGACAGAGTTGATTATATAGAGGTAGTTAACAAAGCAAGTTGCGAGACTACCGCTTCCTTATTGTCAACAACATGTGGCAAACACATTCGCCTGCTTAATCAAGGTAATGCTTTACAAATTCCATAAGCCAAGTTTAGTTTTGTCACGTTCACGCACACAGGGATAGGATAATATTACGTGCAAACTGATCTAAGGAAGGCGTGAAATAATTGTCGCGATATTGCGGTGCGAAGTTATCGCAAACAGTTTGAGAGCTGGCAGCGCTCCAGCGACGTCCGCGCCCTCTTTATTAACTAAGAACTGTACGTCCGGCCGCTGCCCCGGCCCCTGTGCCGGTCGCGCCGGTGCACAATTACTGACCAACAAGTTATCCCGCGATATTCTGGTAGCCCAAATAAATGTTGATGGCTTCCAAATAAATTTATTATTAGACGTTCTAAGTTTAATATCGATAGTTATTCAAACAAGGTTCGATCCATTTTAACGTCATACCAAAAGTTGCATTGCAACCCTCTAGGTAGATGAGGAATCACTGTATTGACAGTTTATTACCAGGTCCCTCTACGCCAACTCTATATGCATTCTGGGACGTTCTGGCAACATGATCTGTTTGTGATAATGATTACATATGTAGAAGTAGGCATATATCCCAGAAAAATTAGGTATAATTACAAGCCGCCACGAAGTCTCATCTCCTTATTACTGTTAAAGTTTTCGGACAGTTGACTAAACGGACTTCTGATTTAATAAACTATCCATCAAGTAACAAATTCCAAGGTTGGTGTAACTTTCCCATTAACTAGGCAATAGGCATCGTTGTTCGCTTTATGGTCGGTTTAGTTTTAGGTCGGCAGTCGCCAGTCAACAATTTGCAAGTTTTCTGTTTTTGACGTCTATTAAATATCCAACAATTTGTCTCGCGTTCAATCCAAATATAGTTCAATTTGCAATAAATTGCTTTTGGACAGTTGCTTTCCGTATGATTCAGGATTCATTTTATGATTTACATTAGCTGTTGCCAACTACCAAGGGAAGCAAATACTACCAGATAATATTTGTCATTTACTGCACAGTTTGCGATTTGATCATGATTTATTGACCCATTAGTACATAAATCGGCGCGAATATACTCCATAGATTTGATGCGTGATTTGTTTTGGTTAACGCTGATTATTCACGTGTCCGCCCTCGTTCCCGACGCTCCGCTACTATTCAGGGATAATAAATGAGCCCTTAACTTAGGGCTTTCCAATGCCGTAGATATATATTTTAGCTATCGTATATTTACAGCAGAAGTGACTGCGATCTTGCGATCTCTATCGCTCGCGCATGACTATATTGCTGTTCCGCTCGCACAGTGGCATTGACCGCCGGCATCATGCGAGTGCGACAGAGATAGGAACAGGCGGGTCAATGTACAAAATTCTTCGTGCTTAGCGTCCTTACTTTATAAGTACGTGAGCCTTAACCTTGCGTGGATATGTGTCTTTTCACCCCGCAAATGACTTGACTCAACTTGATTCAACACAAATCATAACAGTACAACAATTGGCTACTTGACAGATTTTTAAGCGACTTCAATTTCATAGAAGGAGGAGGTTCTGTATTCGATTGTGGCAATTTTTGTTTATGTATGTACACCGATTACTCCGACACCTGTGGTCCGATTTGAGTGATTCTTTTTTTGTTTGAAAGGAGTTACCTCCAAGTTGGTCCCATTTTTTATAAATAATGTCAATCGATCTTAATTTTCCCGAGGATCAAATGTGTATATAGGACTCATGGCATTTAAGCAGCACAAAGGTCAGAAATGAGAGTCAAAGTCTGACGCTCGCACTCGACGATTGAAACGCCTCTAATAAAATGATATTGTAATGTGACGTCACATTACATGTCTGTCCTAAATGTATGGAAGATCATGAAAATTGCTGTTTGACTCTGAAATATTGCGTTTATGTATGTAGTTGTGTTACAATTTATATCTCAATAAAATGTAAGGAATCGAATGGTACCAATGGTTCTTAAAGAAAAAAAGAAAAAAAAATTTTTTTGAGACTTTAAGAGCCTTGTATTTTTTTATACTCTCAATATGTGATTCTAACATCCACTTTGTTATAATGGAAGGCTCATTTTCTATCCATTTAGCTAAATTTTGTTATAATATTCAACATGTGTCATGTACCCAATTATATTTCTCAGAGAGGCGTAGAATAATAAGGCTTAATTTTTAATAATTGTAAGGTGTAAATAATTTCCTTCTTATTCAAACTTATAATCATTGTAAGGTATTACAATTATGACAAGATTGAACAAGAAGGAAATGATTTAGAAAATGTAAATTGCTTGCGGGTAAAATATTTACAATTTAGGCGACGCACTGTGGTCTGAAATTCGGCTTTAATTGACATAGAAACCGAAGTTGTTATTTTTACGTTTTTTTTATTAAAATAGGTTTTGCCCAGCATTGTTATGGTAACCTATGAATTTTAGACGATTTGGAATGAAAATTGTGGAGTTACGTTTTTTTTTCAAAATAAATGTATGGAGCAGGAACAAGAAATCATCATTACTCAAGAACCGCAAAACAAACCGTAATATCCTCGCAGGTGGTTATACTACGAATTATTTGTGATTTTTTGGCATACTACATATATCCGCCACGGGTGCGGTTTTTTTTTTAAATCATTAATTGTTTCTATGGAAAAAGCATAAAAACCAAATTCAACATTTTAAGATTTTTTTGATTGAAATGGGTTTTGCTCAGTGTGTTTATGCTAAGTTATAAGTTTCACACGATTTGAGTTGAAAATGGTAGAGTTATGATTTAAAAAAAAAAAATGTATATGTAATCAAGAACCACAACAAATACGGTAATATCCTCGCAGATAGTTATGCTAGGAATTATTTGTGATTTTTTGGCATACTACATATATCCGCCACGGGTGCGGTTTTTTTTTTAAAAATCAATTATTGTTTTTATGGAAAAAGCACAAAAACCAAATTCAACATTTTAAGATTTTTTTGATTGAAATGGGTTTTGCTCAGTGTGTTTATGCTAAGTTATAAGTTTCACACGATTTGAGTTGAAAATGGTAGAGTTAAAGTTTGTTTTTCAAAAAAAATTTATGGAGCCGGAACAAAATATCAAAATATCTCAAGAACCGCAACAAATACGGTAATATCCTCGCAGATAGTTATGCTACGAATTATTTGTGATTTTTTGGCATACTACATATATCCGCCATACATTTGCCATGTTCCGGCTCCATACATTTTTTTTTAAATCATAACTATACCATTTTCAACTCAAATCGTGTGAAACTTATAACTTAGCATAAACACACTGAGCAAAACCCATTTCAATCAAAAAAATCTTAAAATGTTGAATTTGGTTTTTGTGCTTTTTCCATAACAACAATTAATGATTTAAAAAAAAAAAACCGCACCCGTGGCGGATATATGTAGTATGCCAAAAAATCACAAATAATTCGTAGTATAACCACCTGCGAGGATATTACGGTTTGTTTTGCGGTTCTTGAGTAATGATGATTTCTTGTTCCTGCTCCATACATTTATTTTGAAAAAAAAAAATCGTAACTCCACAATTTTCATTCCAAATCATCTAAAATTGATAGGTTACCATAACAATGCTGGGCAAAACCTATTTTAATCAAAAAAAACATAAAAATAACAACTTCGGTTTCTATGTCAATGAAAGCCGAATTTCAGCCCACAGTGCGACGGTAAGTAAATGAGAATGATACATGACCCAATATTATAATAGTTAATCATAGTGTGTACCTTATTCAATCACTCACGCTGCATTCAGATATTTTACTAATTTGAAGCATAATTCTTCTTTTTCTCTCTGTATAAAAGACTTGACAATATATAACCATGAAAAGTTGAATTTAAGCTTGTAAAACGCTAATAAAGCCTAAAGAGAGTATCAATTTTTGTAAATGGGGATTTCCATTCCTGACGTCGGTTGTATAAAAATAATAACTGCTGGTGTATTGTACTGTCCCGATGTTGTTTCGTTGGTTATTTATTACTTATCGCAACTTTCTGCCATTCTGGAGTTTTGAAACCGGTATAGTAGATATTTTTAATTGAACTTTAGGGCTTACATTCATACGATTAACGTATAATACATATAATTAGGATCCCCTAGACAATAAATGGCAAAAACCGGAACCCTTATGGATTCGACATGTCTGTCTGTCTGACTGTTCGTCCGTATGTCACAGCCACTTTTTTCAGAAACTATAGGAACTATACTGTTGAAACTTAGTAAGTAGGTGTATTCTGTGAACCGCATTAGGATTTTCACACAAAAATAGAAAAAAATAACAATAAATTTTGGGGGTTCCCCATACTTAGAACTGAAACTCAAATATTTTTTTAATTAAAACCATACATACGTCTGGGGTATCTATGGATAGGTCTTCAAAAATGATATTGAGGTTTCTAATATCATGTTTTCTAAACTGAGTAGTTTGCGCGAGAGACACTTCCAAAATGGTAAAATGTGTGTGATAAGATAAAATGTAAGTTACAGGGGGGGGGGGGGGGGGGGGGGGGCTGTAACTTCAAAAGTAAGAGCATGATAAAACAAAAAAATATATGTGATGTACATTACCATACAAACTTTCACTGAAAATTGGTTTGAACAAGATCTAGTAAGTATTTTTTTTTAATACGATATAAATTGTACGGAACCCTTCATGGGCGATTCTGACTCGCACTTGGCCGCTTTTTTTATGGGGCAGCGGCCAACCCTTCATACAAAGGCCAAAAATGTGTCACGTCAAACGGCCCGATTCGAAGAATGATTAAGACACGTTTAAGATCTTGGTAAGATTTTTAAAAGATCGATAACTAAAAGACATGTCAAATTTGACGTTTATTTCGATTCCGCTGTGATCCCAATAAGATCTATCAACGATATTTCTAACGTCAAAGTGACATTAGTTGCTCGAATCGAGCTGCTTCTGTCAATTTTACGACATACAAACGGTATCTGAATGCGTACTTTTATAAACCAGAACTTATCGTTATCGTATCTCATTCGAATCGGGCCGAAAAACTTCTACTTTTTCCTAATCAGAACACGACTGCCACAAATATGCCCTTAAACGGATCCCCGCTGAATTTGTTACTTCCTATATATTTATAATATTAACAAAATCCAATATTAAATATAATTTAAACACTGATTAAAAATCAAACCTCTATCAAAAGTCAATCAGTTTAAGATTCTTTATTCTCACTAATAACGTAACGTAATTTAAAACTACTTAAATACATTTATATTTATTACGCAATGTATGCAGGTCCAAGGTGTATTATATTGATATACTATATATGTATGTATACAGGTGTATAGTATAGACTAACAGGTACCGGAGAGTCCAGTAAATCTCTTGGACGGAGGTTGCTGCCGAGAACCGTTGTCGGTATATAGCCTAACAATTGGTTCTCATGCAAAATGCAAACGAGAGCCACCGCGCCCCGGACTGTCGGCCGAATAGCTTCCGAGCCACGAAACTGCGGTTACTCCTACCTGCCGCCACTCTAAACAAACGCATACATACGACCTACTACGCTTTTTACTTTTACCTATTTTAATTTTTTAAAAGGCCACAACCTTCTTTTATATCGCCGGACTAAATTGGGACGCTCTATTATTTATGGCTTTGTCCGCACGACAGCGCTCTTTGCAGTCGATATAAATATGAACAAGAAGTAAGGGCTAATGAGATACCCGCATAGAGCATCGCTTTATTTTCGGTAGCTCAAAAGGAAAATAAATGTCAATATTGCGTGTGGAACACTTGCGAGACCAGTGTTATTTATACGGCTACGGGTTCAACCCTTCTTGCAATCCAGTATAGATGTGATCTTCGTTATGGGTAATCGTTCCGGGTCTGGAGGTCGCATTATACTAAAGACAATATTAGCCAAGACAAATTATATTTGGAATATGTGCTCAGGTGCTTACTCGAAACATTTGGAAAATTAAATTGATAATTTTTGTGTCCGCGGCAAGCAATCTGCATTCACTTTTATGTCTTGTTTTCGGTTTCGGCAAATTAAAATTTAATTAACTTGTAGATTTTGTAGGTCCAGGTGGTTATAATTGTTGAAGCAGACCTTCTCTTACTCGTATTTTGACTACAAGTGATGTTTTATGTGCATTTTGTTGTTGGGTTTGCAATGGTTTACAATTTGCAACAGTCTTACACCGGCGAGATCAAGGCCCTCTTTTAGGATTTTGATGCGATTACATCCAAAATTGTTTCTATTCGTACCTAAATACTAATGAAAAATACTTATTCTGTAAACTTAATTCAGATAATTTTAAATACCTGTCGGATATCATGTGCTATAAATGGATATTTGCAGGCAATAAACTTGGCTTATGAAATGGCATACGGGCAGACAGACGGTCATGAAGAAACTTGGGGTTCCATTTTTGCCATTTTGACTGTGGAACAACACGAAATATTTGTGCGATAAAACTGATAAATGAACGCCAGTTAGCAGCTGACTGACGTTTATTCGTATTCTTATGCGCCGGTAGGGGAGATATTATTTTTTGCTTTCCACAGCTTTATATATGTTTTTGAGTGATTGTACCTAGTTTGTAATGTTTAACTATTTGTGGATATTGTAAATAATTCTAATTATTAATATTATTATTTAACATGTAAGCGCTTTGGTGCCTGAACTGTAAGCTTGTGTGTTGCATGAATAAACAATAAACAACAATAAACAATATGCAATGAAACGGACGCGTTTTGAAACGGAGACTATAGATATCTTTAAAAGTCTTTTAGTTGTTAGCAACACTGATGACTATAGATAAACCCACAATAACGACAGATTCCGGCAGCCATTATTTCAAAAACACTCACTTTCAAATATATTCTAAGTTTAATAGCATCGTTCGCAGACGTTTCTGCTTGTTAATAATTTATTTTGTATGGGCAGCACATCGTTACTGGTGAATTTCCAATATGACTTGGAACTCTGGTAGCCGTCTAAAAAGTGTAACGTTCTTACGGTAGATGTCGCTAGGGTCCCCTAGACCCATATGGTGGAAAAATTTGCTGCCTATGTCTGTATCTTTAGGTATTTTAAAAAAGGTAAACAAAATCTACCCTCAAATGGCTCCTTAAGGCAGCTGAGGGTAGATGAAAACATTACATGATCAAATAATGTAGGTTTAAAGTCAGGTCGTTCAGTGACAGATCCACGCGGTTTTGTATTTGGTTGGTTAACCAATAAATATTAAAACTACCCGAAAATGTACAAATTGTTTGTTTACCTTTTTTTAAATACCTAAAGATACAGATGAGGTCTTGGTGGCTCAGATGGCAGAGCGCTGGAGTATCGATCCAGAGGCCGTGAGTTCGAGTCTCACCCAAGACAGTAGTTTTTCCACTTTTAAATTTATTCTAAGCCATTATTTCGTTTACCTACTTTTTCGCCCTTTTGCACAGAATATATTATATTTGCAAACTGATTCGATAATAACATAAGCTAGAATTGTGATGGTTGTATTTTTCGTAACATAATCTCGAGAAGATACGAAACGGTGAGTCAACAATTAATTATTTGTAATTTGCTAAAATGTTTTTAGGCATATTCATAATATAATACACAGAGACCGATAGTCTCCATACGGCTAATCTGTCAAAAGTGAAGCCGAAACACGATCGACGTGTGCGTGCGACGCTCGTGTCTTACGCTTAGGAACGCACACACGTATGTAAAAATATGTTGCCAGTAGTTATTTATTCCCGTCAGAGTAGGGGTATTTTAACAACATACTTATACTTGGTTATGAATAATTTGGAAGTTTGTAGATTTTTAATTTTGTAACAATAGCTTTTTAGGGTTCCATTATTACATTGAACCCTCAAAATTTGCGTGTAATTGTAGTATAGCTAAAGCTTTTCTGACAGTAATGCAGTCAGCAGTATTGTCGTGCCGCAATACTGCTGCGGTCGACTTCATTACTGCAGGTAATGTCAAATATATAGGTCATTTACCTAATAAAAAATCTATCAAATTTGCCGATATAAATATGTATCAAAATGTATTCGTTCCGTAGCAGTGCGCGGAAACCACTGCTAGACACCAAAATTGGTCTGGGCATGGACCGCATCTACTTGTAGCGACGCGACAAAATCGCAGGGTGAGCTACGCCTGTTTTTTGGCAATAAGGTTTAAATAAATTACATTTTACTATTTTATTTTATAAATATGGAAATAATACAATATTTGTAAGTAAGTAAGTAATCATTTATTGTCAGATTGTGCATGTCAGTACCGATGTTACAATAGTATGTTATAATAGCAAGTGTCACAATCAACCAGTTAACGGTATACAAAGTACTTATTCCTAAAATACATTAATACCCCATTCAGAGACTTCTTTTAGGGAAGTCTCAATTTCAGACACAAGTTTGTTCCGGCTCTCTATGACGTTTTCCCGAGAGATATTGGTGCGGCCGGTGTAAGACGCATCACCCGTACTATCATCAGCATAACAATGAATGCCGCTGATTTGCAGCATGTCATTGATATGAAGAAGGAATAGGGTGGGTGATAGCACACAGCCTTGGGGGACACTAGCATTCACAGACATGGAGTCTGAGCATTTACCGTCAACTACGACGTTTATGCTTCTGTCTGCTAGAAAGCTCCTGACCCATACACATAATCTCTCGGGAAGCCCATAAGATGGTAGCTTCGAAAGAAGTGCTTTATGCCAAACGCGATCGAAGGCCTTCGCTATATCCAAACTAACAGCCAATGCTTCACCTTTTGTCTCGATCGCCTGTGCCCAACGATGTGTCAGGTAAACTAGAAGATCACCAGCCGAGCGGCCTCTACGGAATCCGTATTGTCGGTCACTAAGCAACTGGTGGTCCTCTAGGTACCGAAGGAGCTGGCAGTTGATAATGGCCTCCATTATCTTCGAGAAAAGGGAGGTTATAGCTATTGGCCTGTAGTTGGATGGATTTGAGCGGTCGCCTTTTTTAGGGATCGGGTGTACCAAAGCTGACTTCCACGAGGTTGGGACTACGCCAGAAGAGTAAGAGAGCCGAAAAAGACGCGTTAAGACCGGTGCCAACTCAGGAGCACATATCTTCAGCACAATCGGAGGGATTCCGTCGGGCCCACTCGACTTATGAGTGTCGAGGGAAAGAAGTGCCTTACGCACTGAACTTTGGTTGAACCGGACATCCGGCATACAGCTCTCGCACCGCGGTATGGTCGGCGGCGCGTATCCCGCGTCATCCAAAGTCGAGTGGGACGCAAATACCAATTTATGACTACTTATTGATGAGTGTTAATGTTAGTTTCCTTTAAAAGTCGTAATCACCATAAAAACCTACTGTTATTGTAAAAATAATAAATATAAGCATATTTCATATTTTATTACTTTCATCATTTTAACATGTGTATTTTTTAATATTGAATAACCGTTCTTAATAAGTTGTCTAAATGGAACGGAATAACTGCCGAAACACCTGTCAAAGCAGAGGCGTTTTTTCTTACTGCAAGAATGTTTTAAGTTTCCAAAGGCAACATTCGATATTGTTTTCATACAATTTAAGTATACGATACACAAATAATCATAAATAACGATACTTAGGTAATAATAGTATAATATTTTATATTTACAATAGTTTCTGTCTTATAGTACATGCATAAAAAAAGTACTTCTTGTTTTTCTTATTTTTTCGCAACTGTATTAAAAAACGTCGTTCGCTACACGTGCGGAAATGTCATTCTTCACTCGTCCCTTTCCGCACTAGCATCGAAATGTACTATTTCATTTCCCGCAATACGGCCATAAAACAAAGTACACTACAATACGCGAATTCCTCACTGGAAATGCTTTTAAGTGGTTGAGCTTACGAATGTTTACCCCCTCTAGTCCTCCTAGTTGGTTAATTTTCCAATTTTTTTATACTAAAGCAACGTTTACTTACTCGGGCTGAGTCAACAAAACTTGGGAAAACTCATCATACAATAACAAACTTCTTCACTGCTGGATGAATTGTTTTATTATTTTAGGCCAGATACATTAGAAATTATAATATGACGAAAAATAAATACTTACTAACATTATGTATGTATATGTATTTATATACCTTTTTTATTAGGGTTCCGTAGCCAAATGGCATAAAACGGAACCCTTATAGTTTCGCCATGTCCGTCTGTCTGTCTGTCTGTCTGTCTGTCCGAGGCTTTGCTCCGTGGTCGTTAGTGCTAGAAAGCTGAAATTTGGCATGGATATATAAATCAATAAAGCCGACAAAGTCGTACAATAAAATCTAATAATTTAATTTTTTTTAGGGTACCTCCCCTACACGTAAAGTGGGGGTGAAATTTTTTTTTCGCTTCAACCCTAGAGTGTGGGGTATCGTTGGAAAGGTCTTTCAAAATTAATAGGGGTTTTCAGGAAACATTTTTTGATAAAGTGAATATATTCGGAGATAATCGCTCCAAAAGAAAAAAAAATGTGTCCCCCCTCCCTCTAACTTTTGAACCATAGGTCCAAAAAATATGAAAAAAATCTTGGAAGTAGATCTTAAGAAAGACATTAAATGAAAACTATAGCAGACATGATCAGTTTAGCTGTTTTTGAGTTATCGCAAAGTTTCCCCTTCATAGTAAAAAGACTTACTTTAATTAGGTTCTGATTATGCAAATTTGCCTATTTGTTTAACTCGCGTGAAAGGTACCGTTTCATCCCTTGGTTAACAATTTACTATACTTTAAGCTCCAGTTTAGCTTATTGTGACGGAAGAGTAACTACGGAACCCTACACTGAGCGTGGCCCGACATGCTCTTGGCCGGTTGTTTATATTTGTATATGATATATTGTTTTGTTTTGTGTTTATTCTGTGCTAGACTTCTTTTATTGCATCTGGAACACCTACTGACATAACATAATTTTTTTTTAAATTCCGCTACCGATCGCTTTTTAGCGATAAGACCGCCTGTTGTTTACCCCTTCGTTATGTGTTGTATTATATGTACTGTTTCTGTATTGAGGTGTGCAATAAAGAGTATTTGTATTGTATAAATGCGAGAGTAACTTTGTCTATCTGTCTGTCTGTTACCTGTTCACGCTTAAACCGCTGAACCATTTCTGTGTGAAACCAAGAAAAACGATATTTGTATTATGTCTCGCAATATGTTGTGAACTTTGTAGCTACCACATGAATTAATCTGAAATATCTTTGTGCCAGTTATTATTATTATAAATATACATTAATATTTTTTGTAAGCACGGGGCCTTAAAATTCGTAGAAAGACATTTTGTTAAATTATAAAAATAATAATTTCAGCAAATTATTCATTAAACATAACTAATAGGTACAGTCAGCTGCAATAATATGTATCGAAAGAATCGTCGCATAAATATGGTACTGCGCTCTTATTACACTGGAATAAGATGCTATGGGACATATTTTTGAGTAAGATGTGTACGCCCATATTTTTACACTTGACTGTACACAATACGTAAAGAGTACCTCTAAGATTTTGCTTTAAGCTTTTGGTTATTCTTACCTTCTGCCTTTATAATACCACATTAAATTGCAGTGTAATTTTTGAAGCGGTCTCCAGAGTAGGTACAATGATATCTTATCAGTGTTAGTTTTTTTTTATTGAGCAGTAATTGCGGCGAAGAAAACTTCTCAAAGCGAACAAGTTTTTCATTAAGGGTGACCGGACTCCTCTACGTGACGTCATTTTAGCTTAGCCGCTCGGTGGTACTCTCATCATGACCATGGAAACGGTTACTTTCTACGAAAATTTCCGACAAAATAACCCGTTTTAAATGCTCTTTATTGTATGAGGTTAGATTAGTTACCCTGATCACGTTGTTAAAATAAAAATACCTGAGTGTCACTTATATGTTACTGCTGTCGGCGGCCGTCGTGATTTCATTGTTAGTGAGGAGAAGCAGAAAGTCATTCTTATTGTATATTCATTTTGAGCATAATTAACCATTTGTTCCCTTTATTGAAGAATGAGTTTTTTTATACAAAGTTTTAAATTTCTCCTGTTTAATGATTATCGGCATTACGATATCATTCGAATTCGTCCCTTCCCGTAACTGGGCAAAAATACATGTATATAAAATAAAAAGGCTATACGTTTTTGAAGTTTAATATTTCAATTGTCCCATAAAAACATAATTATCCCTTTACATGACTCAATTGCGACGAATAGATTTCCAGACGTATTCTTCAATATCCCTCTTTACACGCGAATCTCGTCATTTCCTAACGTAAAAAGATTTCACAGAATGCTATTCTATGTAATAACAGGATCTTTTTATCACGTTATATGAACTTGGGACTCAGAGAGGTGATTCAGTCTGAGATCGGTGAAGACTTCTCGCTAAACCAATCAGACACAAATAGCTGAGCTGAAAATATTAGGTGAACAGAAACCAACCCGGTAAGGAACCCCAATTTTAACGATACGTTTTGTTCTTCATACCCTACTTGTACTGTATATTTTTATTGTTATATGATAATCAACACGAACTGTATGGTGACTGTGTGGCGTATTATGGCGTTGTGCTCTGTAGCGAAACCAGTTTCAATGGCAGCTAGCGCTGGCTTGTAATTTGGCCTCGTATAAGCAGTCGAGGGAAGACGAGCCAGCGCTGGCTGCCAGTATGAATAGAACGTTTGTCTATTCCCGCCACTCCCGCCAGTGCTGGCTTGTCTAAACAGTGGTGGGGAAACTTTCTTCATGGGGGGCCAGAAAATTTAAAAAAATCAGGGGGGGCCGGAACTGTTACGTCGTGAGCCATATACTAAATATTTCGAAGGACCGGCGGCGGGCCAGATAAAACCCTTGCGCAGGCCGGAGCTGGCCTGCGGGCCGTACTTTGCCCACCACTTGTCTAACTAAACCTAGCTTCAAGTGGTTTCAAACAATAGAAAAGAAAAAAGAAGTATTTTAGTTAACAGGTCTTATCCTTTACCCCTAGTGTAAATTTATTCGATGGCATAACGTGACGTACGCGTTTGCGTTAAGTCTCATTTTGTATGGGATTTAAGTTTCCAAAACGTTCCGCTTGGCGCGCTGTGTCTAAATCCCATACTAAATAAGACTTAACGCAAACGCGTACGTCACGTTTCGAAATCGAATAAATTTATACTAGGGGCTCTGTGCCCCTAGTGTAAATTTAGTCGATAGCGAAACGTGACGTACGCGTTTGCGTTAAGTCTCATTTTGTATGGGTTTTTGAACAGCGCGCCAAGCGGGACGTTTTGAAAAGTCAAAAATCTCATACAAAATGACACTTAACGCAAACGCGTACGTAACGTTTCGCTGTCGAAAATATTTACACTAGGGGTACTGATCTACGATTCAAGTGCCTATGTACATAAGTATAAGTTTACCACTTAAATTAAGCGGCTAATAGTGTTGTGCAGTTGCAATATTATAAATCAAGGTTACTATCGGATGACTACAACATTACTGTTGCAACGTTATTGCTGCAGCGTACTACACTGTCAAAATAAGTGATAAACAGGGCTCGTACATTTCATACCGTGGACAGAAAAATGTCGTCACGCTACATAGAGTATGATTCCTATTAGTATTTTCGTAATAATTAATCATTTGTCAACCTCTTTCGTTAACTGATACATATACAGTGTAAAATAGGGATGTTACGGAGCTTCGCCTCCGGATCCGTTAAGACAGAACTTCCGTTTGGTTTCACACCTCCGGATCCGCCTCCGCCTTCGCTATTTTTTTATTTTACACCTCCGCCTCCGACTCCGCCTCCGTTACATTTTTACCGGAGTTATACCGGAACTGTAGGTATTGTATTAGCCGCGGCAGCGGCGCAGCGCACGTGAACTTTTAAAAAAGGAAGCACAGTCCTCATCCACAGGTTCAAGTTCAACGCCTCTTCAAGAGATAAAAAACAAATAAAACTACAAGATGCGTTTACGAAAAATCTTCATTTTAACTTCGTAGAAGGCATTGGATTTAAACGGCTTGTAAGTTACCTTGCGCCGAATTATCAGCTACGAGGACGGCAATATTTCACGACATATATATATATATATATATATATGCGAAGAAATGTACCCGAAATTAGCAGGAAAAATCGGCGAATTAATTGAAACGTTCGATAAAATATCTTTCACTACAGATATATGGAGTGAACCCAGATCTAATGTGTCGTTACTAAGCCACACAACACACGGGATAGACGAAGAGTTTAAAAGAATAAAACTAATCCGGAAATGCCATACGTTTGTAGGCCGACACACAGGCGACCTGATAGAAGTAAAATTTAACAACATGCTAACAGAATGGGGCATTATTTACGAGAAAATTCACTGTTTTGTTCGCGATTCTGGTTCAAATATGATACAAGCACTGAGGTTGGCCGATATTCCAAACGTGAACTGCACTGTCCATCAGTTACAACTTTGCGCGCGACATACGTTGGAGTCTAATGAATGCATCAAAGATTTAATAGCGAAATGCAAAAATAAAATGTTTTGTTTTATAAATTTAAAACTAGCGCGATGAATCAATAATCTATCTAAGTTTAAGTGTATGTATATACATTTAAGTTAAAAGTTAAGAAGTTATTCTTAATTTGTTTTTATGTTCGCTTTCACTTTCGTTTAACGTATTATGCATTACTTTTTTTATACGTTACATTATGTAATACATTAAGTTTGCCTTTCAATTAAGTTTCGTCCTGACATATATATTTGTTTGTCTAAAATAGATATTTAATTATAATTAAAGCAAAGCTTGATTCTATTGTGTCGTTTCATTAAAACTTGCCCTTATCAAGTCAGCTTCCACTTAAAAAATACTCGTCTCCGACTCCGCCTCCGGTAAACCTCCGGATCCGGCTCCGACTCCGGATCCGGGTGCGGCGCCTAACCCGCCTCCGGCTCCGGATCCGACTCCGTTAAATAAAAAAATAAATCTCCGCATCCGGCTCCGGCTTCGGTAAAGTCGCCTCCGTAACATCCCTAGTGTAAACTCTATATAGCGACACAAGGGCCCAAAGGTTTTTTTGCTGCTACAGAGAGTTCTCGTTATATATAGAGAAATTAATACTAAAGTAAACCAACTATTGCCAACAAATGTCGACATTCTAGGGAGTGAATATCGAGTGACGTTATATGGAGTTTACACTGTACTTGACAATAAGTACAGAATCGTCTAACTGACATTCATCTTATTGTCACTCAACTATTTAATAGATTATTGATATAATAAATAAAACATAGTTTTGTTTTTTAAAATCGTATTTCACGTAACAAGTATTTATTTTTCTACGCGTCAATAAGTAAGTTATCTAGTAGTGTTATCAAAAAAACTTCCTGTATGTTAAATTACGTCATTTTTGCGTCAACAGCATGAAAACTACGGGACCTGGTAATAAAATTATAACAACAATATCTCACGAACGGCCTCTGTTAAGTCTAATGACTACATTGAAATGCCGAATAGGTACTTATACCAGTTATACCTCAATACTACTTTCCTTTCTGTGACAGGAATTCCCTATATATTTACTAGGTAGGTAGGTATGTTAAATTGATGACAACATCGATCAATCCCGGCGGTCCGGACGCGACGTAAAACATTATCGTGAGGCGTCGGTCCATCACGACTAGTGGCGTTGATGAATCCAGTAATATACTTTTTACAGCAGATATGGCAGTGCCAATCAACTTTTTTGCAAGTGACGGAAATATTGGTCTGATATTGATGATTGGATGATTAGGTATTATGTAGTACATTATAATTAAGACTGGCAAGAGAAATATTACGTAGGTACGAAGAACGTAGATCCTTCATATATGCACAGTATGCAGCAAGAATGTTATAGCAAATAACACCCTGTGAGTGTGTGGCATTCGAAGAAGCGCGGTATAACACTAGCCTTTATGTCAATTATAGACCCAGTAGTTAGGTTGCCCGCTGGTGGTGGTTGGGCTTTAATGTTTAAGCTATTCGATACCTCCTAAGAGTCCTAAGTATACTGAGACAAGTGACCATTTTAAGATTTTGCGTTTTTTTATTAAAATACCAATATTTACCTTCCACTGAAAATTCATGCTGAAATTAGTATTCGTTTTGCAAATAAAGTGACGTAAATGGATGCAACTAACTACATTTAATATACTCGAACATAGTATACTAAGCCACTTGCGCCACAGTACACGGTACAGTTAACGCGGAGGAGAGTAACAAAAGTGTGGCATACTGATACAACTCACTGGGTCAACGTGGTGGACGTAAAAAAAACGGATAATAACAATTGAAATCACAACTATTTGATCAATTTTAAATATTTTTATAATTGGGTAATATACAATTCCACTTTAAATCAAATATTATAGTAAAAACTGTCAAAGTTTGACATATAGGTACTGGAGAAAATGCTTGTTGATGCGGCTAAAATACGCGTATACTAGAGTATGTATATTATACCCTTATTTCATAGGAATCTCGCCAGACCAAAATTTTATGCCCTTTAACAAATAAGGTAGTTACGTTCCGTTGTACCTTTGAATCGTTCTCCTGCAAAATACTGATTTTGTACTTGCCTCAGTATACTTAGGAGATATAATATCTGCGCTTGTAAAATCCGCTATGTTATAAAACCCAACTTTACAGGAGACACAAAAAACATGTTTATTTTATAACTTTATATAGAACACAAAAACTGGGGATGTCAAAAATTCAAGTTCTCAATGGGGCATTAAATAATGAGAAGTATAGAAATTTTAACTTCTTATTTAAGGAGCTATAATTTTTTATTTATATTTTGGGCACATAGCGGATTGTTTTTGTGTTGCAAAAACCGATATGTGCTTTTGAAGACACAAGTCGGGTTATTTTTCTATACAATATCACTTTGATGAAGCACTAAGCTTATCTGTACCACATAGAAACGAATGAAAAAACATATTGTTGTGTATTGAACTGTTTATTGGCATCAATTTTTATGATATTATTGTTTTTTTTCCAATTAAAATATAGCAATAAGTTTTTTTAACTGGTAATTTGTCAAAGCATGTCAACATTGTCCAACATAATGTTTATCAAGTAACCAAACTACCTATTCTAACTATATATCTTCAGGCGTATTCTGATTTTAACAGGTTACGAATTTGATCTAGATTAGTAATGGATATGATCTGTCAGTGTCAAAATCCAAATCATCTCAATTTATCATTGATAAATTTAAAAATGTGTTTTATCTGATATCTAAACGCACTTAGATATATACATAGATATATTGAGATATTGTCATAAAATGCATTGTAATCACGATGCATAAAAATACTTCAATGACTGTAGTCTATAAAATTTAGTTTTTTTTTCTATATATAGTGTAGAAACGTACAAACACTGAGCTTCTACCTATGAAGCCGATGGTGCTAGTTTGTGCTTTGTCTGGTATCGATGGTTTGGTAAGATGGTGCTTTGTTCTTTGCGTTATTAGAGTCCACTCTTAATCAATGTGTTCTCTATTATTATACAGCAGGGACCTTACGGCGTTCACCGTCGGACCACCGGTTCTTTTACCAGGACGTATGGACTTGTAATTACTAGGCAGGTTTTCGGTATCCTTCACAAATGTATTACCTATATAATTTTCTTACGAGTACAATATACATCATCATTATCATCATCATCATGTCAGCCCTTTATTGCCCACTGCTGAGCATAGGCCTCTCTTCTAGTACGCCGCCGTGAGAAGTGATCCGTGGCCATATTATACAGTTGTGATGATCTAGCTTTTCGATTACTATTAATATAATCGACTGGTGCGTAGGTATAATGTTTTAAGTCCTTTGATAGAGTAAAGTGCACACTATCAACCTCTATTATATATACTCCTTCAGGTGTTTCGTTTAGTTCTGTAGTTATCTCTATTACCAATACGTGGGAATTTTGCCTATCTTCAAATATAATTGAGAACAACTGTTCGACTTTAACAGAGAGTAATGATGTTTGACTTTAACATGACTGCTTGAAATTTCTTAAGTCATTGGTTCTTGCAGTTCATCCAATCCGGCAAACAAAACAATCGAAACTGAACACAGAGTAACGTTTATCGTTAGTAGCGTTTTTGTTATTCAACCACGTAGAATACGTGCCACGAACCAAGATCCGTCTATTCTAAAGCCTCATTAACCAGATCAGAATAAACAATAGGTCGAAGCACGGTCGAAGAGTATTGATAGCAGTTTGCTTCCGCTTCAGTCTCCTCTAATAAAGAAGACAGTTGAATAATAAATTTCTTTCTTATTTGCCAATGAGACAAGCAACCCTGCACTCTGGTGCGTTCCATTTTGAAAAAGTGAACTTGAACCTGTGCAACACTAACAAATGTTCACTTCTAATTTATATGTGTTCTTAATAAAAAAGTAACAAATACTTATAAAAACCATTAATGGACTAAATATTATGAGAGGGGCCCCACTGGTGCGTTGCGTTGCGTTTACGCTGGTGATAAAACAACGTGACGCAACGCAACACAACAGACCAGTGGGGTTGGGCCTTGTTTCGTATCTGAATCAAATAGAAATGTAATTATCTCACTATTACTAACTCAAAAAGCAAATCGGTGAACCACAAGTTATGAAATAAAACAGAGGTACCTATGTATGTATGTGCCTACATACAAACATATGTAGATTGCTAATTCTTTTTATGTCTTTGCCTCTTATGCCTTAGTATGATACACAAAGTGCTAGAGGAAGACCAAGATAACTCTGCAGTGATTTTTATGGCACAGACGAACAAGTGTTCATGGAAGTTTGACGTTTAAAATAACACTTGCACGTCTGTGCTATAAAAATCGCTGCATAGTTACCTTGTTCTGACTCTATTGTATAAAAATAACTAAACTAACTAATGTAACAAATCCTTGGCACTAAACAGAGTTAAATCACTATTTTTTAAAGCGTTCCTAGGTCACTTCGATTATCTGTTTGCAATGAATTCATATAACAATTAACGTATTTTCATGTTATATTTTATTAAATTGTCTACCCACTTGTATGTAATACCCGCTTTGTGGCATAATAAGGCGCAATATAACCGTGATATGTACCTTTGGTAAAAACAGCTATGTGATATTTGAACATTTAGCGCATTTTGCGCGGCTAAATGAGGCATATTTTACATAGCTGATTTTATTTTTTTGTGAACCAATTAAAATAGAGAAAAATGGATTTTTGAGGAATATGCGCCTTTAAAAGTAGTTTCAAAATACGTCAAAAACCATTTTTCAAAAAAAATCACATGTTGGATTTTACAAGCGCAGCGACTTTATTTATTATGCTTGGGTAAAAAAAGGGTAATTTAAAAAAAAATGGGTAACATAATGAAACGACTAAAACATCTTGAACTAAGTGATCATTTCATGTAATAGGTATGTAGGTAATGAAACTCAAAACAGGTAATTATTTCGTTCTTTGAAGTCCCCACCGAGCTACCCAAAATATTTACTGAGATTGCCAGGAATAAAGTATGATCTCCACGGTTTGATTAAATAAGCGTAAGCTCCTCGTGTTCGTTTTGCGTTTGAAAGACTCCTACGCTAATTGTCAAACAAGATAAGAAAGTTATATTTCCTCCAAATTAACTTACGATGCTTACTAGAAGGAAAACTCTGATCTGATGTTTTGCTGATGAATGAAATGTGTTCTCACACAATTTTCCCCTTGAAAAGGCAGTCCCTCTCGAGTGAATGTTTGCTATCTTACATATTCCTCCGCCGAGCCTTTCTAACGAATGAGTGCTTGCTTGTATGTCAAAGAAACGTAAATGAGACCTTTAAAACGAGCTCTGTGTGTCACTCGGAACTTGGACTCCGTTTCTTTATACTGCGCGAGCGACTATAAATACGTAATGAGGCAATCAGCATTTGCTTAAAAATGATCCGCGTGCACGGAAATATCGTTGCTTGCTCTGGTTTTTAAACGTCTTTTAGTTTCCGAATTTTCGTATGTTTCATAAGAATATTGTTACTTGAGTCTTTAATTCACTCCAGCCTGCAGCTGTCGTGAATATAAAGACTCTCGTGCAATATTTCACTTACCCCCCTCGTGCAACGGCACAATATACTACCTATTTGATCACGCTTGCTCGATAAAGATATTATATGCAGGCATACTGAAGGACTAAGGCATGTATTGCTTCTGGGGGAGTTATGGATTGTGAAAAAAATCCATAACTCTCGAGGGAGTTATAGCTTTTTTTATGGTGTCTCTAATTCATACGAACCAAGTTGGTATGAAAAAGTTTTAATTTTAAAATACTGACGTTTATAATTTATTTTTATTGTTTATGTTAAAAATATTTTATTTGATTAATTGAATAGTCATTTAAAATATTTTTACAGATGCTGGATAGGTCTGTGCTTTCGATGCCTAACCTGTCAAATAATGACAATATGACGGACGAATGATTGAAATGTCACCGTATTTACGAATAATTTCACTTAAAATTTAGTTTTTTCTTCGCAACTGTGATGTAAATCATTGTGTGTGACTCTGGTGGTAATAATATTGCAAAACACACACGCACGCACGCACGCGCACACGCGCACACACATCATTCAAGACTCTTAACTTGTCTAGAATACAAAATTTCGTAAAGGTAGCTCAAACATTGAACTTGGAAACCACAAATAAAATGACTTATATTATAATTGAATATGAAGGTACAAAAAAGGTACAAAAATTTGGCTTTTATAGAATTTATCAATAACCACGGGAACATAGCGTAATAAAGTACACCTGCCATTCTGACTGTCAGGATGGCGGGTGTACTGTTTTTTGATGATAACTTTACGTACCGTGAGGTAAATTTTTTTTTAATGGAGGTACTAAATAGTACAAATTAGGTACAAAAATATGGTATTCTTTTCAATTATTTTTATTTAGGTACACCCGCCATTCTGACTCTCACTAAATTATTAGTATTATCAATTTTAATGTTTTACGCATAATATTGGAGCACCTTGTCTGCGTTCTACGCTTGGTGCCCGAAGGGTTAAGAATAGGGGGATGACTATTGATAGAGCTGCGGGAAAGGCTACCGGCACACTATGAATCAGATCAACAACTGTAATGTACGCCGGGCCAGGTAATGTAACCAACAGAACGATGAGTTACACTCGCAATTTACCCGAATAATGAAGCGTCATGGTTGTTATTCTCATCGCTTACTGATTTCAGGTGTGTATAATGATTATTTGAGACATTATGCGTGTACTCTTGTTAGTAATTACCGATCTATCTATATCTACCGATTAAGACATTCTAGGATTCGTACTTTACTTTCCCACTGCAGACGATGTGATAAGAAAATTCGCTACTAGTCGAGAGTTTTCTAGCTGCCATCGTGCACTTGAGCTGGATGCCTGTAACATACCATCGCGTCCGCTTATTTTTGACTGAAAGCTGTTGCCGAATCCTACAACAAACCAGGCGACGTGATTATATTGTTCTCTACAAACATTTTTATACATAGTTTAATACGACGTTACATTTAATCTGATTCATTTGATTGATTTCAGGTGCGCCGGGGTAACTGCACCATTTAACTGATAGGAATACAGCAAAATATTGATTACTAAACAAGTATCATTCATTTCATAAAAACAACTTACAAAAAATACCCGTGCTCCGTAGTCCAGGTTATATTGATTTTAAAGTAACAAAACAAAGAATACTTAGCAGTAAACCTACCTGCAGTGTAATTTTTACGTATACATTTTTGGGCGCATAAAACGTAGTAGGTTGATAATAAAATATAAAAGTTAAATGAAACTGGATGACATTCCTACGTATACCGCAGGTAATTAATACAAGTCAGTGAAATTATCAACATTGGTAGTACCTAGCAGGTGCAGTTAAATGTATTGGCTTTTACCGGATTCGTTGAAACAATTTTTATAGGGTGCGTGCATGAACTGTAGGAGGCAGCACAGGAGCCGTCAGATTTTTGGCGCGAGGCGTAAATGTGATGTTTTTTGTTCCGATGTAGCCCACAAGATGGCAGAACCTACTATGCACAAGAAAACACGTGACGTGTACATGTGCATGTTTATGGTTCCGATTCAGGCCACAAGATGGCAGACCCTCCAACGCGGTCCAAAGTAGCGCTATAATTTTTATTACGTATTTTTGAACCTATATTTTATGCAGCACCAGTATGAAACAAGGTTGGTAATACAAACTTATTTATAAATGGGTATCAGACTGCTTAAGTAAATATTATGAATACATAGCCTGAGAATAGACGGGTATATCAATTTCAAGAGATGCACACTATTATCGAATTTAATAATAAGTTTAATGACTCGTTAATTATTAATAATGATTCATAAATACTCTACTCATACTGCCATGTTCATTCTCAATAGTTGTACAATATATGGAATTGGTACACGATGTTTTACACACCTTTTTTAAAAATATGAAAGTTTTCGATTTTATTAAACAAACAATATTCGTACGATCATACACAACAGAATCTGATGTACTCGTAAGAACATCATTGATCTCCCTATGCAACTCAATACGATATATGTTTTTAAAAGGTAGAAAACTACAAAGTAGTGGATTTTAGTAACACTTCTCTGCTAAAAGTATGCTACAAGAATGATTTAGATTTTTTTAAAGTTGGGTTTTTTTTAAATGAAAAAAAAAATACGTATTTTGCTGCAATATGATTAATTTTGGTTTCGTGGCTGAAACTTAACAGGCAATTAGCGTAAAATGACAGTAACAATATAGTAAATAATAATATTTAATTATTTGAGAACCGAAACCTAAACAACAACAACAAGTCTTAAAACAGTAGGTATTTATCAATATATACACATTGCAATGACTCATATACAATGATATGCAGCGAGTTGGTAATCGGCATAATCAAAAATCAAAAGGTTAGAATGGCACATCTTACAACCTTAACAGCAGTAGACTGTGATATCACATTCTTAGATCGTTCTAGAAAAAAACGCGATGCGGCGAGACGGATATAGCGCATATATGGGCCATCGCGTTTACCCCGACGCCTAGATTACCTGGAACCGTATTTAAAAACGAAAATTCATTACTAATATTGCTTCAGTGTAACGTAAACATCTGTTTGTCGTAGTCGCTCACATGTGTTTGCGCTCTAGAGTAAGCTAGAACACGAAAACAATATGTTTTTGATATCGTTTTGATAAGCCAAGTACACATTTGAGAATAAAGCCTCCACTCCCGCCCTTTACTGCTCTTCGTACATTGAACGGGAGCACCGTTCATATTTAAAAGCTTTTCCACAGTGATCGTTAACGCTAACGGTAACTAACGACCAATTAAGTTGTGTGACAGGAAATCTCTTAATTGAAATATAATAACACTTGGTCGAGGTCTTGGCTACCACGAGGTCGATGGTAGGTATTTTGTTATCTAAGTCTTTACTAGCGCTAAATTAAAACGGTGTGCTTATAACATGTATCAGAGCTGACTGAGGTTATATAGCCCCATGAATTTTTAACATAATATATTTGTAAAAAGGAACAATATATGAAATCCTGGATACGTGCTTTTCCGTTGGCCTTGCTATTGGTGGATTATTTTTTTTGCACGCCAGCCGCTTTTCTCATCTCTTGTGGGAGTTGTGGGTGCCATCTCTTATGGCATCAGAGTTTACCTCTATAGACATTACTACCTATTTAAGTATTTTGTTAGCATATTCAAACTATTACGAACGTTATTTTGAGGTATATATTACAAAGTACCGAGTTTGCCAGTGCTTAACATATTGTTGCTAGAAATATCTGCAATTTATCCTGTAGTTGTATCAATTTAAGGCATCAACGTTTACACAATCAATCTCAGCGTAGAAAAAAACTTCTGTTTACGCGGAATAAATAAACTGACGTCGATTCGATTACCCACGTTATCAGGACAAGCCAGCAGCACCGATTGAATAACAATGTTTGCATTGATTGCCGGAGACGAGCCAAATGGTTTTCCTCTTTATATAAGGTGACAGAAAATTGTTCTTGACATTTTGGTAAGTCTGTCGTGCGAAATAATCATAGATGTGATAAAAAAATTACAACAATAACTCACGTGATTGGTAGTAAGCAAATAATTTTATAAGGGATTTTAAGACTAATGGCGTTATTCATAAATACGCTGCAAGCATCAGTTGCCTATTAATCGTTTGTCTTAATCTGTCATTTGACTTAAGTATTTGTAAGAAAGAGGTAAACCACAAATTGACTTATTGAAGCGTATAAAGTTTTGTGAATAGGTAATATCATACCATCTAGTAGGAAAGAAAATATCATACCCTCTAGTTAAGCTGGAGCAGATGGCGCTTTAATTATGCTTTTTAATCACTGAATTGACATACCAAAGCAACCTTATAACAAATATTATAGGGAGATTCTTACAAGTCCCACGGTAAGCTCAAGAAGGCTTGTATTGTGAGTACTCAGACAATGAAATATATAATTTACAAATACTTAAGTACACAGAAACATCTATGACTCAGGAACAAATACCTGTGCTCATCCCACAAATACATGCCCTTACCATGATTCGAACCCAGGACCATCGGCTTCATATATAGGGTCACTACCCACTTGGCCAGACTGGTCGTATAATGTATACCTACATACACTGGCTGTCAAATTCAGAATTTATCTTAAACTTTACACATCTTTTTTATACCACGTCGGTAGGAAACAAGCATACTGCCCGCCTAATGGCCTGATGGTAGTGATCTTAGTACATTATCGATTCTCTAATTGTGATGGAATTTAATCACAAATGTGAATGTTCTACGAGCACTCAGGTTCACAGATAATGTTATTGTGCTGTAGATACGCTACTCTTAAAATTATCATTTTTCAATTTAGAATTGTAAAAAAAATATGATCAAAACATATCACTTCATTTCAATTCATAATTTGATGACACGGATATACTGCGTGTGTTTATTTTTTCTATTTTCTATCTGTTTAGAATTTTTCTATTTTCTATATTTCTATAGGTAAATTAAATTATTAAGCTTATTGCACATTTTCGATTACACATAGGTAAATTAAGTTTTTCTAATGGTTCGTCATGACAAACAACATCCCCCGCTACGCATCCTCGCAGATCTCTGGTAGAAACGTAGCTACCGTCAAAATCGAAATTCTAAAAGTGTCTATCATTACTTTCTTCGAATTCTGATTTCCGCGGTAGACGTCTGGCCTCGTACATACCTATTTGTCTTTGGACTTATTAGGGCATGCAACCAATTACATTTTTGATCCTACAGCTCTATACATTAAACATCGGATATAGTTCTAAACCCGTTCAAGTAGGTGGGTAGGTAGGTAGGTAGGTAGGTAGGTAGGTACTTAATAAACTTGAGCGCATCCAAAATATCTGCATCCGGTTCATATTTGGGTTACGCAAGTATGACCATGTTTCTCTTTTCCGCTCACAGCTCAAGTGGTTGCCTATTCGTTTTCGTCGTAACTTTCATATTCTGTCTCTCCTATATTCTATTCTTTTCCTTCCAGCAACTCCCCGCTATCTCAAGGAGCGTTTTAACTATCTAAATTCTGTGAGGCTGTCGCGCAGCCTGCTTCTCTCCGTCCCATCTTCTTCTACAAAATTTTACAACGCTTCATTTACTTTTCAAGCTGTCCGACTCTGAAACTCCTTACCCGTTGGCATTAGATGCGCTCAATCTCTTGCTGTGTTTAAAAAAATCACTCAAAGAACATTATTTATCTCTCCCTTAGTGTTTATATAGTACATAGTTATTTTTACTCTGTAGCTGACATGCTGCTGTCATATTTAACTATGTCTCGGTTAATTTTATATATTTTTATATGTATGTTTATGTATGTCTATTTGTATTCCTTATATGTGTATGTTTATTCACTGTAATTGTGTGTGTGAATGTAGGCTTCATAACGGTTTAGCAACACCTACTTTTTCGATTAACTTCTCTATTTCCGCTACCCAAAGGTTGTCTGGAAGAGATCGCTTTTTAGCGATAAGACCGCCTGTTGTCTGCCTCTAAATTTAATCAATTGTATATTTTTCTTGTATATTTTTACTGAGGTGTGCCAATAAAGAGTATTCTATCTATCTATCTATCTATCTACACACAAAGTAATTGAACAGATTTTGTAATGTAGATAAACGTAGCGCGGAAAAATTAGCATATCTACTAGTGAATGCAATCCCGACTCGGGATTGCAAATTCGAGATCCCGCGGGATTAGAAATATCCCGGAATTTTCGGGATCCCGAGTAGATTAAAATAAAGTAAAATTCGAATGAATTAAAACGATAATAACGGCACGTTTGTGATGGTGACGTTAATTAAAATAACGTATTAATAGACAGAAAACAAAAACCTTTATTCTTTAATATTATTAACCAAATCATCATCAGTTTTCCTTGGAAATTAACAAAGGTAATCAAAACAATAAGTATAACTGTAATAAGAATCAAAACAACAAGGAATTAGAGAGTATTACAAGTGATTTTGAAAGTGACTTCTTAAAAAGCCAGCTGCTGAGAATGCCCTCTCCGACTCAACACTGGTTGGCAACAGCGTGTCGAAGCAATTATATGCAAAGTGCAAAAATCTCCCCCTTGTTCCTCCACACTCAAATAAATCCATTTCCTTTTTTATGACAGACTCTAATCTGTCTAAGCTCGTGGATACACGTGTAAAGGGACTTTTAGATGCTCGCAGAGTTTGTTCTCTTTAAATGACATATTAGTTTGTACAGCAGTAGCACGTAAATTCAAATCTTCTGCAATCATTGAAAGAGGCAAGTCATCTTCGTTTAATACTGCCGTATTAATCTCTGCTTAGTTCGGTTCTTTACGATATAATACGTGTGTTACATCGCTGACGACTGCCGCCCAATCCCGTCAATCCCAAACGGGATCCCGTCATATTATGCGTCGGGATTGATCCCGAAAAATTACACGGGATCTCGCGAGATCGGGATCCCGCGGGATCGGGATTGCATTCCCTAATATCTACTCGAAAATAGGCTGCGTGGAAACGAGATTGAATGCGCCCATAATAGGATGGATGCTGACACAGGACTGTGTCTACTTATATTCAAAATTAAACGTAAATTGTGTTGAACGTGAATCAAGGACATTAAATAAAATGGAACGTTGTACGTGACCTTTAAAAAAGCGAAAAGTAAACGCCTACCTATTTCGCTGATTCTTAAGATACAACACGCAACAGTCATTCCTATCGCTTACCACAGATAATTATTCGCCATAGACAAGCCTGTTACCATTAGATTATCTCGAGATATTATAAATCTTATAATATGCAAGTACGAGCGAGATACGTAGAAAGTAAGTTACACTCACGCTAGCGAATATGTGAGTGACAAACTGGTGGTAGCCGTACTGGAGAATAGAAGGAATACCACACACGTAGGTGATAAAACATATGAAGATTATACTTTATAATTTAGGCCTTCAGTACCCCTAGTGTAAATAAATTCGATTTTGAAACGTGACGTACGCGTTTGCGTTTAGTCTCATTTTGTATTGGATTTAGAAAGAGCGCGCCAAGCGGGACGTTTTGGAAACTCAAAATCCTATACAAAATGAGACTTAACGCAAACGCGTTCGTCACGTTATGATGTCGATAAAATTTACACTAGGGGTACAGAACACGGAGCGTAATCGTAACGTTACGATTACGAGACGCGTAGAGTACTGGGCACCAAGCGTCGCGTAAGCTTACTGTCCCGTCAGAAGATGAAGATTTTGCCAGAAGTTTTGTTTTTTACGCTTGTATTACGCCTATCGTAATGGCGACAGAAATCTCATGCGCTACGCTACGACGACGCTTCGTGTGCGGACTTGGTTGAAGTTATTCCGGTTATTCGTACTCGTAGCGCTCTCGTTCTACGCGCATATACGCTTACGCGTCTCCTACGCTTACGCTCCGTGTGCTGAGGGCCTTAAAGTGACGCTGACACTTTCATATTTATACACGATTGGAGGTCTACTCTAATATAACAATTTGTTATGGTTTTGATACGACGTTTACGATCGGTTTGGTGCTTGGCGCGTACCCTCAGATCATAGAAAGTACTAGATGGCTGACGGAGGCGTGGCGCGTGTCGCCGCGACATGGCCACATCGTGGCCATACCGGCCCGCCGTAAGACAGTAGCAAATTAGCTGTCATTGAACAATGTGCGCGTCAATTTTATTGAAATGCCGAATTATAGCGTTATTTTGTGTCGAAATAGGAGTGCATCCAAAAACTATAAGGATCATGGAGTTACATACCACATTTTTTTTCACGTATTAGTCAATAAAACCACACATTTTAACAAATAAATCCAGTGACATATGATTTTTCTGAGTCAGACCATGTTGTCATACAAACGCGTGGCAATTTATCTATGCATCCTACATTGACGCTTTGGCATGGAAAACTATTTGTAGTGTCCATAGCAACGGCGCAATGCATTAAACCGCTAACGATATTCACAGGGGCATTATTGTTTCTTGGTACGACCGCCAACCGCTCCCTTCATTGACGACGCGAAGTAGAGTGGTGCTCGTGCATATAATTGATCTTTGAGCGTTATCGATAAAAATGTTTGGATATAGTGTGTATGAAAGTAATTATTTTTCAAGTAAAATTTTACAATTATTTTATATGCACCTAATGTTTATTTTAATACTTATTAATTTGGATTAAAAATCGAATAGGTAAGCCAAAAAATAAACTGATTTAATTAAGTACAATTTATTTATAACATTATAGTTTATACCTATAAGTATATTTTAATCAGGTTCTTAGCAACGATTCGAATAACTGCACTAGGTATAATCAAATATGTTGATGATTGCAATTTTTTTCAGTTTCCCGAAAAATTCCAGTATTAAAAAAATATGGATAGATGCTACAGGTAGAGGGCCCTAACTGGTTTACGAGCGAGAAAAGTGTTATTTGTTTGGATCATTTTCAAGAAAAATGTTTCCAGTTACACTTCACCTCATTTATATAACGATAGAATATAAATAAAGATTTTTACTGATAATTATGATTACTCTTTCCTTATTATTCGTACATATGATTTAAAAGCTTATTTAATGGTGCATTATGCTTACAATATAATTTACTATAACTTGCTTTCGCAGTTCTTCATAACTCTATGTAACATGCTGGAATTGCTTTCAATTGGTGACGAAATATGCTATAATAAACTGAAACTATTTTTTTAATGAAGCGCTCACGTCTATCGACAATCCCAAAGTAAACAATTTAAACAAACATTACATCAAATAATGACTAAAATTTGATTAGTTGAGCATAAACAAGCTTTCGCATCATGGTACATGTTTTTTTTTTAAATATAAGCTTTGTATTACATTTTATCAGTAAAAACCTTTGTGAGAGAACTTATGGATCAACTAATATACCTTACACGTACCTTAAAATTCTTAGCTCGTAAATAAGGTCAAAAATTTAAAGGAATATAAATTAAGTCTATGGCAATTATTACTTAAAACAAAAATGTCAAAACTCTAAGGTCATGTTACTCATGTTCAGAACATGTAAAATATCGATAGCTCTATCGAATTGTCCTCACTCTAGTGCCGCCGCTCTAGGCTCCTACACCGCGCGGTTTGGCCAATCACAGCGCGTGAGTTGGTTGTCTGGCCACGCCTTTAATGATGTGGTGGGGGACAGTTGGAGACAGCGAGACTCGTTGAAATTATGCTTCGTTATAAATCTCCTTACTTCTTATATCTATGCGCGTACCCCACGCACGACTTTCACTTAATATCGCATGCAACAAACAGCGGGAGCGATCTTCAAGGTCGTATGAAAATAAGATCAAAACCGTAACAAATTGTTATATCTCAACCGGGCTCCTGTGCTTGTGTATAGTTTTTTTATAGTTTATCTTTCTATATTATCATGATTTCAGTGAAGGGTAAACCTAAATCAGCTCATTCCAAATTACCCATTTAGTTTATGTCAATGCTCTGTCTCTGCCTCTCTTATGAAAACTATTTGTTATTTTTATAGGTAGGTCGATCTATATTATGTTAATCTCAACTACCCATTTTCCAGCATACTAACATTCTGTCTCTTTTTTTCTTATGTACTCAGTATGTTTGTTGCATGTCTACAAATTAGTATATAAGTAGTACGGTTACCTAAATAAATATTCATTACATCTCTAAATCTCGTTTCACTCACAACACCCTAGCTATAGAAGCTCCTACCTCAACATTTTTTATGATTTTATAGTTTTTTTTAATAGTTTATTGTGTGTCTGAATGTCTCCACTACCTTGCACTACTTATACCATCCTATACTTAGATACTAATACTTATAAAACTACTCAACGAATTTTATATTTGACGAAATACTGCCTGTTTTATGACTTTTAATCTGTCCTGCGGTTGCAGCATGGTTCCCTTTTTATCACCTGTCACTATGCCCGTCACTTTCGCGCTTACATACTTGTTAGAACGTGACAGGCACGGATGATAAAGAGCCGACCATCTTAGCCCTACTGAGGCTGTAACACAGTCGTATTTTTATCACTTGTCACTATGCCTGTCACGCTAAAGTGACAAGTGATAAAAATGCGACCGTGCTACAGCCCCTGTATTGTTTTCTTTTATAAGAATTATAATTTCTTTACACGCTACAATTCCGCTAATCAATGGTTGTCTGGGAGACATCGCTCTTTAGCGATAAGACCACCTGTGGTCTACCTCTATCGTAAATCAATAGTTTTCTTTAAGCTGTATCTTTTACTGAGATGTGCCATGCCAATAAAAAGTATTCTATAGATCTATCTAATATCTACCAAGGCGTCTTTAAATTATACTCCGGATAAGAAAGTAGGACATGTTCTCCCTTTATTTCGAAATTTCAAGGCGTAAAACGTAATTACACAGTGAAACTTGCAATTGTGTAAATTACATTCACATAAAATGTGACATCGTTGTTCCATTTCTTAAAAGGAAAGGGGATGACCACTTCTCCTTACAAACGTAGTCCCCATTTTCCTCTCTGGATATTGACATCATGGAAAATCATTTTATATAATTTGATGTTTATTAACCATAGCTATGCCCTGCGTTTGACTTTTTACGATTTGTTGATTATTGTAAAACTTAGGAGCAAAAAACAGATTTCATACAATTTTTTAAATGCCCTAACTCTTAACTCTTATAATACTCAAAAATTCAAACGTAGGGGCATAGCTATGGTTGATATGCAACAAATTGTGTCAAAATATTTTCAATAATGTAAATATCCAGAGAGGAAAATGAGGACTGCGATTGTATGAAAAGGCGATTTAGCGCGGGTCCTCCACTTTCGTCTTAAATTAGTAAAAAAAAAATACCTTGGAGCGACATTGCAAAAACAGGACAAAAGCATTTTCAGGCCGCTGCATACATCAAGCACTAGGTACCTAGGTACTCTTAGTGGACGTGGGGCTCTCGCGGCATAAATACACTAAATATGATGATACTTACCATACAATAGACCACTCCGCCATAAGTTGGATGAAGTTCATTGTTGTACTCGGTTCATTCTTCTTCATTTCGCGGTTTTTTGCATAGAATTGTATACTGCAATTTCTTACTGCAGGCAGCCGAAGAAATAGTTATTTGTGTTACAAGGGGGCAACCGTTTAACCGCTCGTGCTATTATTAATACCCGAGCAAAAGATAGAGTCCAAAATTCAAGATGTGGAATCTTGAGCGTTGCGAGAGTTTCAAGGCACGAGGGTTAAACAAACTTTGCCTCCGAGTGAAACACAAAATTTTCACCACACTAACGCGAGGAAAATACTAACTTAAAAATACCAAATAAATCGCACCAAATGAAAGTAACATAAGGAAACAACTCAAAATTTGCATCTGATTACTTTGCCCCACATGTGGATAAAATGCAACTCTGAACTCATTGGTTCACTTTTACCAGTTTGTGTGGTGAAAAATATTTATTTATTTGTGTAACAAGAGAGCAAACTTTGAGTCCCGACCAATTGAAATATTCTACAATAGAATCACAATTTACGTTCATTTTTCTAGAAACGCTTTATACAGAAAGGTTAATTCAGAGTGAAGAGCATTGCTGTTGCAGCGTTGCTACTCCACCGTGATGGCAGAAATCGGTTAATGACATTTTTTTTCATAAATTAAGTTGCTGATGTTGCCGCCTTCCTCCGTCACCCATTTAATAAAGAAGAATGACAATGACATCGTTCTTTTCCTGCTGCTACTGCAATTCTGTACAGCAAAGTTTTAACAACCGGAATATAACCTTAATTCTGCCGGATTAGAGTTTGCCAGCTTTATGTTAAATAATAAACGGGCGTCTTGCAAGCTTTTTCTATGACTACACTTGGCCAGCAACCCCCTATTTGTCGGCTTTTGCAGCAATTTACTATTGTATACTTATTATAGCGTAGCGTAGCATTAGTTATCGCGAAAAGTCTAAAAAAGAAGCAATTACGAATAGACGATAATTATTTTGAACCAATTCGATAGGCTATAGTCATTTATAATTAAAAACTTGGCTCTTGGAGAAGATAGAGGTTGAAATATGATATTGGAAATGCCGCTATAGTATATCTGTTTGTACCTAGTTTTAATGCCAATCTTTCAGACAAACTTAAGACAGATAGAACTAGAAGATTGTATTAAAACTTGCGAAGAGCCCACCCGTCAATTTGTGTTAGTCGTTTTGCCCGAAAGTTTATTTTCTTTAGAGATCAATTTTAAGTTGCCCTGTCTATTTGATACCTGAAATTAATTCGTTAACTTGTTTTGAAGCATCTGGTTGGCTATTATTATATAATTATCAGATTAGTTTATCTATGAAACCATAGAGAAGAAAGTAAGCTAAGTGTGCGCACACCATAATTATATCTGTTTTCTTACTTAATAATAATATATTATATGGGAGGTATGGTAAAACGTAATATTAAAAATCGTTTAAAACTTAATACATATTATATAACCTTAAATCTTATTACAAATAAGTTTTCGCAAATATAGTTTAAAACTCATTATAAATTATATCTACGTATGGAGTGAGAACTCTAAGCTTCCATTTTTTACACCACGTCAGTAGCAAACAAGCATACCGTCCACCTGATGGTAAGCAATCCCGTAGCCTGTGGACGCCTGCAACTCCAGAGGTGTTACATGCGCGTTACAAAGCCACTAAAACTACTCCAACTTTACTCAAAGCTTACTTATTTATACATACATTCTTAAGATTCTGTAAATAAATTCACTCACCTGATGCTATGCTAATGTGTCTACGTAACCACTTACCTGCACAACCAGTACAGGCGTAGACGCGATGAACCGGTGAACTGCATAATGATCCGCAAATCCTGGCAAATTAGGATAAGCGCCCGTGTTGCTGGCAGACGGAATTATACGAACAAAGGTATCGGTTAGCTATAAACACACAGTTGCGAGTGGGACGGTGTTTGGGACTCATTGACCTAAGCGTTAGCAAAATATGTGCGGATGTTCTCTACAGGTCGCAATTCTCAACCGATTCTCGTGAAATTTTGTGAGCAATTTAGTTAGATAGATTTTTCTATCGTTTCGTTTTTGTTTGGCGTTGAAACTCTAGGTCCATGGGGTCCCAGCGCGCACAAGTTTTTTGGAGAAATCGAAACGTCTGGTTGACGTAACTGGTGTCCGAAGAGCTGGCGGCTTCCTCGCACAACGTATCAGTATTGCGATACAACGAGGAAATGCCGCCAGCATCCTTGGTACAATGCCTCGAGGGCCTATTTTAGATATAAGCTAGTTATAGTAATAATCTGTATATATCCATTATGTATATTGTTATTGTAAATAAATATTTTTGGTTTTTTGGAAAATGTTAATTTTTTTGGAAATTGGCATAAAGGGCTTAAGAGCCACTAGTTAATTATATCTCCTCATAGGCGTCAAACACGGAATACGATATAACTAAAAGGTAAAGTAAGTTTTTGGAAAAAAACATTTTTGGTACAAGCTTTTAGCGCTGACTGTAGTTTTCTTTCCACAGACACTTAATACTCATCCAGACAATCCTAACAACCCCAAAACAATTAGGTTGCGTTGTTTTATTGCAGAGTTCCTATAGCCACCACCTGTCTCCATCATCAGATCAGCTCGATGGTACCATAAATGCATTGTCGCTCGACTTACATATGTAGGTATGCAAATTTTCAGCTTCATCGGAAACGGGCAAGTGGGTCCAATTTAATTCTGATTAAACAATTTGTTAAGGGATTGATCTTGTTTTGATACGAACCCAAGCTGAGTGGTGTGCGTGAAATGCAATTAGAGCCATGTCATTAGGCATCTCACGCTCACTCCTTCACTTCCTAATCATTCTTAAAACACTTATTTACGCATTTAAAGACCAAATGGTACAGACGTAAACCGATAACATCGTGGCATGTACTGTCGAGCTGATAAATATGTATTCATTTCTTCACCTTATTCCATTTCATTTAGGTGAAAAAATGTATATATTTTTATAAACTCGACTGTATCTAACTACTCGTGTATATAATGATTTATGTTGAAATATATATGTTTAAGATCCGGAGGAACTATAGGTGGAGAGAACACTGAATGCGTGCCGCGTAAGCATAGGTACACAATGTTTTTTATGTTCGTACAATTTTGATGCCGTACGTTAATATTCTGAACCCGGGGTCTTTTCGTTTCATTTTGAAGCAGCCCCGGCCACGATCGTGATTGCGCTGCTGTAAATAGCCATGTCTCAGTTTGGTCTTAATCCGTCTGGCCTGAAATGTTACAACTTGTTATTTAGCCATTTTAGTTTATTTATTTATTGTTCGGAGAACCAACAGCTATAAATTGTACAATAGTTATATATATAGTTTTCGAACAAACCTCTGTTTCATACTTACGTTTATTTTTTATCGCATTTTTTGTTTATGATGGTATTAAAATTCTTGATATAGTTTTACACAAAGTTAAAAAAGAATGCAACGCAAAGTAATAAAAAGCTGTGTAAAACTATAAATGTTGCGGAAGCTTAAAATAAGATATGTACTAGAACACAACCATAGTCGTCGTATGTGTATATAGGTTGGCGAAGGATGGACTTTTTCTTAGAGAATAAACTTTTCATTTGTAGGTACTTCATAATCAGAGTACTTAACTACTGATTTCTTATTATTTCAGCAGTTTTCTATAAAGGCAACATGACAAGTTATGGCAGGGCAGGTATAGACAATAGAAGTTAATATGTTTAAATCATCAAGTTAGTATTTTGGTTTAGTTTTAGAAAAAAGCAGTTAAGAGTTACAAGTTTATAGTAAAAAATGTGACATTTATGCATATTATCATTTTTATATAATCGCTAGTTTATCGAATCTCGCAGGTACCTTAGCTGCGTAGTATAAAAGTGGAGCTGGAATTAAAAAGCTCTTTATTCTATTATGATTCGGTAGGTACATTATTATTAGGTAGGTATACTTAATATGTTTAATTCTCATAATATCAAATGTGTTATAAACCCCAAACAGGTACCTAAGTATTACTTTCAAAAACTGGAAAAATAAGATTAAAATCATTGATATTTCATAGCACTGAAAACTACAGCTTTAAAAAAAAACAGGAGTTAGAAAAAGTTAAAAAAATACAAGGTTACCTATCCTATTATTAACTGTGAAAGTGTGTGTGTGTGTGTGCGTGTGTGTGTGTGTGTGTATGTGTATGTGTGTGTGTGTATGTGTATGTGTGTGTGTGTGTGTTTTCACGCGTATGAAATGAATGTGAGTTTTTAATTTCACTTAGACTCTCGAGTCGAAGGCTCTCGCAATGAGTGGCTGTTTCTTTAATAACTCGGATGAGAATAACGACTACGTATAGTAGCTACACGTATAGCGCGGTGTAGGGTGTCAGGCGAGAAAGCCTTTCTGTGTCACAGTCGCTGCGACGAGAGCGCCTCGTCCTATATTTTCAATGGAATGGTTTTCATTGAGTTACGTCTAAATTATCTTATGCTTGTTAATTATTCAAGATTTCTAGCGTCCAAGCCAACATTAAATTTTAAATTTAAAGTGTATAATATAACAGATTCAAAGCTTAAATCATGTGCAGTAAACATATTAATAGTTCGGCAATCTTTGGTTGTTATCATTATCACACGATGCGATTCGCGCGTCGCTCCGATGTGCCAGCGGGATATAATACGCACATAGCATTGTCTCGCTCAAACATTTGAGCGATGTACGAATCGCATCCAGTGTGATAACCGCGAAATGTATTTCTTTGAATCATGAGTATCAAATACGTAAGGCAACGCATGCATCCGCCTTTTTTCCTATTATATATTACAGACGTTAAATTCGGTGTAATGTAAGCTTGACCGGACTATTGGTGTATATGCCTAGATATATTGTGTGGATAGTCAAAACCAGTTACTGTTAAAATGTTAATAATAGTTACTGTCAAATGACTAACTTCTGCTAAGATGGTGAAAAATATACTAATCCAGTTTTAAGAGGGAAGAATAGTTTTGTGATCCTCATCGAACGTACATTTTTGATGAAATTTCCATTTCGGGAAAAAACGGTTTCCACTCACTAAATCTTAACAAATCACTTTGATTTTGATGTTAATATCTTCAGCATAATAAATTCTAGGTTTATAGGTTTCACTTAAAAAAATACACAGTTATTATAAAACAAACGGCTTAATTCGACGAAGTTTTAATCACGTTTGTTTTACAAAAACTATGTTTTTTTAAAGCGAAACCTATAAACCTATAATTTATTATAACAGATTACGCTATTCTTCCCTCTTAACAATTTCATAAATAGGTCTTTAATACATATATAAATAAAACCAATTGTTTGTTATACATTTATATTAAGTATTTGCGATAAATTATTTTAGTACATACATTACCATGAATCGCTAAGATCATGTTGAGTTTATTTTTTTCTCAATTCCTAAATCAGCCAAGCTCACCAGAAATCCAATCCACTTACAAAACATGCCTCCAGAAGATTATCGAATTTATGATGCGTGCACAAAACGCATGTCATAGATACAATGCACCACAATGTAAATTGACGATTACATTTTCGAAACTGTATACTTACCACACTAGTCGTAAAACCAAGTTGCAATTATTTCGATACTATAATGTAGGTATCACAAATTTCTGTTACAGGAATGCAATAACAATTAATATTAATGTCAAACAGGAGAGAATTACTGCTGTGGACGCTGTGGTGAAGGGTTAGTTAGAGAACACGTAGCAAGAATATCTTTTTCGTACCTACACATTATCGATAAAAAATAATTTGGGTATCCCAGAAGTATAAAAGCATCGTTTAGTTTAAATGGCAAAAATAATTATACGTTTATGGAAATCTGTTCACTTAATTAATAATAATAATTCAGCCTATATACGTCCCACTGCTGGGCACAGGCCTCCTCCCATGCGCGAGAGGGCTTAGGCTATAGTCCCCACGCTAGCCAAATGCGGATTGGGGACTTCACATACACCTTTGAATTTCTTCGCAGATGTATGCAGGTTTCCTCACGATGTTTTCCTTCACCGAAAAGCTTGTGGTAAATATCAAATGATATTTAGTACATAAGTTCCGAAAAACTCATTGGTATTGATCGAAAGTCGGACGTCATATCCACTCGGCCACCACCGCTTAATTAAGACACTGAAAACACTTGAAGAAGTTAGTGAGAGAATACAAGTTTTAAGGCGCATGGCACAATGCATTCGATTCGCATGTCGACCGACGTGCGAGCGAGATGCGCGTAGCGTTGTCTCGCTCAAACATCGGAGCGACGTGCGAATCGGATCGGCCATGCGCCTAAGAAGTAAAAAGTCTGGGGTTTTAGCAAGTCTAAAGTGTAGCAAAGTACTATGCAAAGTAGAATATTAAATTATGGTCTAGAATAGATACTTTTACAACAAAAGACACATTTATAAACATTCAGACAAAGGACACAATACATTTATTGTTAAGACTGAATAACAAAGACGAACGTATCATTTTATCAAATAGCACAAGTAGTGTTCTGCCTGACTCTGTACACTCACTTACTTTATCCACTGGAATAAAACGCTTATCTACAATCGTCTAATTCTTATGAATGTTGACTATTCAGTCTGGTTTCTTATATCTATACGAGTAAAATCTAGGTGTTTAGTTTTATACAATTTTGATGGATTCGTGTTATTGTGAACAGCATTCTATTCATTTTAGCCATGGTCTATGATAGGGTTTCATTTAAAATATTTAACACGCATGAAAATCGTGAAAATTGATTTTATCCGGATTCTAATATTATTATTATAAGTTTGGCACAAAGTACAATGATTTCTAAATGATAACTAATCAGATAAACGTGCTATATATATGTACCTGCCTATATTCGCATATTGCGACATGAGTACCTTATAGATGATTCTATTCTTGTGGATATCGAGAAGGGGAATCGTCTCAATCTAATATTTCTAAGTGCCTGATGGCATACAAAAAGATCGTGTCATTCACAATAACGCGTGCCTTGACTCGTATTGTCAAGCTATTAAAGGTTAGATTTGACAAATCTGCGCATCATCGTGGATGACACGAACTATATTAACTAAAATTATTCAATTGCATAACTGATAGCATTATTTCAATAATAAACTTTTTAGTAAAACAAACTGTGTTCTAGTGTTTTTATAAGAATACTGATAATAGCGTTCTTGTGAGCATTAGAACCCTGTGTCATTTTGGTCGCGAACGCCCGTATTCTGCTACATTTTTTTTACTAAAAATAATTTGTTCTGCCGTTGTAGATTAAATGTATATGCAACGACATACGTAACAAGGTCTTCATTTTCTGGGGTGGATCAGTTGTTACAAAACTCTACTATACCTCGTGTTTTTACTTCTGCCCTCGAATTTTAGGAATCCATGTTATGTGACTTGCAACAAACAGATAGATATAATACTCATAATATACTTTCAAATGTCTTTCTACATAAAACTCAAAGTTAGGTACCTCTTTTTACATATATGTTAAGTGAAAGGCTATATTCTACGTTGAATTCTTATTAAACAAAAATAGAAATGTGAATAAGAGCACCAATTCTTAAAATTCAATGGCACGGAAACAGCAATAAACCCAAACATATTTATTAATCAATAAATTCGAATCACATTATACAGAAGTATTCGCTCAGTTCAATTTTATAGGTATTTAATATACCTATTGATATATTATAGTGTTTGCTTCCTAAAACGTTTTTTGGCCTAGATAACGCTTTTAGCGCTTATGTAAGTTTGACAACCTGTGATGAAATGAGCTCCTCTTTGTTGTATATATCATCAGGTCCTTCGTACTAGCAATATTAGCGATAGCGAACGTGTTGCAGAAAAATAAATTGTAACATGTCCATTTATACAGTTACGATTTGTTAATTAAATTGTGAATCTACAGTTTTCTGATATGCGTTCACAGAATAAACTCAACATGCGTCATGTTATTAAATAGAGATATTTTAAAATGTTGAGTATCCAATATATGTTTATTTTTGACGCGTTAAAATACACTCGCGTGCAAATAATATGGGTCAGTGACTAAAATCCTTATATTTTGCAAATTAATAGCGGTATCTGCAGGAAACTGTCTATTATAGATAATTTAATATCGAATTTAATTGAAACTTCAATGTTCTATAAGAAATCTGGAAAATGTATTAATTAAAAAAAAAAAACTCGAATTTGGTACTAAATTCAAATTGAGCTCATTACACTTTTGCTTGTTTTCTCACTTTTGTTTTTAATCTGTCAAAGCAAAATGATAAGAGGCAGTTATTGTTGTCTTTGATGGTCATTATTGAATTACTATCATGTCGCTAACACACGATGAATGTACACGTCACACTAGCAGTACGCGATTCACAATTAAAACACAATTAAATTTATATTTTTATTATGTTTATATTTTATTTTATTTATCTATTTTTTGTTAATTATATTTTTTTATTAATTAAAGACCTAAGCTCTCCGAAACATGTCGCGCGAGTGACTAAAAATACGTGAGTGTAATCCGTAGAATTAATTTATCATCACTTTGTTACAAGAAGGCAGAAGTCAGAGATATACAGCAAGAAGGACAGGCGTGTCACTATCTATACAGTCCTCCAACGTTTCCTAGAAACTGGCAGGAACCTTCGAAGACCAGGAGCCGGCAGGCCAAGATGTACTACGGTTAGAAAAGATTGATTTATTGTTGAAGTCTTTTACTGCAGTTGAAGTCAAAAACCAACTTCGGGAGACCCGAACAGATGACATCAGCGAGTGGACTGTAAGACGAAGACGGCGGCTTCGTGAAGCTAATTTGACCCCACATAGACCGGCAAATAGCCCAAAACGTGACAGAGGACTACGTACGCGAATACAGGTGATGGGGTGACGAAGAATGGGCAACAATTATGTTTTCACGTCAGCAGCTGGAACAAGGGTAATTTGCTGCTTAAAAACAGTGAGCAAAATCGCATTTTGCAATCTAATTTAGAATCTTGAGCGTGGTAAGGGACTCAAAAGCGCACGAGATGTAAATAACTATGATGTAGTACACAAAATTTTTCACGTCAGTCAGCCATCAAAAAATACAACCTGAAAAAATGTAATCCAGACGGACGGATCACTATTTCACTCATGTTTTCTGAAGGTATTCTAACAATTAACTTTAATTACCGCAATAAAACAAAACGAAAGAAATTTCAATAAAATAATACGAAAATAATGAATTAACGAACATCAATTGACAGTTCATACGACAACTTTAAAAAAAAAAAAACTTTGTAAGATACGGTCCGAATTGCGGATACTACTATTTGTCAACTATAGTAGAGGTCGTTAAAAGTAGTCAAGTAGAATTACACTGCGTAACAATTGCGTAAAGTATAAGTTCATTGTTTTGATTGTATAATAAAATACATAAAATATGGTGTTATATTAAATTTTAAACTTTTATTTCATTAATTAATTACTACGAATGAAGACTAAGTAGGGTGTTTTGGAACGATGCGGTCTGACTTATTTCGGGGGTCTATTATAAACCGTCTATATACCGTTGAATTACGTATGCACTTTTTTGTCTCTTTCTTTTTGCTAATGACGTGAAAGGGATAAAGACAATAGAATCCAAATATTTCGAACTTGTATTAGGCCCCGCACGTTGAAATGACATTCGAATCTAAAGGTCACTTGAATGTTATTTTGTCTCACTCGGTGAGCTAAATGCGGTTTTGCTCACTGTTTTTAAACAGCAAATTACCCTTGTTCGAGCTGCTGACGTGAAAATAACTATTTCCGACGAATCCAGATTTATGCTCTATGCACATGACGGGCGGCGAAGAGTTTACAAACAGCTAGGTGAACGTTTTATTCCAGCTTGTTTTGAAGAAAAAGTTGCCTTCGGCGGTGGGTTTGTTATGGTTTGGGCGGAATTAGTTTTGATAGAAAATGGAACGTTAACTAGTGCCAGATATGTGATCGGCCCATATTTAATTACTATGGGTGAAAACTCCATGTTCATGCATGACAACGCCAGGCCACACACAGCTCACATTGTAGAAGATTATTTTGAGGAGGTTGGCGTCATCACTATGAACTAGCCCTCGAAAAGCCCGGACCGAAATCCGATTGAGCACGTATGGGATGCGCTTGGGAGGCGTGTAAGAAATCAAAACCCCGCCCCAGCTACACTTAGGGACCTGAAACAGGCGTTAGTGGAAGAATGGGCTAATATCCCGCAAGAACACATAAAAAACTTAATAAACAGTATGCCCAATCGTTCAGAAGCTGTAAGAAGAGCCCGAGGAGGCAATACGAAGTATTAATATGTTTTTTTTTTTGTGTGTGAGGTACCACTGTTGATTTTTAATAATTTCATGTCGTGTTTACTATGTCTTCTGCTACCTAAGCGATATCCCGGCCTTTGCCAGGGTCCGCTTTCCTGCTTGCTCTCCTCCACTCGTGTTTACTATGTAATTTAAATAAACAAGTGAATATCATTTTTAATTTTGATGTTGTTTTATTAAATATGAGTTTATCTAGAATATACAATTTAATGTAATTCATGCTCCTAGCTTTATTATTTTAGGAGATATGAAGGTATTCGAGTTTTTCGTACTGACCCGTATTATTTGCCCGCGAGTGTAACTAAAAATTACAATTGTTAAAAATGTAGAAATCATTCAATTATATGTCAATATTACTAAAAGGGATTTAATATAAAATCCATATTCGATTTTTTAAATTAAAATGCGTCTCCTCTGCTCTTGGATTATACTTATAGGTAGCCAAGGTAGTTTTACGTTTTAACACGTTTACGGCCACTTTGAAGGCAAACGAAAGGTTTTATTACTAGTGCCCTAAAATTTAATTAAAAGGAACGAAAGGAAATAAACAAGACCGTACAAGATAACATGGTTTTTGATTTATCTTATTCCTCATGGGATTACGATAGGTTTTTATTACTTTGATGTGAATTTGTTCCCATTCCGCACACTGATAGATTAAAATAATTTTCGAAAAGTTAGTCCAGAATTATAAACAAAGTAGGTAGGCATATTTTTAATTCGAACCATTAGTTCAAATCGAGTTCGTGAACACAACTACAATGCTTACAATTACTTAGATTTTTTCTTTTATGAATGTTTATTTAATTAAATCGTTAAGCTATTTAACTGGCAGGCGCTATTCCAAAGCTAAATTTGTAACAATCATTATTTTAATTTGGATGGATCCAGAAAGCTGAAAAATATTACTTTGAACAAGCGTTTAATTTATATGCAGGTAACCATTATTAATGGTTTTACAAAAACTTTTAGGTACTAAGGTAAAAATGCCAATAAAATGTATCCAAATTCTACAGATGTACATGTCGTTGTCTCTCATTGTTGTTTCTTATCCTATTGTGAAGAGTTTAGAACTTTTTTTATCCAATTGACGTACAAGTAGCAAGAGACTTTGGTCCTAACTCTTGCCCTCGAGCGGCTAACGATGCACTGCGCATTGATAACTCAACAAACCAAGCCGGACACTACGGACTCCAAAGAAATCAATGGTAGGTTACCTCAAATGGAGGAAAGCGTAATTTAAAATCCTATTGTTAATTACGTCCCTCTCAAAGTCTATAGAACGGTAAAGGCACGGTCATGATGTGTATGCACTTATGGGATTACTTGTCCTAACAGACAGAGAGAAGAAATTTCTTCTAAATGGTTCAAAACTCGTTCTAATCTACAAGTCAAGTCGAGAAAAGCGTTTCAAGGCACATACTTTTAGAAACAACAGTAAAGTATTACAAAGGGAGACGCAGTCGCACCACGTTTGAGTTGAGTGTTGCGTCAGGTGAAGTCCAGGAAATTAGAGGGACCGCTAGAAGCGTTGCCTACTGGGAAACATCCGATAATACAGTGAGCTTCTACTTCGCTACATAATCCCGAGCGCTCACCTGCGCATAGGAAAATCGTCTCGTATTATTACAATAAGATACTTTACATTGATGTACATACATACTCGTATTAATAATTAAATAAATCTCTTACCCCAAGCTCTTGCAGTTCATTAAAATGACACCTTGTCGCCGTTTAAAGTTCAGAAAAGACTTTCCACGTCTGGTTTATTATCGTACCTACCTACAACGCGCTTACAAAAGTCTATTACAACAATTAGTCTTTTCTAATCACTTATTCGTTATCGCACACTCCACCATTAGCTATAGTCGAAATGAGATTGCCGTTAGTTTTTTCATGTATGCGGCAAGAAGGCCGCAACGGTTCGTGTCAAAAAACCGGTGGTTCGGTCCTTCTGTCGCAGGGGAGTCGGAGGCAAGCGCCGCGGCAGAAGTGGCGCGCGGCGTGGAACAAGGCGGGCGCCCGCGCGGGCGGCGGCGGCAGCACGGGAGACAGCGAGCCCGCGCCCGACGGGCTGTCGCGGTCGCCCGCGGCCGACGGCGGGCGCTACACATGCGTGCACGCGCCCGCCGCCACGGGTCAGCCGCCCGCCAGGATGTCCTCCGGCTCCGGCGACCAACAGTTGTCCGACAGCCAGCACCCCACCACTACCGTCACAAACCCGATCAGCAGGGCCAGCACTATGTACACTTCTGCGTTCCCTGTATACGATACATATTTCATTAGCTTTTTTAGAAATACTATTTAGAAATTTCTATTAATAACTGTTTCGAATACCATGTATTCATATAAGAGGTTATGTAGATATTTGATCTGGATTTGTGAATGTCAAGAGCGACGTTTCTGGTTGAAGATCATATCCATTGCATAGCAAATCCAGATCACATTCACAAACTTTTATTACAATCAGAATACGCCTCCAGGATGGCTTGAGCATTTTTTCTTATATGGGTACATGTAACCGTATTTCTTGGGGTTAAGCAAATTGCATGTATTGGAAGAATATTTAATGAATGTGTAATTTGTTCTGAAAATGAATAAAAAAATCAAGAAATCTGTATATATAAACAGTGGTCAGATTTCTTAGCAGACCACAGACAATTTTCTCTCGAAGCTCATTCAAATTAGTTTCCCGATAAACAAGTACTCTCACTGGTACACAATTATCTTGGCGCCATACGTCTATGAAAATAGTGCGTACAAATACAGCTAACTAAGTACCTGTACTAAATAACATGATTTAATGGGGAACTTACAAAATGGAATAAGTAATGGTAACTGGGACTGTCGCTAGCATTAGGGACCTATACTCTGTATCTTTAGGTATTTAAATACAAGTAAACAAAATGTGCCCTCAAATGGCGCCTTAAGCCAGTTGAGGGTAGATGAAAACATTACATGATCAAATAATATAGGTTAAACTCAGGTCGTGCAGTGACAGATCCAGGCAGTTTTGTATTTGGTTGGTTAACCAATAAATGTTATAACTACCCGAAAATGTGCAAATTGTTTGTTTACTTTTATTTAAATACCTAAAGATACAGAGAACAAGGCTGCAGCCTAAGTTTAAGCGAGTTTACCTGTGCCCTTGATTGGAATTAATTAAAAATTGGTTTGAGTGAGGTGTAGAATCTTTCAGCAAGCTGCTAGAGCAATTAAATATATCTTACCAAGTTGTTTCCGGATACCGAGTGGTTGCCGACTGCGCCAGAGTGAGTTGATGAGCGTGGGGTCTCCACGAGTGCGCCAGTCGCGGTATCCTCGCCCTCTGGAATACTGACTGAATCTGCGTACAAAATACGAATACGTTGGCATGCATAAACACCCGACTGCTCCTCGACGTGTACTCATGCGAGCGGGCACAGCGCGCGAACACCTCGCGGCAAATCGAAGAAGTGGCGACTAGGTGTGAGGCCGACGTTCGCCCGCTGTGCTCCTCGTAATGAGACAGCAAAACTGCCAAAGGTGCCGTTGATCATATATTTGGCGTGAAGCCAAAACTTTCAATGCCGAAGCTGCTCATACAAATTTGAGAATATTACGTAATTACAGCAAAAAAGCGAAATTGAATTGTTGCCATGTTCCGTCCATAGGATATTTACTGCGGTCGTGCGGGATTCGCCTAGTAAAAAGGTGCATGCGAATGCAATCATAAACTACTGTGACAAAAGAGTAAAACATTAATATTATTGTAATATTATAAACTCTAAAGCAAATTGAATTTATTTCTGCTAAACAATAAGACAAATAAAGTGGTATCAAAGCTCGGTCGGTCGACGACGCGATGCCGTTCGCTCGTTGTTGTAAAATGTCTACTGTATTTTTCGATATCTCGTTAGTTGAGTTATGTTTTACAAAACAATTCAATTTCGCAACTTCGTCTTGTTCTATTTGTCTAAATAATAAATTTATTATGTTCATTTTAGAACTTCAATCGAACATGATTTACATAGTTTAAGTAAATAAGAGTTTCCATTTTAAAATAACGATAGTATACAATAGCATCCTGATTAAAAGAGTTACATTTGACATACATACGTTATAATATTACACTAACATTATGTTCCCAATACGAATACTACTGGTGAGTCAAACGTGCAAATAAAATATCAAAAATATTGTATTGTCATGCAGCGGAAGTCTACAACAATCTGCGTCCATCGGCAACAATCGATGGTTCGCTCGTTATCGATTTCTGCGTTTGGTTCCCATACATATAGGTTGTTACAAAATAAAACTTGCTGAACGTAGATAGGTAATTAGGTTGTAGATGTACTACGGTCTACTTACATTGTCTCGTCGCACCCATTTCGTAGCAGATAATGAAATATTACATTACGTGACATTAAATTTGGTAATGTGACATTGAAAAAATAAACAGTTGTGTTCAGAAACATACAGTGGAATGTAAGAAAAAATGTGGGATCCGAAAAGAGAGTCGATACGTTGCGTACACACAAGAGTGACGGCGGCGGGTGAGATAACGGGTACCGCTAGCACGGTCGGTCGCCGCCTCACCTAGCAACACTACTCCAATTGCTAACTAAACTTCCCGCACTAAGAATACCCTCCGATGCATGGCAACTCGGGTACATAAATTGCGTTAACGGCTGCCGCAGAGCAACGCCAGGAATGCAATTTTAATATTGTTCATGTGCACCGTGATTAGAATTCCACAGAGTACGTGGGCGATTATTGGTGTAATCAATAGCGCTACGAATACCGCATTAATGTCAAATAAGCTAAGCATAATAAAACGAATCAACGGTTACTACTCAACTTGCTGTTTGAGAATTTATCTAATTATATAAATATTGTGCGCTTATGTATAAAGAAATTTTGACCTACATGTACTTATTTAATCGTTGCCGTAATTATAATAATACAAATGCATATTGGTGCTTATCAATTGTACATATTGTATATTTAAAAAGTGTATAGTATATAACAGTACGCCATATTTTTTATATGTCATACTGTTTTAGTGGCATATTTTCATAAAAAAAATGTTAAAAAAAGAATTACTTATTTTCAGGTGGCGTCTCATTCTGTGGCCCTAACCACCGGTAGTTAGTGCCCTGTCCCGCTGACGGCGGCACCCTAGGTTAAGGTTTTGATAGTATTTTAATTATTAATTCAATTGTGTTTCTAATTTACCTATAAAAATATAACTAACTTACATTAAAAATACGATATTATAGTAAATGATAATTCAATACATTTCAAATGTACGTGATTTTCATGGAAACCAATACAGGGTAGCAGTAGTCAATCAAACTGTAAAAACCTCAGAAAATAAGTAAAAACCAACTTTGTGCTTTCATTGCCCGAGAAGTTCTTCTAACTCCGAGACAGCATAAGCATGCTACGTGCTACAACGTATGGTCTACGGCGTAGCACTCTGCACTTGTAACGATGTATGAAACTTTCCTATTTAATCCCCAACAGTGAAAAGTTGTCCAAGCTGAGGTAGTATTTGAGCCATCAATTACTTGATATATACACACAGCTTGTTGCAACATTTATCCTTAATTAAGAATTTTAATTTTATAATGAGCACTTAGATCCAGCACCATCACATGCATTCGGTATAATATACGTCGTGTTATTATTGATTTAGTAATAATTAAACTGACAAATTTTGCATTTTTAATTGTTTTTCTTGTAGATGTACTGTGATTATGTTTGATGATTACCGTGTAGAGGCTGCCCACAGTTGACCGCCGAGCAGATGCATGTTTCAATGAAACATGATGTGAACGGTTCACCTGGGTCTCCTTCGCCAATTATTACAGTGCATTACACTTACGTAAATCCACTTAATGAACTAATGTCGTGCCGTCTAATGTCAGGTGAGAACATTGATACCGACGAAATAAAACCACGATTTAACTAATAAAAATCTTGCTTCTTACGTCCTTCAATGTTTTTTTTTTCGTACAGAAACCACAAATAGGACAACTAAAACAGAGTTCTTGAATTTTTGTGACATAGGTTGGATTTTGACATGCCATTTACCGTCGTTACGCTTTAAATATGCTTCAGTGAATAGTGAGACTAGACAGTTCGGTTTGAAACGATATTGCGTAAAACGAAATAGCTTTATTTGTATTGATTATGCAGAATGAAACAATCGAATAACCTATTAATTTAATTTGTTTAATTTCGTAACACTCACAGCTGATTATTTTATTAATTAAATATTGCATTTGTAGCATTTCATTCACATTCAAGTTGGGTGCCGTTAAATCATAAAAAATGTCTATATTAATCGTAGCATACTTGGTGTAGAACATTTCACAATGAGATTTTGTATACTAAGTCGTAACTTATTAACATTTGTAGTTGCAAAGATATGAATTATCCTACATAATATAATAATGCGCAGGTATGTTAAAGTAATTAACAACTTTGCTGATGTCAGACGCTGTCTGTGACGCCGGCATCGCTAATTACGTTTTAGAAGATGTTGGCTGTCGTAGATGATATTTGTACTTTACTTGAGGATAATACGAGCACACAATTAAACACAAATAAGAGGGAGTTATTCAATTCACTTCCTCTATTTTTCTTCATTTGAAAATAAGGAAGTTATTTTACATATATTTTACTTTCGAAAAAATATAAAAAAGAAAGATTTTTTTCCCCCTTATTCATAGAACTTAGCAACCTTTTACAAACATTTATTAGCCTCTTGCTAACAAACAGACGTGTCAAAATAACGGATAGTAACAAACAATTATCAACGGTTACGGTTTGTTACATTTGACAGAAGCTTATGAATCCTTTGTAAGACAATTAATCCTTTAGGAACAGAAAGTTGAAATTACAGAGGTCGTAAAATGCCAATTCGCGGATGAGTGATGCGTCGGAAGCTGAGTTTACTTTTATTTGGCAGCAACATAATCTCTCATTATATTTTATTTTAAAGTTATTCCACTTTACAGAATTGATATAGTTATTTATGGCATGTACCGCATGTATAATGTAAGGCAATCAGAGTTTTATTATTATTTATTATATTTGTATATTTAAATTGCTTTTGAAATATAAATACCACTTCCGCATGAGTCCGCTAACCATTAATAAATATAAAAAGTATTAAATGTTTCCAAATTCAACTATTAATTAGTGATTGTAGTAAAGTCCTTTCGCATTCAGAGCCCTTTGTCTTCAGTCAGTGACAGCATTGTGATGCACTCTGACGCATGTAAATGTTAGATGTCTGTTTCTCAATTGAGCTATATATATATATTTATTTATTTCTGTCGCGTGGACTATGCCATCCACAGCAATAGTAATCACGAAATAAGCAAATATGTATTCTGATTGTCTTAGGCAGTGTCTTAAGTGAGCGAATAATGCATGCATAATGTACTTACCTTACGCAACGGCTTACGTGAGCGAGGACTCGCGAATGCGACGCGGCGCGGTGAATTCAATCCCTTGATAGTTACCTATGGAAGTGTCCTACGTGGGCGATCTCCGATTGCCGTTGGGTCGCCGCGCCGCACCGCGCTGCACCGCGTCGCACTCGCGAGTCATCGCTCACATAAGCCGCTGCGTAAGGTACATTATGCATGCCATAAACAATTATATAAATTTTACTATTTTTTTATCCAACAGATACGTCTACGAGCGATACTACAAATTTTATATTAAAGGAAAAATGGGAAAAAATTCACCGTTTGCGGCAGGACTTGAACCTGCGACCTTTGGAAACTAATAGCTCAACTGAGCCACGGAAGTCTACTAGAAGCACGCCCTCCATCCTTTATGTACGATTATATACGCCTCAGGTTGTCGCCTAGTGGTATCTACCGAAATACTGTTCCATCTGCGATCGGACGGTTTCCAATGGTCGCAGGTTCAAGTCCTGCCGAAAGCGGTGAATTTTTCCATTTTTCCTTTAATATGAAATTTGTTTCCCAATTTTGTAAAGTGGATAAGCTATAAATTAAATATAATACCGGAAAAAATGTTTATGAAAGATAATTTGGCTATAAAATATAAGTATCTACTCAGATTCCCATCATCCGGTAAAATTGCTCATCTACGAATTGGCGTTTCACTACTCACACACTTTCTGTAATAATGCACTAGGGTCATACATATTGTATTGTATGTTTAACTCGTTCGTATCTTTCCTGTAGACATCGCAAAGTTGAGGGAATCTAAAGCAATTTTTTACAGGCTTTACAGGCGGCATATTTTTTCAGTCTAATAAGAAAAAACTATATATTTGTACGAGATTCGTTAACATTTATTATATTGCCCACAGATGTGACCTTTTCCACACATTTTAGGAAAAGGTCACTTTCCTAAAGTGTGTTTGACCCATTATTTTCTCTACTCAAAGTTAAAATGCCAAAAGTCTACTTGATCCTTTTTAAAAGCAGTAAAGTTTAAAATAAATACTCTATTTGTAAGTTGGAGCGCTTGAGCTGACGCTGAATACTAAATTCAGGGTGAACTTTATTGACGCGCTACCGGTCTCTATTGGTTCAGGTGAGACTCGCCCGAGAAACTTCTTGTTCAGAACAAATACCGTATTCAATCTGACTACGCAGTATGTAATGTTTCCGGCTTTGGGAGTTCGAGGCAACCTTTTGGGGCTTAACCTATCGGTTTATAACATAACAATAAATCGGAATAGCATCAAACACTTATGTATACTCTGACGTCCTCAGGATTGACTGATACGCGTAATTTTATTTATTTTATTTATTTTATTTTATTGATAAAAATGTTTACATGACATTACAGTTGAACCAATGCGTCACGAAACTTAAACTAACTAATAATTATAAGTATTAACAATTATAAAACAATAATGGCACATTAACAGATTAAATTGGGACAGTAGAGCACCTAGCATCCATCGCCTCACAGAATCTCAAGCATTCACTATACACTGCCGCCCATCGCCAAGCAAATAGATCGCATTCAGGCGTCGATGCCAGGAGCGCATTGAGCAGTGAGAGGGCGCGGGGCAGCGGCGAGTTCCTGCGCGATACGGTGCGCGCCGGCGGCACGGCCAACAGGTCGCGTTGTCGTGGTCTGAGGGCCATTCTCGGGACGTCCGGAACAAACAGGCGCACGAGACCAGAAACAACTTCGGGACAGTCTGACTCCCCACGCAAGGCTCGGCATGCCATGACAAGGAGTTGGTAATTCCGCCTGACCTCCAAGGAATTGTACCCGAGGGAGCCGAGAAGATACTTTGTCGGGTACAGGTACGGATAGAATCCGAATATTTTTTTATAAAGGAACCTTAAAAACGCTTTCTGGACCTTCTCAAGCAGTAAAGCATACGTCGACTCGTAGGGGTTCCAAATGATCGACGAAGTCTCCAGCTTACTCCTTACTAGACCATTGTACACCATTTTTATGGCCACCGGGTCATGAAAATCGCGAAGGTTTCGGATTACAAAACCCAGCCTTTGAAAGGAGCTCTTCGCGAGAGAAAAAATATGCTCGTGAAAAGTTAGCCGTGCATCGAACACTACGCCCAGATCCTTGACGGAAAAGACACGATTTATCGGCTCTGACCCCAGTATATAATGCCCATATATAGCGGAACGAGAGCGGCTAAATGTGATGAATAAGTATATAATGTTTTAAATAACACAAGTACAAATATCTTCTAAAAATTAAGTCTTTATACTATCCGAACTGGAATCACTTCTAAATAATGTCTAATCACTTCTAATGTTTGCCAATTTGGAAATTGAATGTTTTCGACATATTTAATTTTATCAAAATCTAATTGAAATCATATATATGTACAGCGGTCACAGCTTTTTTATTCTCTCGATTTATATTTAATTATATTAGCACATTACATGTACGTGTCTATGAATTAACTCATTAATCAATCGTTTTTAGTTTTGATGGGCAGTACAATCATCAGCGATCTCTCATCAGGTTCGTAGACATAGACAGCGTGTATATGTAATTCATATAACCCACAAATCATTAATATGCATTACATTTACATTAAGCTCGATATATATCCGGATCAGCTTAAGTATACATATCAGCTTGTATGTATGCCATGACAGTTAGTGATTATTTGTTTATGTCACGAATGCGTAATTCCGCACTGCCGGATTGTTTGCATTTACAAACATCGTCAGCATCACATGCCTTGTGCAAAAGCCCGTTCCTTTTCCTTCTGGGTGCGTAGCCAACATATAACCGCGATAACTTGAGAAAAATTATACCGCTCTTTATGAAATTTGGAAAAATTATAGTAGACTTTAGCGAACTCGGCGCCATCTGAACTGGACTGGACAGAAACGGTTTTGGACAGGGAAGCATGGTGGTCTTTGATGTCGGAGGCCAAGATCCACTTCGGGTCGCTGCGCCACAGCAGTAAGTAAGTATAGTAATTTTTTTGAATATTTTAGGAGTCTTGATATACTGGTCACCTAGTATGCGAGAAAGTACGGTCAAGTAATCAAGTTTGATATGAATCAAAGGGATTTAATCTTTTACGAAATTGTATATTAAAATAATATAAAAACAGGAACTAAGTAAAAGTATACTCGCTCAATATTTATAATAATTTTTGTTGTAAATACATATTTTGACAAGGTCAAATGAGTCCAGAATCCAGATTATAGACTTAGTATTTACTATAATAGACAGGACATACGCGTTTGCCTGTGAGGGGCAGAACATGAGAGACAGCGCGATGAAATTAACAACACGTTTTAAGATTCCTGACAACATATCAAACACAACCTACGTAATTTTAGTCGAAAATATATTGATGTGGCAATGAACTAGGTTGGTCACCATCTGTAAAAACAATGTCTGTTGCCTGGTAACCTTACACTTTGCATTAGGTGACCGACCAGATCAAATACGCATTAATTTAGGAATATATATCGTAATATAATATAATACTGATTTGCAACATTGTTTTCCACTGCCAATATAATCCGTGAATCCGATATCCGAATATGATACCTAGCTTTTCACCAGCTTAAGTCTGGGAAAGTTTTCAGGCGCTTCCTGACAAATTGATTATCGGATTTATGAGTTTTATGTAATTATGTAATAAGTAGGAACTTACTTTCAAATATTATGTAATAATTAGAAACTAAGTCTTTAAAATATATGTATTTTTTATGTTGGAGATTGATGATCGGTTTTCTAAATATCCGTTATACACGGTGTAACACGAGGAACCCGAAAGATTTTAACCACGCATTTCTGAGGCCAAAACAAGGAAAAAATGTTATATGAGTTTATGTAAATTTCACTATAAAAATATTTTTATTTGAATTTCTTGAATGTATTTGTATATAAAAACTGGCACTTTAAATGAATTTTTCTTTTTTCTTTTCATAAAACCTTGTTTTTGCAGTGTTATTTGTCACTTTTTGACATCTAACAATAACGAAGATGTTTTTTTATAATTGTTATAAACTCTGAAACTAGGCAAATTCCAGCAAAAAAAAGACATTTTAATCTTTAAATGTGATCAGGAATACACTGTTAAAAAATTTCTGGTTCCTTGCGCTACATCGTGTATATTCTTTGTCAAAGTACCTACTGTTCCTCAATTGCGTTGAGGAACCTAGAAAATACATCAGTAAATTAAGTTCAATGTTAGTAGTTTTAAATTTGTTGAGTAGCAAAAATATCCAAATCGGGGATCAGTAAAATTATAATTGCTCGTAGTACTATTTATATCATTACGAGATATACTTAAGAGTATCACGGATTTATATACAACGGCCCCGTAGGTTATATTGAAATAAAGCTGTTGATGTCCCAATCAAAGTACGAGTAGGTGCGTAAATAGTTCTTTTTCTGTTAATATGTAAATACATTATAACGCATAAAACTTAACTCGATTACAAACAAAACATAAATATGTTTTGTCCTTTCGATAATTGAGCTTTGTAATGCGTTTATGAATAATAATTATGGCTTAGTTAAAAAAGCCATAAGTGGTTATGGCTATTTCTCATTTGCAACGACAAGTAGTATTTTTATATAAACTATCAGAATCACTCATTCGCTCTTTAAGACCAACCAAGGATATAGGATTGTAACGTATATAAATAGTTGTTAGATATAATTAATTGACGTTGATCATCTTTAAATTATTGCACTCATGTTTAAACTATTGCACTCTGTTATCTCAAAGAAGGAATAAACGAACGTTGAAACACTTAATGTATTAATACATTTATTTTGAACAATCAGCATTAAACATGAAATTGGTGGTCACTACAACATCCTTATTATACCTGTAACAAATGTTTGTATTTTGCCTCTTTGGCTGTTACAAACTTGATACTGACTTTAAAAATTAAAACCAAGGAAAGAAGCAGTTAAGGTTCGGTGATTATATATTAAAATCAATAGAGCTTTACGCAAGTTTTATATTGATCACTGTTTTAATAACAGCAGGAATAATTTAGATTTACTCCGGTCGCGTTGAGATAACGGAGTTTAAGCTTCTTCCTGACTGCCGTGGTCTTCAGTTGCGGCACTAGTTATTTCGCGTGCCACAACCACAAAGGGCTAGCTTTCTAGTCCACGCCAGTCTGAGAGAAGCTTCATAATAATTAAACAGTCCGTTAAATGAAGTGTGGTCGGTGACCGTACCTGCGGACACCGCCGTGGCCGGGCGGCGCGGTGGAGTGCGGCACGCCCGGCGGTACCTGCGCGCCGCCCTGCACTCCGCCTTGCGCGCTGCCTTGCGGCGCGCACACACAACACCCTGCGCTCACAAAAAATACAACTTACTTTTAGAATAGAATAGGATAGAATTCAGTTAGGTTTAGAATTTGTTTCATTCATAAACACACAAACAGTAAATAGGCATACATAAAAGCGAACATAATGAGAATAAAGTGTCACAAAATGGCCTCAGCATGTTGCTGGCGGCTTCCAGCGCTGATCTTCCGATGAGACCATCGAGTGAGAAATAATCACGGAAGGTAACAGACAAAAGGAAAGAAACATAAAATAAACCGAAATAAATTACACACAGTAGTAGTGTGTTTGATCTACAGATAAATAATCTGACTTATGGACAACACAACGTATAGCGCACGTACACACAACACTCAATGCACCAAATCAGGTATTTTTAATTCAGCGTTCATTTACAGGACACACAACACCCTACGCTCTTAAAAACGTTTTAGCTCTAGTTGCACCAACGACAAATGGCGAACTGATCAACATCAATCAGAAGTGAACATATGTTTAACAAACATGGAAACTATTAGGTCTAGATTAAGAGAAGAAAGTGTAATAATATTTTTTGTATGACCGTTTGTTTCATATTTAAATAAAATAAAAATAAAATTATACTTCTTATACAATAAAATTTTGCGAAACTTTAACAGTGACAGACAGTAACAGACCAATCACTTTTGCCTGTCCTGGCAACATACCTAGTACAAACTATTTCCCGTTGCTGGAAAAAAAAACAGACAATTTTAATACCACCTACAATCTCCTTATTTGTGGCGCGTACATACACAGGCATACGATATCCTGTGTTTAAAAAAAAGGTTCATATCTCATTGAATTTACTTTTACATACTGATGATTTACATTACACAAGAATAAATATATATTGCAGTATAAAAATTACTAAGTAGCTATCTCAATTTCAGTGTAGTTGCTACTATGAGATTAAGACACAAAATCAAATCTAATGTAATTAAATGAACAAAACAGGCACGGCCTCGTGCTTGCCTAAAAATACCTATTTATAACAGAACTGCAAAAAATACTTGTGTACTCGTATAAAATACAGCGCAACTTTCTGTCCGCAAACCACAATACCTACGTTAAAAAAACACCCACACATTTAAAAATAACATTCCTTTGCGGGGGGGTCTAACATAAATAACATAGCCCTGTGTTCATAATACGAGGTTATTTTTATCATCAGGCCATCAATGTCCCATCAGCGCCTTTACGTATAAAAATAATACGGTACGTTGGGGCTGTTTTACATATAAATGGCTGGCCACTCATCCCGGGTTACTTGGATTCAATCACCAATATAAAATAAACCTATTATGTCACTGGGTGTAAAACTATTTCCGTTAGTGCGATTTGTGGGATATGTTCAGAACTCTTTAAGTTTCTGAACTTAGTGACAAACTTTTTCAATAATACAAATACAAGCAAACAACAAATAATAAAAAAATGGTTATACCTAGTTATTGAAGAGTTATCAGCATTTATAACTATTGATTACATATTAATCGGTGAATTGGCTAAATGTAAGTATTTTACTTCGTTCATTTGATTTATTAAAAAAGTATTTTAGGGTCATCGTCGTAAAAGCAAGTGATTCGTATGTACCTAATCATATTTTATCTCTAGGCGCCTGACATCAATTTTCCTTGTTTCGCTTTCCCGCCTATTATTATATTGTTGTATGAAGAAATGAAGGGGAATTAGGACAAGGCTCGCCGCACAATGACTGGCTTTGTAAGGTGTGCTGCTCCTGATACTTCTCCGGAACAATGCGGCTGGACTACTATCCATTGTTTTCATTTTAGTCTCAATAAAGCACGTCTGTCTCCTTTATAAAGGAATCAACATTTTGTTTTCACGAAATGAGAAAATTTGAATGAGCAATTTTATGCAGTTTTGTGTGAACTTTATTAAGACATGTTAGGTAAGTTAATCATTCGAAATAAAATAAAATATTTATAATTATATTTCCTTAATCTGGGGAGTTGAGTACATATAAACGTACATACAGTACACACCGCACGAATTAAATGACAATTTATCTTTCACTGTTTAAAACTGAAACCATACAAAATTACCATATATGCCTAAATATAAAATGTCATTATTATGTTCAATTATTATGAATTGTTTTTTTTTTACTTGTGTATTTGTAAAATATGATTTAGTGTATATATTTTTTAGAATAGAATAGAATAGAATAATTTTTATTCGTAGACACAAACAAGACACATTAAATTACATGATATAACTCCAGCGCTGATTTTCCGATGAGACCATCAAGTGAGAAAAATCACGAAAGGTAACAGACAAGAAGGAAAAAGACATAAAATAATATAGAGTGAACAAATTGAAAAAAATAGATAAAAGATAACAACTAAATTAAGTAAAGATTATTTTTATATCAAGCATCGTAAACAAAACACTGTATCGGTCCGGTCCAACCATAATAATAATAATAATAACAGGGTGGAAGTGAAATATGCATAAGACGCGAGTTGGCACAGTGGCTGCTGACAGCCACTGGGTAGAAAGCGGCGTACACCTCTCCACACCCTGAGCCGCTCACGCAATGTTGTCCCCTTGTCGCTCCGTGCGAGCGGCCGTTTTCGGGGACCCATATTGTGAGTTGGCGAGTCACCACATGCCCATTTTGTCGTGTTTTTAAAAACATATGATCAGGGCAGGTGCCATAGTATTCTCCATAGTCCCGGTTTCCAGTCCACTTGCAACTCAACCCAATAGCCCGGTTTATTTTGGTACCCTTCTTTTACAATAGTCCTACACTAACCGGGGCTTATCCTTGGGTGCACTGCTATAGTATGAACAGGGATAATCGTCGGTTGGTGTCACGTTACATGTAGAGTAAATTGTCTTATTACAAGGGGCCTCTACGTGTTGGCTTCGGCCCCACGCACGCCTTCCAAATGTCCGGGACCCCATGGTCCCGAGAATTTGTAAAAGACAGACATAATAATAAAATACTTTATTGTGCACTACAAAGAAAAATACATGTTACAAACAAAAAAAAAGGACATAAGTAAGTAGGTAACAACAGGCGGACTTATCGCTAAAAAGCGATCTCTGCCAGACAACCTTCAACACACACTTCTTGCTGGCTGAACATTACAGCTGCACACGTTTTTGACACGTTTTTCCATGTCCTGGCGTTTGATCTGCGCTGTGAGCCGGACATGTGTTTGAAAATAAATAATAATAATCTAACATGGAGCATAGAGAGAGATATCCAAATTTTAAAAATATGATGTTAATTTGGTATCAGCCACTGGTTGGCGAGCGCTCTAAGATTCGAAAGGGGCGCAATAATATTTTGAACCCAATATTACGAGTATATCTTTCTTGTTTGTTATATTTCGTGATTTTTCTCACTTGATGGTCTCATCGGAAGATCAGCGCTGGAAGCCACCAGCAACATGCTGAGATGAGGCCATTTCGTGGCACTTCATACTTCCTTTGTTTTTGTTATATGATGTAATTTAATGTGTCTTATTGTGTCTACGAATAAAAATTATTCTATTCTATTCTATTCTATTCTATTCTATTCTATTCTATTCTATTTTATTCTATTCTATTCTATTCTATTCTATTCTATATTTCAAAATCTGAACATGCCTCTTAGTTCGGTTCAAAAGAGCAAGAGAAAAGACGCCTGTAAAGCCGTAAAGCCGAACGCTCGCCGGCCGTGCCAATAAAGACGTTCTCTGTGGACTGGACAGCGCCGGTATTGCACTAAATTACTGCCACCATAAACGGTTTAATACTTTTGAATTAAACATATTTCAAGCTTCTTATTTATTTTTATTCACCCTAAGGAAGATTTTTTGACAGGTGACATATTACTTTCTAACGTGTTACAGGCTTAAATTGTACATGCAGATTTGAATCACAATTAACGATGATCAACTCTGGCTATGATAGCAGGATTGCCGGTTAAACAACTAACCACCGGACCGGCATCACCATGACCGGGGCCGGCATGCTGCATGCGAGACGGGAACTGCATGTAAAATTTATACAGAGTGTATTTTTGATACGAACGTCATAATCAAAGGGTAGTAGGTTTAGGCTTCAATGAACAAACACACTTTCATAGGCTTTATAAAAAAAATAATGACTTTTATTTTTTATATAAAATTATTTAGCAAGCAATGTATCACTAACGTCCTCAAAACGTCGTATTTAATGACGCGACGTCACAAATATGCTCTAGTAGTTAACTACACACAATTCTGGAAGATTTTTTAAATACTAAATCAAAAAAATCTTCCAGAATTGTTTCATAGCACTAAAACACGTCTAGTTTATGTTTGCGGTACACATAAAAATATATACTGTAGATTGTAATGAGGTACGTCCCACAATAAAAAAAAGGCAATAAAAATATTAACATGTTGTCACAGGCTCCTTCAACTTTTAATGCCTTAATCGTCGAGGGTGCACCAAGGCTTACAAAAGTCTGTGTACTTGAAGGCGTATCAGGAGATTTTGAAATATGTAGGTACTATTTACTTTTGAATCGATCAACTAACTAGCTATTTTCAAATATCCTAAAGATCAATCGTACGGATTTTCATGCTTTTAACACAATTTGCAGCGTAAGACGAGCAAAGCGAAGTGCAAGGGCACTACCTACTTTTTCTCTGAACCCTAATAACTTGTGTTTGGATTATACGAGGTAAATAAAATTCTCGGGATATAGTGTCAATAGTAGACTTATTAAGCACAAAAAAAAATCAATTACATAGCTCTCATACTTTAGATTTTATTCATATTGAAAAATCCCCGATTTCGTCACTGACTCACTCACTCACTCACTCACTGAAGTCCTAGGAAACTGAGATATGGTATGTAGGATAGTATTTTTTTTATTTACAATAACAATATTCTTAATGGATATATACAGATGATTACTATAACTAGACATATACAAAAAGAAGTGAAATTCCATAAAAACATTTTCATGTAAAATGTTGCCAAGACGAGACTCGCACTGCTGTCAAAAAGTTATCAGATCTCTTGTAGAGCCAAGCTTCTAACTCGACAAGCCCTAACTTAACAAACTCTACACCTTAGTCAAAATATATGGCTTGGCCGTTTCACTGCCGTCACATGGGTGTCAGGTGAAACATTTTACATAAACATGTTATTGATGGGATAACATGTTACACGTACCTACTGTCTCGGTATTGCTTTCTTGTAGTCATTTAACAATGACATTTTAAATGGACATTGATTGTCATTTTTCGCGATAAAGACAATGCCAAGTTTTAGTAAATAAGACGTCAGGTCAGAGTTGAGTGCGGCCCCAAAACTGAGGATAGTGCCATAATATGCGCTTAAGTGTGGGCAAGTATTACTAGCTTAACTTGTGAGTACTTGCTTATGCTATGTAAGACAAGCACGAAACTTGAACTACTGAGCTACATTATATGAATGACGTTGCAGTATCGGGTGAACCTCGAGATTAAGTATTCACTAGGCTTACCGCACCGTCTTGAGCAAGCCAATATATCAATAGTTTCCGATAACGCATAGGTGTAATGGTTATTGAGGTCAAGTAATACTAGTATCGAGGATTCATTCGTGATAAGTTGTAAATTTGGTAATGCCCTAGCAGGAAATGGGGCAATAAAATGTTACCCCTATAAATTAGGGATGATTAATTTATAAATTGTGCATATTATAATAAAGGTACTACTTACTTTACATACACCAAATAATTTAAAGGTTTAAATTAGTGGCCGCTTCTCCATACAAACGTATTCCCAATTTTATTTTTCTCTCTGGATACCAATATCATAGAAAGCATTTTGACAGAATTCACCACAGCTATGCCCTTTTATTATAGATATAGATATTATAAATTATTATAAGGAGATATAGATATTATAAAGGAGCATTTGATATTCTTAACTTTTATAATAATCAATAAATCGAAAAAAGTTAACAACATATCAGTTGGTAACGCATACTTATACTTACTTAAATAGGATAATAATTTATACACCTATACTCCTTATACCCGGCCCCTCAACTCCCAGCCGTCGAGGATTCCAAGAACTACAAATAAAATATTGATTTCTTTAAGGATTACGGTTTTCCTCATTTACGTATTTTTACACGTGACATTATAGTGTGGCTACCACCAGTCGGCACTGACATAAATGCTATCGAGAACGTAACTTACTATCTATGCATCTCGGTCGTACTCGCATATGAGTGCGAGCGAGATGTATACAAAGTAAATTACGTTCTCGATAGCGTATATGTCAGTTTTGACACTGTCAGTGACTCATGGTACGGGTATAGGACTTAAGAGGTCGTGTCACTGTTGACAGCTGACAGATCATATCAATAACTATTTGATAAATATATAGTCACTTTGAGTACTGATAGCACTGAGGTTGGCTTGGTTATTATTTATATTAAAAACAAATTGGTGCAGTTAGTGTGGTTAGTTATCTGCTGAAATTCACATAACTAGACCCACGGACGCTTGCAGTTACATACAGAAGAGTTATATCCCACAGGAGTTCCCTTAAATTACTACATCATAATAAATTCTTCATTAAAACTTCTTTATAATAATCTTGTTTTCTGATAGTTCTTTCCGAAATATACTCAGCACTTAATATTCATCTCCACGAAATAAGTGGAATTTATTACACCTTCGGTAAGTGAACACGGTGTGTTGCATAAAACTAGTTTGGAAAAGTGGCTAACTTCTCTTGACGGTAATGAATATTTATCAAATTGAAATTTTAGTAACATTAATATCTAGGATTTCGTTTGAATATTCACATGATTAAAATTAGTAGATTCAATATGGAGCCAAATTGGCAATGACTAATAGGTACTGCTACTAATTTGCAATTGAGAAGTATTTAAATCGATGCCATGCTGCAGGAAGCGAACCACTAATTAATGCAATGCGAATTGTTTGATTAGTGGGACTATCCATGACCCCTCTGAGAGCTTTAAAATCAACTCGATTATCAATGTAAATGAAACGTTGATGCTGTAAAGAGCCGAAATTTTAATATGTAGATAGATACTACAAGTATACAATACTCTTTTCACTTCTCATACTCCGAAAGTGGGTCGTTGTTGTTCTAAAACGTATGCAGAAAATGATACGTTCCTGAGCACTGTACTTTACATGTACGATTTTATATGATAAGCAATTAAAATATTGGTTTTGAATGGATTAGTTATACAATTTCTATTCGAATAATTAACTGCCCATTCCATAAATAACGATACTTTTACCTAAATATATACAGAGAATTACTATAACTAGCTTATATATCTAAAATAGGCCCTTGAGGCATAAAATTAAAGTAAGATCACCTAAATTGTTAATTGGAAGTACCCTCAAGAAATACTAATGAAGAGTATATTTAGCCGTGTTTTATTAAATGCACATGTATTCGAAACGAAAAGTAGAGTGTTGAACTCGTGCATTTCAGTCTCGGACTATTGGCATACATTATTAATTCCCTAAGGGCACTAAAACTATTACAAGAGGGGTGACGAAAGGGGGGAAGTAATAGAAGTAGTTTAAGTTTTCACAAAATAGTACATTTCGATGCTAGTGCGGAAAGTATGTCATTACTTCACGAGTACTGAAGTGACATTTCCGCAGTGATTTCCGAGTGAAGAATGACATTTCCGCACGTGTATCGAACGACGTTTTTTAATACAGTTGCGAAAAAATAAAAAAAACAACAAGTACTTTTTTATGCATGTTCTATAAGACAGAAGCAATGGTAAATATAAAATATTATACTATTATTGACCTAAGTATCGTTACTTACGATTATTTGTGTATCGTATATTTAAATTATATGAAAAGAATATCGAATGTTGCCTTTGGAAACTTAAAACATTCTTGCAGTAAGAAAAACGCCTCTTCTTTGACAGGCGTTTCGGTAGGTATTCCGTTCCATTCAGACAACTTATTAAGAACGGTTTTTCAATATTATAAAATAAACGTGTTACAATGATGAAGAGGTAAGTAATAAAATATGAAATATGCTTATATTTATTATTTTTACATTAACAGTAGGTTTTTATGTTGATTACGACTTTTAAAGGAAACTAACATTAACACTCATCAATAAGTAGTCATGAATTGGAACAAGTGGAAAAGTAAAAAGCACTAGTTCGCGAAATCCAACTTTCCGCACGCTAAACAGCTACGTAAAGTAGCACTTTTTGAGCAACTGTATAAAAAAATAATATACTCACTAGGTAGTAGTAACAGTTCTAAACCGTATTAGTGTCGCGATTTAATGCAGTCGCGAAAACGCATTTCATTCGTATGTGTCGGCGAGTGATTGAAGAGCGTTACAAAGAGCTATGAGAGTCGTTAGCGCGGTAAAGTCAGCTCTTGCATTTCCAACGCTTTTCTAAAACAGCCTCAGGCGGCCTAGTTTAAGTATCATCTCTGATTACGCCTAGTTGTGATCTATTTCGAGGTCAAGTTATACTAGGGACTTGGTTGAGACAAATGGAATCGAACTTGATAGCAGAAGTTCAGAACGACTGATTGATATCAACATGTAATATGCATCGCATCACATGCATCGATTTAATTATGCTGCCATTACGCCGACACCGCCCGACATAGTGAACTGATATCATCAAGCTTCGGTGACAAGACTCATATACTTAGACAGCAAGCTTTTTCAAAATTGAGATCTGGCTAGATTATATTTCTCTTAATAATTCTGTAAGTACATTTCCGCATTTTATAAATTTTATAAAAAAAATTGAGGTATATAGAATTTCCCAGATATTTCCATTTAGGTACTTCATAGCTGGGTGCCCAGCCAACGTATTCTCTCTATCACGCTTCGATATTAGTGCGACAGAGACAGTTGCGTTTCCTTCGCTACGGAGCGTAAACGATTAGGACGTTGGCTAGGCACCGCGAACGGAGTGATTGCGTTCCAGAGCGCTAGAGGTCAGAATCACCACAGTACAATGACAAAGGCAATTTGTAAGTATAAAAATAGCCACAACCGAATACAGAACCTCCTCCTTCTATGAAATTGAAGTCGGTTAAAAATGTCCGCCGCACATACGCCATTATAGCCGCCCTGTACAATGCCAAGATGGTGACTTGTAAAGAACGCCGAAAACGAAATTTTTCAAAGGAGTTTGACCCCACTTGACCCAGTAACTAGACCTTGAAATATATACCCCCTCTTCATAATGGGAATTTTCCTATAGTTAATAAAAATAAAATAAATAAATAATATTTTCCATGTATCTGGGTTAGCATTGTTAATAACTATTCCAAATTTCAAATCGATAGCTTACGTAGTTCTCGAAATATTACGAGAGACAGAGACAGACGAACGGACAGATTCGAACCATTAGGGTTTCTTCCTTTTATACCTTTTTGGTACGGAACCCTAAAAAAGGTGACCGGGTGTTGTGTGAGCTATCGTTGCAATCATAGATTGAAGACGTAGTACTAACGTACCAATCTATGGAACGTATACATGTACAGACCCCATCGTCATCGCGCGGCAAGAGATAATAGTGAGGTGATAAAAAGATTGGGTGATGTGTGAACAGCAGCTTTTATAGTTGCAACAGTAGTTTCACCTGCGTTTTTACCCGACTACCGAAGGATACTGATCAATAAAACAAGTTTCTTAGAAATTAATTATTAAAATTATTTGACCACATAATCGCTTATTTTATATTGAAACTACTGTGTTTACTTTTCTATTACCTAGTGTGACGCAAAGGGACTAAAGAAGGTTACCGATTGCTGCAAGAGTTGCCAACGTCAGTAGCGCGAAGCGGCTGAATGCCATGTCAGCGGGGCATGCCGCGGGCAGTGCGCGTCATCGCGTCCGCGCGAGCATGGCACGCGCACGCCGCGACTTCTTGCCCCTGCCTGTAAAACATAAATAATAGCGTCATTCTTATATTAATATTTTGGACCCGGGTACGTCCTTAAACTACATCCAAAAGAGAGGTATGGGCATTGCGAATGTCATCTCGCTTTGTGTGGTAGGGCACAGCCAGTGGTTGTCATTCCAGATCTAGAGCAGAGCCCAACTGGGGAAGTACCTCCACCTTATAGAAAACAGCAGCCAAATAACACTAGACCCTACTCATAGTGTTGTGTTCCTGCCGGTGAGTAAGGTTGCCAGAGCTCAACGAGGGGGGCGGGTTTAGGGTCGGCAACGCGCATGTAACTCCTCCGGAGTTGCAGGCGCGAATAGGCTACGGAGACTGCTTACCATCAGGCGGGCCGTATGCTTGTTTGCCACCGACGAAGTATAAAAAAATTAAAATAATATCCCGTTCCCGAAATCAATGGACGCTGAACAAAACCTGATATTTAACAAGTACCTACATATAGTGCTTGTTATGCTATTTTGTACTGACATTATGTATTACATACATTAAATAAAATTTAATTCTAATCTATCCAATGAATTATTTAATAACAAAACAACACATACGAGATAATAAACACGCCCTGTAAATTCTGAGCTATGATTTTTTTCTGAGCAGCAAACACGAATAAAATGTAATGTGTTATACTTACATATCGTCAGTACTTTACTACGTTTTAACTTTGAGTAGCAGTGTTATAAGTATACAAGAATTTATCATATTAGTGACGATATGTATTCAAGGCGCAGCTCAAACCTCTAGTAAATGTTGTCGTAAATATTGTCAAACCACATGTTTGCTATGTTAATCGTAAATGAAACTTGGCAGCATCAAGCGTCCTGAGCGTCCTCTTCATTAAATGTGTTAATTTACTCATTTAGATAAGAATGTTAGAGAAACTTCCCGCAGTAATCAACAGACCGCCACTATGTTCGAATAGACAACGCTAAAAACTTAAAAACCAAAAGATAAGCCGTCGCTGCCTGGATGTTGTATACGAGTAGTGAAATGCAGCCGGATTTTGGGATTGTTAGTTTCGTTTCGGCCCCAATCGCACTGCTGTTGTCGTTTTGGCAGCAAGAATGCTTTTATTTGATGAGACAGCCGGGCGAGCGGACCGCAGTGGCTGTCCGTAGAGACAGACAGATTTAATTCGCTTTGTGAGTACCCTCTGTACTGTACTTAACTCAATACTTGTACTATACACAAATGCACACAGTTTTTATGTTAGAGCTATTGACTCCAACACGGAGTTTATCTACTTCAAAGTGACGAAGCGACCTCACTAAATACCGGATCTAACAATAATATAATATATCATACCTATATTCCTTAAAAATATATGTTCGTTATATATGTACATTTTTTATCTTTTTATATATAAGTATATCGTCGCCTTTTATCCATAGTATAGTCAGCATCAAATAGATAGTGACTAGTGACGGCTAAGGTGGCCATATATTTTGGAACACACCCTTATTTCTCTGGTAAGTTAAGTCTCCGATTACTATCTAATCGATGCTGAGTTTACAAGTTTTTTTGTTTAGGGCTAGTAGCTACACCACGAGCTTGTCATTGACATGACACTGGCATATTCCATAGCGTGTGCTTAGCTTACTTTCTATGTATCTTATTCGTACTGGCATATTAGTGCGAACGAGATGTATAGAAAGTAAGTTGACGCAGACGTTAGCGAATATGTTAGTGTCAGGTCAGGGATAAGTTTGTGGTATCCGTATTAAAGATGCCACGAATATTCGGCAACTATTCGGTATTCGGCCTATTCGGCCACTTTTTTGCTATTCGGTATTCGGCCGAATAGTGCGTACTATTCGGCCGAATACCGAATAGCAAATCATGTAAAAAAAGACACGTTATTTTACTCAAAATTATGTATTTATTTCCAAATTACAACATTTTAGTACTTAAAATTAATCAGTGGTAAGTTGTGATGGATAAAAACGAACTTTTCAGCATTTTTTGGTAGCAAACGATTGCGTTTTTCATCGTAAACGTTACCAGCCTCAGAAAATAACCTCTCACTATAAACGCTACTTCCAGGCGAAGAAAGATAAACTTTTGCAAATTTTGAAAGGTGCGGGTATTGTTTTTCGTTTTCTGACCACCACTTGTAAGGATCGGCCTTCCGATCTAGGCGAACTGTTTTCAAATAAAAATCCAACTCTTTTGCCACAGCATTCTTCTCCACGTCCTCCTCATCATTAGCATTTCCCATATTATCTGTAGCGACTTCTTCAAAGCAGTTCCAGAAACTGTCGTGTATTTTAATAGTCCTATCATTTTCATTCAAGTTTCTTTTCTTACGCGCTGGAGAAGAATCGTCATCGGTACTACTTAGTTCATCACGATTTCAACGAGAAAAACAGGTTGTGACTTGTCTTATTTCAGCTAACGCGCCCCCACCAAGCATTCGGCGGCCGAATATTCGGCGCTTCGGCCGACAGCGTTGCCGAATATTCGGTATTCGGTATTCGGCCAATTCACTATTCGTGGCATCTCTAATCCGTATAGGTTGATCTGTGTAATATTGTCCTTTAAGAAAAATAAATGTCAGTTAGTGTTTTAAATTAATAAGTGCTATGTTGCATTTTGGCTTAAATCGGGATTTATACGAACTGAAATACTCTTTTCCAATAGCGGTATGTGACCGCTTTGGATTGCGGGGTGGCACGATCTAATTGGTATCTATTTGATTAGGTCCTGATAAACTAGTCGATGCGGTTTAATCTCATGTGGGACGTGACGGTCAGATTCTAGACACGACAACATAAAAAGCTTTCTAATTTAATTAAATTTCGTGCATTGCATACCAGCCAAATATTCAGTAGGTTTGGTACTAAGTTACTACCTAACATTTTGTACCGAAAGTAAATCTAAGCCCATTATTAAAATAAACGTGACTAGACCCACAGACCGGGAGAATACAACCATTAAGGTTTTCATATGGTTATTACTTACGCCTTCAAAGATTCATCGACGGAACAGACAAGACATCTAGACCCAAGTTTGACCCAATGGTTGACTGGTAGAGAATGCCTAACGTATTAATCCGCCATTCGTACAATTTTACATCGTGTAATATATACCTATTTACCTATATGGATTATTTCACAATTTGGTAATAATTATTATATAGTCTTAGGTACATTAAAAATTTTGATATCCATCTCCCTTGAATTAAGTTAATAAAATCAAAGCAGTAGCGTATCTAATATAATGAGGGTGACAGCTTTGTCATTATGAGAACAAGAGCGTGTACAAAAGAACATTTTAGGCTTCTGACCCGCTTAACTACTGGTTCTGCTGACTGTATATTTTAATTAACAGTTCAAATAAATAAGCTTAAACATTTTTGTTGATAATTACTCGAGTGTTCAATGCTGAAGTCATTACTTTCACAACATCTATATTATGGCTCAAGAGTGATTGATGAACCTGACAGAAATATAAGTACAGCTTTTAAATTGTTACTGGCGAATATAGGATGTTTTGTTCAAAGGGAGCAGTAAGAAATACGTATTTGACAAAAAAAACTATTTTGGTACGAGCTTTTATTTTATTTAATCTTTATTGCACAATACATGAAGGTACGCATGGCGGACTTAATGCTTTAAGGCATTCTCTACCAGTCAACCAATGGGTTAAACCAGAAAGATTTAGTAGGTGCAGTGTCTTTTAAAGTAAATGAATTTGTAACCGAGACTATATCGCTATATTTTATCGCTAAATGTATTTTTCTTTCCACAGGCAACTATTACTCAGCAAAATTAGGTTGCGTTTCTTTATCACAAACTTCCTATGTACTCAGTAAATGAGTTCATGAAATTGACATTTTGATTCAGAAATTGTTTTTATCTTATTGTTTTTATTTATTGACATTGTTTTCTTTATCATACAGATGATCCTTATTGGGAGATACTATTTAATTGTTTTTTTATATTGTTGTGTGTTGACGATTCTTATTGGGAGATATTATTTGTGTTCTTTTATTAATCTTTCTTTTTTATTTTTATTGTTCTCGTATTTTCGTAAGTTTTGACATTGTACATTTATATTTTGGATTTTGTAAGTATTTACCTACTTACTGTTATTCTAATTGTATTGACAATCCTTATTGGAGCTATAATTTTATTTCATTAGTATTGTTATTATTTTCATTTTTATTTTATTTTGACGATCATGATAGAAATTCTTATATTTTTGACATCAATGCAAATTTATTATGTAATTGTCTTTCATGAAATAAATCATCTAATCTAATCTAATCAAATTCAAGGGATGTACTAGTACCCTATCCAGTGAAGAGTTCCATTATATTATAATCCCTACTATCGTGTCAACTGGTTGTTACTATATCATTGCATATTCACTGGGCTGGGATGAAGTAAAAACTTATAATGGCAATAAAGTTCTGAATATTATAAATCCTGCATCCTTTAAATAAATAGGAAGAATAAATAATAAACAAGAAATATTTAATTATTTTAATGAGAACGTTGTTTTGGTTAAACTGCGGGTTCAGAGAACTTGTTTTCAGCTATCGCCCGAGGCTTTGTTAACTTCAAGTCGGCAAAGGGCAGCTAATTTTATCCGAGATGGTGAAATTACTAAGCACGAGCGCTATGTTACACAACTTGCAACATGGATGCGAATGGCGAGTTTTTGTGACTTGTGACTAAAGAGTCTATGCTGCACATGGAGAATAAGGACCCGTTAGGCATGCAAAGTCACAAATACTCGCCACTCGACTAAATTATTAACGTAGTCCGAACTAGCCTTTACTCAAACAAAACTTGCAAAAAGCTTTACGGCAGCTCTACATGCATTCAATTGTCTATAATATTATTATTAAATCGGGTGAGGTTAATAAAAGGTAATAATGAGAGCAACGAAATTTGACAGTTTGGTAGTTCTGTTATTCTTATTACTGAATCCCGGAGTCTGGCAGTTGTCAGTTGGTGAAAGTTTATCAGTGTCATATCGGAAACAGATCGAATAACTAAAACTCGAATTGTCCTGTTTTAAAGCTAATGCCAATTGTTTAATGGTGCATTGTTCTTGAGCATCTATGCTCAAGAACAATTCGCCAATTCGAATTTTAGTTATTAGATTTCATTCCAATATGATACTAGTAGTAGTAGGTACATCAAAATTTTCAAGGACATGTACTACAGTATCAAGACCAGAACTCTCTGTCTGGCTGGTATTGGCCCAGAATTTGAGTTGAATGTCGAGGTCCATTAGGGTTCTACTCTTAGCCCGCTGCTCTTTAATATAGTCATGAACTATGTCACTGAAGACCTTCAAAAACCTGCTCCCTGGTCTTTTTTATATGCTGATGACATAGTTCTCATAGCGGAAACATTGCCAGAAATCCAAACCGACTTAACGGCATGGTGCACAGCACTGGAGCGCAGAGGGCTAGGAGTAAGTCGAAGCAAAACTGAATACATGTACTGCAACTTTTCGGGAAAAGTATCACCTACCAATGCGATGCAGCAACCATACCTTGACCACACTCCATTAAAGCAAGTTGATCACTCTAAATATCTAGGGTCTGTACTAACATCTACAGCCTCCATTGACAAAGATATCGAAAACCGCAAAGCGACTGCTTGGTTAAAGTGGAGATCTTTAACAGTAGTTCTGTGTGAGGTGAAGATGCCTATAGAAATCAAAGGAAACATATATAAGAGAGCAGTAAGACCAGCTTTAATGTATGGATCCGAATGCTGGGCCACGCGAAAATCTGACGAACAAAAATTGATGAAATGTCACAGAAATGAAGATGCTAAGGTGGTCTGGCGTTGTAACGCTCAGATAGAGTCAGGTACGAGCATATTAGGGGAACTTTTAAAGTAGCGTGTATCACTGACAAACTCCAGGAAAATCGCCTACGATGGTACGGTCATGTCATGAGGCGAAATAAAGAGCACATGACAAGGGTCGTCATGGAAATCGAAGAACCAAAAAGAGGTCCAGGTCGCCGTCCGACGACCTGGATGGGAACCATTTCCAAGGACATGAAGACGACGGATTTAAAACCCGAAATTGCACAAAAACGCCCAGAATGGCGTCTTAGGACTAGGAGGGCTGACCCCAAGAGACATGGGAAATAGGCTCGGGAGAAGAAGAAGAAGAAGATGATACTAGTAGTAGTAGTAGTAAAACTCCTTATTGTACAAAAAATAAATATTAAAAGTAACATACAATTAGTAAGAAGTACAAAGGCGAACTTATACCTTTGAGGGATCTCTTCCAGTTAACCTTTGAGTAGATGAGAGGAGAGAGTACTAATCTGGTAGTGTCAAAAGTGACGTTTTTGGTTGAAGATTGAAGAATTGTGCATCTAAAGGAGATTCGAACCATATCGTATTGGAATGACGTCAGATGTCAGATCCATGTTAGATCAGTACCACAATATATTGTTGGAATTGGTCTTAAATTATTTATTCAAATACTTGGATACCTATTATTACACAAATCATTAAAGTATTTGTCCATAACCATTCAAAATATTCATATTGTTGCGAGTAAGAAATTCTATTTCGATTATACGCGTCGAGGGTGCGATTTTGTTCTAAAAATAAGAGTACAACAGGTGGTTCATGTTTAATGGTTATTGGAAGGGTGCAGTTCATTTGTCGGATCTATTGGAGCGCGACGGTATAGTTTAAATATTATGCAAGGTGAAACAGATACGCTATTAAAAACCATGAAATATCTAATGGCATTGTTATTTATGGTATTTTTATATATCGATATTAAGTTCGATTCCCGGTGTAGGGAGGTACAATAAACACTTTCTACCTTATAATTATCAGGAAATGTTTTTTTAATAGCTTATTGGACACAATATAAAGATGTCACCTAATTACAGTTACCAAACTAACTTCGCCTTGCCTGTTGCGCAACTAAAAGCAATTTATCTAGAATAATCGGCAGGTATAAAATTGATCACGCAGTACATATTAATCCACTTAAACTGTAGTTAAATGTCTTTGAAAGTATTGTCAATTTAGGTTAAATCCCGCGCCAGCTTTAATGAATGTATTTAGAAATCGGGAACGTAAATAGTTCCGCTTTTTTGGGCGTGCAGTGTCTGTAGATAATCTGCAATGTAGTGTTATGAAAAACAAAGGCACGGGTCGCGGCCCGACACGGGTCTCTTATCCGCAAACAACAACTGGGATTCTAACGTTATCCCGAGAATTTGTTATTACCGATGTAATGTAATTCCCTAGCTGACAGATCCACCTTACTCATACGAGTATTACTACATATTCCGCGTATAAAGAATAGTGATTAGGAATATTTCGTTATCTTAGGTATTTATTCCTTCATATCTCTTTTATTTAATTTAGTTTATTTAATAAACCGGGATTAGACAATTATTTACAATGATTGTTCTTTCTCGGAAATTTTTACGGGTAGGCATTTTCGGCATCAGAAAACCCATGAAGGAACTGAGTACATCATACTTCCATCTTCAAACCAGCTAAAAAGATGTGGCGAAGGTACGATAACTGAAAACTTTCAAAAAACAATTTAAACTTAAACGGGCCTTATCGCGTGCTCTTACTTTTATTATGAAATTGCGCACAATTCGTTTAAATAATGAGTAATAAATAGGCAGTATATGTTTAGGTACGTGGATGTTTACATCTTTAGTATCTTACAAAAACTGAAATACAAAAGCACATTTACAATTTGCGTAAATTGTAACTTGATTGAGTTGCAAGACAACAACTATAAACTATATCACAGTGAACTCTCAGTGGAAACGAAATGTACTTAGTTTTTGTTTCTACTTTTACGTATGTTTTGTGTTAAAAATTTCCTGGGCGAACTTTGAACACAATCAATCAAAGAATATCGTAAAGAAAAGCAATGGAAAACGCCGAACTACTTTTGCAAAAGAAAGAAACAAAACATGAGTTAGGGCAATAAAATTCGCGACATTATGATGAATAGACGGGAGTACACGGACTACAATAGGCGGCACGCACTGGCGACCTCATAACCATCTACTTCAATTTATGGACGACATTTTCGGTTCGTAGAGTGCCTCGCGAGATACGTTACGAATAGTTGTAGTGCTTGCTGTGTCATCTATTACACTTATTACTGGCTATTATTTCTGTTATGTCTGATTGTTTTTTTTTTGTTCAAAAGCAGCAAATTGCCCATTATGGCCGACGTTTAACAACTTTTTATATTGATTGAACTTAATCTTCACCTGCACTTAATATGAAATGTAATAACACTGACTAGTCTCTGAATACCTTTAAATAAACAATGAAACACACAGAGGCAGATAAAAAAATTGAAAACAAACTTTTAAACGATATCTAACATATACATATAGGCTTACGCTGTAGATTTAACCCTTCAACAGACCAAAACATGTTATAAAAAATGTGATTAAAGTTATATATAGAATATACCTAATTAATATAGCTACAAATATATAATAAATATAGCTGTCTCAGCTACAACTATGAATTCGTAGCTTTTAGTGTCGTGACACTCGATCCGTAGAGCAGAGGTGCGCGAACGCTCCACAGGGAGCTCGAGAAGCTGTAGAGGGAGGCTACGCGCTATACGCGGAGGACCCTCGCGCGGGCAGCTTTCTCGCGCAAAGGCTTGTCATCGCGATACGGCGCGGGAATGCTGCCTGTGATGGCTGTGATGGGCACCATGCCAAGAGGCCAAGGTTTGTTTTAGGTATTATACTTAGGTTTACTTTTATTTTGAGTAACCGTAATTTTGTTTTATTTCTATTGCCGCATATGAATACATGATTTAGGTAAAGATTTACGTAATTTATAACTGGTTAATAATTTGTCAAATGTGTTAGATGAGTGTGTTACATGACGTCATATGTACATATATATTTTATAATTTACACATATACACATAGCAAGTCTAGTTAAAATTTAAGTTTTTATGAAAGGTATTATTGAAATATAAATATTTATGAATAGCAAAAAAAGTCGTTATTATGCATGTCGTAGGTGTTAGTTTTATATTAAGTAGATATTATATTATGTGTCTATTGGCAAGAACAGTGTGATATGTCTACAATGGCTTGAAGCAAACGCTGTTTGTTGCGAAAATAAAGGCTAAATATATTTTACTTGTTATACTGAGCTAAGGTTGACCCATTCAGGATGACCGTAGCTCAGCAGTGAATGTGTACAGTTAGGGTAAAATATTTGTTAACAAGTGAATTCATAAATATATTCATTCAATGGTTTTTATTTTCCAAACTGAGTAATAAGAACTGAAATCGATATAAGATACAATCAATTTCATTTTAGTAGCAATAATATACGTTGTACTTTAATTTTGCTGTTGATCCAGTTGGGCTTTTTTTTTTAAATAATATAATTTAAATTAGAACATAATTGGAAATATTCATGCTTAAATTAGTAGATTTATCGTTAAACATAATTATGTTGTTGAATAGACTTATGCGCAAGCGCTTACAAATGTCTGAGACGTGTCTGAAAACCAGAAATCTGATGCATTTTTTGTAGGTGGCTAAACTTATTTTTATTCGGGAAAGCTATTAGACTAAGAGATAGCCCCGGAAAAATGTATAATAAACAGTGATCGGTTTTTTGGATTCGACATGGGGTGAACGACCTCAATCATTATGTTAGTATGGATATGCCCCGGGAATCCGGGCTTTATGTTGTTAGAAAAGGCAAAAAAATACAATGTGTTTATTTTATTACACTTTAAAACATCTAAGTAGCTGATAGAAGAGTACTTACTCACCGTTCTTTTGTCTAAATCGATGAGCACAAGTGATTACACTGACATCTCATTTGCTGCCTCCAAAGCGGCACATTTTGTACCGTTTGGATAAAAGTACGGCGAGTAAGTACGCGTGTCTTTCAGCTAATATATGGTTACTGAGGGTTAATTGTTTGAATAAATGAATTCGTTATCAAAAAGTGAATTACACTTCTTTCAACTGAGAGGTAGTTTTAGAAAAACAATGTCCACAATGTCAAATGGTTTTATTGCTCACCAAAAATAATTAGAACTGAAATCCAGAGAAAATAATGAAATGTCAATGTCAAGATTTTGAAGTATTTTTTCCATCATGACAGGTATATAAGCTAATACTTTTTGGAGGTTTTAATATATTTTGCTTTAAATAAAACGTTGAGATTAGGAAAAGAATAAAAGTTTTTGTCTCAACTTTGCCATGTAAGAGTAAAAAATTCCTTAGAGATAATTTAAATTGTTTTATTTTTGTACGGTTTGTTTGGTATCGCGGGAAACTGTCGTATCTATATTAACTTTTTTACTTGATATCCCGCGAGGGAGAATCCAAATAACCGATCACTGATAATAAAAATAATAATATTCTGTATTGTGCACAACGAAAACATGATTAAATACAGCATTAATATAAAAAACTTAGCAACAACAGGCAGCCTTATCGCTAAAACGCGATCTCTTCCAGAAAACCTTCTCTCTTCTCTGTATACAATTTCGAGAGCAACCAAATCTCTCCAGTTAGTTTCCTATCCTATACTATCATTATTACTAGCTCGGGGCGATAGTAAGCTGTTCATCGGTGGAGGACAGAATGACAGACCAGCAAAGGGTAGCAAAATCAGGGTTATCCCGTTTTCCATAATTTCACTTGCACTAAGTTTATTTGCCATAACGACGAAAATATGTTGTTAATTATAATATTATATGCCATGAAATTGAAGTGGGTTAATAAATGTAATGTGCTATCAATCAATGTCATAATTCTCATATGCCATAATTTCAAATTAAATAATGATACTTGCTATAAATTTCAGTAGCAATGTCTTTCTCATCACGGAACAATGGTGATCCGAACATTTGGGGGGTGTGCGCGGAGCCGAAGTCAACACTTAGAGGCGCTTATAAAAATGCAAGAGGTACACCGAGTGGATGCTGCCCTGGCCCGTGTCATGGGACGCACGCAGAGGCAGCACCCGGAAGGTTGTAAGGACTATGGAGAGTTGACTCCAAAATGGACTTCAAGTTTATATTTTTATATTTCATTAATAATAAAACATAATATAAATAACAAGTATTCCCAGAGAACCAATTTTCGTGCCAACAAAATCCAATTCCCTTGCCCGGATAGAGTTTTTGCAAATTTATGTATCTTCAATTTTTTTATGATTACTTATGTGATATAAAGTTTTTTTTTTCTACCAATTATCACAGTCCATTTTAATATATAAAATCAGTATTTTAAAATTCCATGTAAATTAGACAAAAATGCGCGTTTGGTGAAATTGACCCATAGCTGTAAACTACCCGCTAGGCACGATTTTAGTAAAACCAATACAGTAATGGATTTTCGTACAGCTTCCCGTAGGTATGCTAAAACAGTGCAATAAAGTTTTTGGAGATTACTCCTTAAGAATCAATTTATATAAGCCCGGGATATGAAAATGTATGGGAAATAAAATCAAACGTTATGTTACGTAACGCGTTACGTTATGTTTTGTACACAACTTATCTTGCGCAACCCCTAACAACGGCTGCATGGAAACACTTTATTTATTAAATGTCAACAAAGAACAACTGTCAATTTGCGGAGTAATGCTGATTGCAGAGCAATTTGAAGATTTGATCTTAATATTTTATAATTGTTCGTAAGGAATAATCTCCACTTGTGCGTCGAAGCTCACACACTTTTTTTTTAAATTAAGTTTTTCCATAATGAAGATCTTTCCCGTTCTATTGTTGCTACAATAAGGTGAACATTTCCGAGCATATTGGAGAAAAACAAGTTTTACTTAACTTATTAGAGGGGTTTCGCTGCTCTTAAAATGGTTGACCTTTTTCCGAGGCTAGCTCTCCATCTATAGATATTTCGCCTCCCTAGTGGCAGACGGCGGTCAGGCGAAAAGACTGTTGTCTATTGAATATTCTCGACGCCGATTTCGAATGCATTTTATTCGTAGCTTGAAGAGACTGAAAATATATTCACATTGAATTACCAGTATTTGATTTTTCTTTATTACACAAAGATATACAATTATGTTCAAATGGCGGACTCAATGCCAAAAGGCTTTCTTTACCCGTCAACCATAGGGCCAAACAGAAACACTAAAAGTTAGTACAATGAGAAACAATCCAGTAAAGACAATTGACAAATACATGTTATTACAAAGGCTAACATTGTATAATATACACCGTGGGTCAATTAAACCCGACAGATTTTAACCACGCATTCCTGAGGTCATAAGGAGCAAAAAAAATTATAAAGTATTTTTTTTTATTTTATTTACAGATAAAAATTAAGAGTTTACTTTAAAACTTTAATGTATGTATGTAGGTATGTCTGTACCAAGGCACATGGTGGCAGCGTCACAGCTAAAAAGGCGTTTTTCACAAAGTTATAACAGAAACAAATTTTCATAAAAAGTTACATTCGGCCCTATTCGAAGAATGATTAAGACACGTTTAAGATCTTGGACAGATCTTTAAAAGATCGATAACTAAACTACATGTCAAAATTGACGATTCCGCTGTGATCCCAATAAGATCTATCTACGATATTTCTAACGTCAAAGTAACATTGGTTGCCCGAATCAAGCTGCCTCTGTCAATTATACGGCATAAAAACGATATCTAAATGAGAACTTATCTAAACCAGAACTTATCGTTATCGTATCTTATTCTTAGAATCGGGCTGATAGTCTCGAACACAAGATCGATTTCAGGAAACTTTGTATGACATTTTAGTCTCTAAATGCGGTCAAAAATACACTTTTAAAATCTGTCCAGTTTAATTGGCCCACGGTGTATATACTTACATAAACATACATACATATTATACTTATAAATAATTATAGGTACTAATAGGGACATACAGGATGTTTATTTAGTCACCTGCAATAATTTACGTCATACTGAGCAAATTTCAATATGGGATCAACCCCGAAATCGCGAAAAAAAATTACTGTCCCATAGAAAATATCAAGGTGAAACAGCCAAAATATCAAGGTCAAACAGCCACAATGTATGAAACAGACAATTTTTTTTTTCACGATTTCGGGGTTGGTCCTATAGTAAAAGTTGCTCAGTATTACCTATATATTCACCCGTAAATTATTGTAGGTGACTAAGTAAACACCCTGTATATGGGATGATGATGAATATTTTATAATTTGAAGATCGGTGAAAGATGAATATAGGCATATTGGATTGGGATTGACCATCTTATTTCAAACATAGACAGAAAATCATGCTTTCATAATGTCTTGTTCTTACGACTAGCACCCAAAAGTAAAGGATGAGTTTTTTCCGATCAATAATAAATGATGAAATTAATTATTATAATGTCATTGACTTATACTTGTGGCTCTGTGTGCTGTAGACCTAGCGATAACTTTTTATGCTTTAACATTAAAAAATACTTCGTTGAGTCATTATCGCAGTCATTTCAATTATCGAACTCACAATGATCTGAAGTGCCACGGCCTATTGGCACTTAAGTCCTTTATGCCAATTTCTACCATTTTCATCTTTTCCAAAAAAAAGAAACGGCAGAAAAATTCTATCTAACTACCAAACCTGCTCACAAAATTGCCAGAGAATCAGTTGAGAAATGCGACCTGCAGATGAGAACATCCGGACATACGAAAGCATTTTTGCCCAAGCTTAAACGGAGACCTTCGCTAGCGCTCGGTCAATTAGCTAAACGCAATTGCAGAATTGACCTAACCCATTAAACTTTAGCTACCTACAGAGTCTGAACTGTAACTAATTTACTCTAACGTAACGATGTACTCGTAACAATGGCATACAGCATAGCGAAAGAATCTCGGCATTCTTGCCCGTATCTTAGGTGGAATAATTGCTTGCACACCGGTATTCTGTACATTCCATACGCTTCGTTCTTTTTAGTTTCCTATATTTATGGGATTGTTATTAATCTTCGTAAATACAATTGTAATAAAACGTTTAAATTCATTTGAATGAAACTTAAGATAGATAGCCGTATTAGTTAAAATTAACCCCCTTATTTATAAACGTCTACTAAGGTTGACAATCCGCTAATAATAGTTTGTCCCTTTCCATCATACCAATACGTCGGAAAGGGATAAACGATTATTAGCGGCTTGTCACCTTTAGTAGACGTGTATGAATAAGGGGGTAACTCTTTACCGCATATGCAACCATATTATGGCAGTTATAATATTCTACTCTATTGACAGCTATTAAAGTTACATTTTACACAAAATAGTTTTTATTACATGTGTTAAGGAGTTAATTCTGCTTCTTAATTCTGAATCAGTTCTTCCTAGTTTAATATAATATAATAAGTGCATGAAGTGCTAAGAGTTCTCAATACCAACGTAGTTCCCATTTTCCTCTCTAGATACTGACCTCATGCAAAATTTACACAACGTGATGTATTTTAGATTATTTTTAAATATTAACCATAGTTTTGCCCCTTCGTTTGACTTTTTCTATTTTTGTTTTTATAAACAAACGGAACTACAAATTTTTGAAGTTCGTAACTCTTTTACAATAATTACGGTCCGATGATATGGATCGGATGTGTCAGTGTCAAAAGTGACGATTCTTCAAACAAAACACTTTTGACACTAACATATCCGATCCATATCGTATATAATCTAGACCTAATATTTGAAATATTCTAAAGTTCGAATCAGGCCGTAAGACGCAATACATAGCGAAAACAATTCAAAGTGCTACACCATAGCCTGATGAGTACCCTCTGCACAGAAAGACTGTAAGGCATGTATTACAAATTTGTTTCTGTTATAACTTAGTGAAAAACGTCTGTTTAGCTGTGACGCTGGCTGTCACTATGTGACTTGGTTTAGATATATCTACTGACAAACATTAAAGTTTTGAATTCGCAATTTGTATCTGTAAATAAAAAAAACTTTACTTATTCGTTGTAATTTTTTTTACCAAGGTGTAAAAATAAATAACGTGTCGTGTGGTGTAACGAAAACGAAAAAAGGTTTTTTTCGGCATTTTTTTTTCTTTTTGACCAAAACTCATATAAAATTTTTGCTCCTTATGACCACAGGACAGGAATGTGTGGTTAAAACCCGTCGGGCTTAATTGGCCCACGGTGTATATTACGGCTCTGTACGCTCTATAATTATAATAACAACATGGAAACGAATTGTGAAACTGATTTCGTAAATAAAAGAAGTTGCGAGTGCTGATTGACCCAACAACGGCCCTCTAATCACATTCCAACTCTCGCAATGGTCCCATTAATTTCTCCCAAGCGAGAGAAATGGAAGAAAAGTTTATTCATTGGCCGACGTTTGGGAGAATTCTGCTGCCTATATGAATTACATATAAACAATTACACATGTGTGCGATTGTGCATGCAATATCATATATTTACAAAGTTAAGAAGCTACACGTAACGACTGAAATATTTAAAAGTAAAGTATAAATTTAAATTAGATTACACGCAACATTGCCTCTTTTTATAAATTTGATATTTTGTTTTTAATTGAAGTAACACGATTTAACTCATTAGATTTTGTCAGTATTATGGTCGGAAATTCATCACTTCTTCGAGACTCGGCTTCTTTTACTTTTAATGTAGGTAGCATATATTTTTTTGGATTTTTGCCAAAGCTGCTATTTATTTGTTTTGCGATGTTTGTCTCCCAAATTCTTCTGGTTCCTCAAAGTCTACTTACACAAGAGGACTTCCACGCCATAATGCGCAAAAGAATCATGTCTATAAGAAGCAGAATCCAAGGTAGTTCCAACAGCATACTAAGTATGTTAGCGGATAGGCCAGACACAGCACAGTAGATGTCATTCCAGATCTAGAGCAGAGCCCAACTGGGGAAGTACCTCCACCTTACAGAAAACCGCAGCCAAATAACACTTGACCCTACTCATAGTGTTGTGTTCCTGCCGGTCAGTAAGGTTGCCAGAGCTCAACGAGGGGGGTGGGGTTAGGGTCGGCAACGCGCATGTAACTCCTCTGGAGTTGCAGGTGTACATAGGCTACGGAGACTGCTTACCATCAGGCAGGCCGTATGCTTGTTTGCCACCGACGTAGTATAAAAAAAAAGACAGTCTTTTGCAAAGACATTGGATGTCCGCATTAATAAACCCCCATTCTGGGCCTGTTTATTATTAAAATTAAAATTTTGTAATCGTTTTTATTTTTATTGTTCATTTTTTTTGTACAATTAGTAAATAACTAGCTTATAAGATACTCAAACTAACAAATGTGGACCACTTAGTGTCTGATAAAAGAAATTATTTATTTATTAGTCATTGTTTTCCATGTCTTCATTTTCGCATTTATCAGGCAAACATGAGAAAACCTAAATTAAAAATATAATGCAAACGGAGTTGAGTATCGAACCTACACCATTACAACTACATATATTATGAACGTGGTTAAGTAACCCTTAGCCACGCATGTTTTATGTTGACGAATTTTCCCATTGCAATATGTGCGAAAATATGTAACATGAAATGTCATGTATTTTGCCGACCAATTTTGGGTATTGTACTTTCTACGCGGTTTTGGAGATTACCAACATTCCCAATCTACTCATATGCTCGAACGTGAGATAGTAAACGTATGAGGAATATGTTGACCGAATACCGGCCTACACTCATGCCAGACAAGGAGCGGTATAACGTGAGTGTTACTTAAGGAAGCGTGTTTTTGTATCATTATGTATCACCGGAGAGTATGCCGCTAATCCTTGGCAACCTCAATGGGATTAACATAACATTTCAGTAGATGTAAAAGGCAACCTGTACTGACTAAAGTAGGTAAACATGGGTTCTACGGAACCTTTTTTGTCCGAGAATTATTTGACAAATTTCGCAAGGAAAATAGGTTGTCAAGGGTATTAAGTGACGACGTGTTAAATAAGTAGGTAAGACGGTTCAGAGTTTGAACAACGTACAGAATTTATACTGTATTTTTTTTATAATGTAAACGTTCAGTGCTTGACATGCTCATGTCCAGTAGATGACACCCTGCTGTAGACTCTATAGATAGTGACTTATTGAAATGTAAATTTAGTGAAAAATCAATTAAGAGTTGAATCAATCAAGTGAGACACGGAACCCGCGAGGAAACAGAAAGATTTTAACAGTATATTCCGGATCGTATTTAGAGACAAAAATATCATATAAACTTTATTTTGAGTAAATACCATTTAAAAAAAACGTTTTTTTATTGTATTTCAGTGCATATATGTAATATTATTATATTTATTATATAAGCTACATGTTTGAATTATTTACTTGTGTAATGATTGAACCATAGTTTACGTAGTGTTCGTTTGTCTTTCATGTTTTACTCTGACTCTCAATTGCTCAAAGGTTGAATGGAAGAGATCCCTTATAGGGATAAGTTCGCCCTTGTACATTGCCAACATTTTTTTTATTATATCGTTACCTGTCCCTTTTGTACAATAAAGTGAAGAGGAAACTAATACTTGTTCGTAGGATGTTATGGTACAAACGAGCGCTATTTAACAGCAAAGGCATGCTTATGCACCTATGCGGGCTACCATGCCTAAGGTTTTTTTTTTTCAGATGCCTTTTTGATAAAGATTATATTTCGTCACTTCATTTTTCAGATATAATTTTATATTAACCATGTAGTTTCCCTATTGTACAGATAGCATCGCACACATTTAAGAGTAACTATTTTGATTAAAACTGTGAAAACCAATTTCCGCCCACTTCCGCTTACTGGTTACCTGCGTGCGGCGACCGCTGCGCTCTTCATTCTTTATTTGTGCGTGGTAGCGTCCACACCTCGGTCTAGTTGCCGAACACTTCGGCACAAGACCACATTTTTATAACGATCTTCGTTGCCTACTATGGTGTTAGCTGTGAGATTTCATTGAATTCGTTGTGCAATATACATATATTTGTTTTTAAAATCGTTGTGCAATCCTTCAACTTGAAGGACATACATACATCCTGGAGGTTAGTCGAGAACTAACACGATGGAAAAAATCATCCTGGAGGTTGGTCGTGAACCAACACGAAGGAAAGTCTGTTCGTATTTCGAACACCGATTTCGCCCGGGGGTTGGTCGTGAACCAACACGAAGGTATAAGATCGGATAACGCACAACGAAACAAAGGCATAAAAAATCATCCTGGGGGTTGGTCGTGAACCAACACGAAGGAAAGTCTGTTCGTATTTCGAACACCGATTTCGCCCGGCGCGGCGATTGGTCGTGAACCAAAAGATCGGATAATGCACAACGCACAACGAAACAAAGGGCCTAGACATTCATATTGGTGCATTTTTCATAATACCCATATATTTTGTGGGAAATTTATTGCCTTAAAAATGGGAATAATGTTGTGTTATAAAGCCGAGGGAGGCTTTCTTTTTATTTGGTTTTAGACGGCCCAACACTTAAAATATATCCAAATTTTACTCACACCTAACCCATAGTACGGTATTAAATGAAAAAAGAAGTATGAATCCCCGCCCATAGGTTGGATGTAAATCAACAAGCGACTCACAAAGGTTGTATTTAACACAATAGTACATTGTTTTTATACTACACTACCCACATAAATATAATATTAATACATTGGGTAGGTATAACTTGTCTCTAAAAGTGGGAATTGCTACGTGTACCTACATCACGTCACAGTATTATTTAAAGTATATTCTTTCTGACGTACAATATTTAAACTCTTATATGTCATAAAAGACCTGTAATGGATTTGAAAGCAATTTCTAAACTTAATCTTGATAAAATATCTTGTTAATATGTATAGTGGTGCCCTGACAGTGCATACTTTTTGGTGTCGATTTTTAAATCATTATGATATGCAGAAACATTCATAAATCGAACTATAAAAATATGGCTACGTACGTCAATAATGTTATGGGCAACTTTGGTTTACTCCTATATTAAATCGCATAAAAAAGAGTCAACCAAATGAATACTTATATCAAAATATACCTATTTATAATATCAGTTTTAAGAATCTTTATTTCTCAAAATAAGATATAACAAAACTTGATATAAATGAGTAATTGTCATGGTCGCTTATTGGCGATGCCAGTAAGTACTTATTATCTGTTTGAAAATTAGATTTTTTCTTAAAGTTATACCGGATAATTAATTCAATTGAATCATTGAATTATAATAAGTACACTTACTTCAATTGAATTAGAGGAAGACGAGTTTTTTCATCACAATTTACTAGAACAATTTGCAAGAGCTCAGTGTCAAGCACCACTAGAGTACCATCCATCTGAGTTAATCAGAATATGGTTTTCTCTTGATTTTGGCGAGTTGCACATATTAAGATATTTTGTTCGCATCTCTCACAGACATTGAGTGTTTATTTTTATGGTTGTAAATAATCGGTAACTAGGTAAATACCTATTCATATATTTATTTAATTGTATTAAAACAACAAGACGATTACCCTCTGATTATCCTTTAAAGGATTACCCCTCAGATTACTACTTAAATAACTAAATAATTAATTAGGTAATAGAAATCGTATAAAATAAATAAATAAATGTATGGTTCAACTCTCATGTGTCTGTCGCGGTACTCTTTCAGCCATTGCGATGGTACTATGCAATACGTTCACTAGACTTAAAACACGCAAAACGGTTATTCAATATGTTTTTGCTAAGTTTGAAATATATGTACATATACATTTAGTATCTGTAATCTAATTATACTACTGTATAATTAATATAGTCATTCATAAAATTAAGACCGAATCACTAAATATAATATTTGTTTTCTAAACTCGCAATACAACCACAGTAGCAATACATTTTTTTATTTTATTATGCCAGTGCTTCTATAAGTGTATTTTTTATACATTATAAAAATATACAACATTACGTCTATGTCTTTCGTTACCGACAGAGCGAATACTTGGATAAAATAAAAATAGAGGGCATTTGAGATTTGATGCTTAATACGTGAAAAACTATGGATTGTTATCATGGTTGATTGCTGTGCTAGTTTAGTTTGCGCTGAGAGAATAGCAGCTACAGCACCGATATTTGTGCAAATATGGTCAATCGTGTCATGCTGTCATTAATATTTAATAAAAGAAAAAAGGTCATCTTATTTATCTTTATTCGAATGAAAAGACTTGTCACATGGAGTCATGTACATATGTTTATTAAGCTAATTACTGATCATGTATGTTGTACGCTGACTTTACCTACTCAGGTTTAACTGGTTATTATTAACTTAGCACCGTAATACGAGTAGCTCGAATATACATTAGGTATATAAAATTAATTTATAAATATATTCCGATGTCATTAATGGGCCTTGGCCCTTGCCCTATTTATTATATGCAATATGAGCGCAATAATAAACATTTCAATTTGGGTAAATTATAATGTTATATAAGAAATAACTTCGAAAGTTGAGTAGTAGTTATAGTAGCCTTATAAATTTATTTTTTCATATCTTAACCGAAAGCATATGGATTTATGCACGTTCATATATTTCTTATATTTCAAGAACATGATGGATTTTTGCATTTGATAAAATCCAAAATATATTTCTTCTTGAATAGATCAGAGATTTTAATGCATTTTAATGACGTTAGACACGTTTTGGAGAAAATAAAATAAAAAACTATTATTTTTAAATTAAAAATCTTAAAACGCGCTAGGCCGCGTGAGTCTTTGTATCTACAAAGACTCGTTGTGTCACTATTCGTTCAGCAGGAGCTGCTGTAAGCCGACATGCGTGTGCATGAGCCTAATAACTGAATTTTCTCATTGTCGCCATCTGCTCAATGAATACAACGTATCCTACCCTGTCTGGAGGTAACGCTGGGTTGTATCGTTGACATAAATTACGTCTTATTTTAGTTATTATTACTCTTAGACGAGTCTGAAGTTGATATCAATAGTAGTACCGCCTGTCTTCTTTAATTCCGTATCGCGGACAAGGACCGCTAGTGAACTTTCATACATTCATAAATGGACGTTTTATGAATTAATTCTACTTTTTGAAATCGAATTAAACTGAATGTAAAGTAGACCACAAAGTGTATAGAATCTTAGTGAATTATGTGTCATTGTGAACAACAAATTGAAACGGGATTATTAGGCTTTGTTTTGATATCCTAAAAGGTGTATTAATATATATATATATATATATATATATATATATATATATATATGTATCATGTGTACATACCTAATATGTACTTTTTATTTTGAACCTACATACCTAAACTTTCTTTATGCTTTTAAACAAGGCTTCATAACTCAATTGCCACAGTATACTTGTGTACACATATTATGTCCTGAACTTGGTCTGCAGTCTACGCAGGTGGGCTACTCTGCGTTCGATACAGTGATAATAACTTCTATTACTTGATGGCTTAAAACACAACCCATTACACAGTTGTTCGCTAAAGCATTGATTTAATTTTGGTTCAGTTTCATTTACCATACTTCTGGATTTCTTTAGCAGTCAATTAAAATAGTATCATGTGTTTTCATAAAAAAGGATCATCAGATCGTTTTCTTTTATTATAGAATTGGTAAAAGTTAAACGACTGAAATACGATTTTAAATAATATAACTCAAAACATCAAAATATGGTATATTTGGGACACTAACTTAATACAACTGATGAAAATAAATCTCTAGAAATTGAAAATAAATAAATTCTGATCAAAATAAATCTTTAGCACCTGAAAATAAATAAATTCTAGCCATATATGGATGGCGATTAACTTATAATCTAATAATTTGAAACATTAAACTATAATATGAATATCTCATACCAAGGATACTTTATATGAGTAACGGCCTAACTGCAAATACAGTAGTTCAGATAAATAAAAAATAAATAAAAATACTAAATATTTCGGTTTAGTACCATGGTTAACATTAACAAATAATTTTCACCCGAATGACTTATTTTACTTCGGACTAAGATAGATATAATATATCTATCTTAGTCCGAAGTAAACATATTATGTTTTTAGTGTCTCACTATGATGTTTTTTAATAATATATTTCTAATGTTAGTACGGTGTATACGTAACGTACAGTAAATAAAATAAAATCCTGCGGTCATTGGCATGGCATATAAATTGGGAAGTTTTTTCTCTCTCTTTGGGACGTCCCGGCGTCCATGTGCTAGTTAGGAGGAACGTCTTAACTTAAACCAGATACTCAGACAGCCAAAGCTTTCGGCTTATTTCAACCAAAACTTATATCTCTAAACATCTACATGGTTAATATAAAATTATATCTGAAAAATGAAGTGACGAAATATAATTGATGATCAAACGAACTTCTTGAAGTGAAGTTCGATCGATATTATATGAGTCACTTCATTTGAAGATATAATATAAGGTCCCACCCACCCTAGAGCCCTGATATAAGTTTTGGTTCCTGCCTTCTCTAAAAATAATGAAGAGCGCAGCGGTCGCCGCACGCAGGTAACCAGTAAGCGGAAGTGGGCGGAAATTGGTTTTCACAGTTTTAATCAAAATAGTTACTCTTAAATGTGTGCGATGCTATCTGTACAATAGGGAAACTACATGGTTAATATAAAATTATATCTTCAAATGAAGTGACTCATATAATATCGATCGAACTTCACTTCAAGAAGTTCGTTTGATCATCAATAGTTTATTATTCAAGTAAGCATATTACAATGCGCTTATTTGCGACGTTTATGAACGACAAATAAAGCTACACCGGCTCTAACCCTACACCTCTGACCCGAAAAGATTTAAATCCCCCCTCAATTGGAAGATGGTATCTCAATATGGACCGGCAAGAAACTCGGCGGGACACACCTTTTCAAAATATTATATCTTTGATTTACATGCATTGAATAAGAAAAAAATACAATTTATTCAAATTAAATTTGATTAAAAAATATATATGTCATATCAAATCATACAAATACGTTGCTCTTTCAGAAAACATGTCGAATTCTTACAAAAGGAAAAGAAAAATAAAATTAATAAAGAAATGCGAATAAACATTATATAAATCTGACTGATTGCTATACCTGTGCTTTCTTACTTGAGCTGTGTCACTTATAACTCTACACATAATACAATGATTTTAATTGCTACTTGTTTTTAGTTTCTGGGATATGGTTTAATAGATCTTTCCACAACTTGCCCTTGTTAACTCCTAGTCCCCTTACTTTACTTTTTTACCTACTTAATAAGTTTAATAACTGACCGAGCATTAGCAAGGTGTCCGTTTCAGCTTGGGCAAAAATGTTTTCGTGTGTCCTTCTATGCGGGTCGCATATATCAGCCGAATTTCGTGAAATTTAGTGAGCAGATTCGGTAGTTCAAAATGGCGGAAATTAGCTTAACAGACTTAAGCGCCAGTAGAGTCTATGTGACTTAAGACTATTGTGAGTTCGATGTGATAATGACTCGTCGTAGTAAGTATTTTTAATTGTAATTTTTTTTAAACTTATCGCAAGGTTTACATCTCACAGAGTCACTAGTTGTATTTATTTAAAAAAGCATAATCAGAAACGTATTACAGTTAAGCTATCGCCAAGTTACGCTCAAACATTTCCCTTGTCAGAACTTAAGTTATCCCTTGACAGTTATATCATCTACCTAAACCATATTTATCCGTGACAGAGTCTTTCTACGTGGAATCTCGGAATTATAATGCTATTTTAATTCTTAATGAGAAGTACCAATTTAGTTTTGTGACGTGGAAATCTAGCCATCGAAAAAAAAGATAATGCATATCCAGATCCAGCTGCCAAAAAAGTACCGAAAACCATTTAGCGACGGCCTGCGAATTTCCCGGACAATGTGAAATCGGTTTAAAACTACCTATTTCTTGCCCCGTGCGTATGTTGTATGGTCATATAAACCCGTTTTATGGTTTTTTAGCGTAGACATTTATTGCATACGTTTTGCTTTCTAAGCTTAACCAACTCCTGTCACTTTGTGGTCTTGCAAAACTTTTTGCCATATGTTTGTTGTTATTTACTACTTAAGCCGAATATCTTAGTTATGTCTCAGGTATTAATTAATCTTAAAAGTAATTAAATTGTATAGGTACTTACAGTATCGTTTTCAGTACCGGCGTTTGCTTTAACAGCCTATCATTTTCAAAGGATCCTTGAATGGGAAAACAATCAGCACTAGTAAACTGTTATCTATGTCCGCCGAGGCACCACACCGTAATTTGTTTAGCAAATGTTTCATTAAAGTTTCATGGTGTTGGGGTGGGGGGGATGAAGTCAGCGGGGGTTGCCGGCAGCCTGCGGGCGTCGGGCGTCGGCGCCACCTGTCGCTGCGCGGGGGTGGCGGCGGCGCGCGCTGTTCGTTCGAGGAAAGCTCGCTGGCGACTGAGCAGCGAGCGAGCGGGCCCGGCCCGGGCACGTGGGCCGCCGCCCAGGTGCACTCCTCGCCCCGCGCCCGCCGCCGACGCACACCCGCCCCCCGCTTGCACCCTGCACCCAGACTGCACGCGACGTCATCTTATTAAAATGTAGCCCTTACTCCCAGACAATTACCTATCCTAACCCAGTAAAAAGTTATACTGTCTACAGCCGCCCCATCATAACGTCTGTAAGTTTATTTCATTGATTTATAAAGTGGTTCTGCCATTAATCATCAACTCATACATGTCATTAATATGAGTCATTCTTTTATAAAGGTTTCTTGCTTCCTTTATAGCCTCTTTCGCAAATATAACTTTATTTGTGGCATACGTCCACTTTCAATGATTATTGCTTTCATTGTTAACTCCTGGATTAAAAGTAATATTTGAAACCTAGACCAAAATTAATTGGATTTCTTTCATAACACGACCTTAATCAACGTTGAATTCCCCATTACCAGCGCTTCGCCAACCCTTTTTTTGTGATAGGTACTCTATTCCATTAGCAGCGCGGGAATTGAATTCATATTTCGTTCCGCCTACAGTAAACTTCCTGAAAATTAACGGTCTTATTGTAGGCATCCGTGGTACGCTACTAAACGTACATTAGCAAAAAATGTTTCCACAAAGTAGACAGCGGTTGTGTATTCCTAATTATTTATTAACTTTGTTCTAGATTGTGCTACGCGGTCGTAGCAGCTGCTACGAGCTCGCTTTAGTTTTGTCCTATAGTAAAAGACGAAGCGCAGTTGTGATCGTATAAATATGAAAAATGGACAAACAACAGCGCAATGGTTTAAAAGAATCATTACACAATTTCATTTAGAATGTATGGGAGCACTCCTTTGAGGCCAGGTTTGTCTAGTTTTCTGTTTATTCTGGTTTCGCCGCAATTAGATACACAAACGTTGGAGCGTGGCTAGTCACATAATTCAAAACCGAGCAAAAACCATCATGAAATGTTATTACGTAGTAATATATCTGTACTGATAATAGGAGGTTTTTCATAATTTAATCGTCAAACGCGACAAATTAATGTAATGATGGCAAAAATTAAATAAGGCAAACTATCATATTATGATGTTAAAAGGTTGAAATGAACATGTTGATTCCTTTACAATGGTTACATAAATGCAACGTATAGACGTTATTTATGAAAGTGAATTACATGTAGCTACTCCAGACTGTTGTTTCGAAACAAAATTGCGCTTGAAACTTTACACCGCACTGTAATATCCAGGGCGCGGTCAGCAGAGCAGCGGAGTAAAACAAGCGGCTACATCCACTCTGCACGGCGTTAATGCGCTATCAATAAACATTACGGCAAAGCAACGAAAGTGCTTCTAACGCGCCTTCCTTACCTTACATGAAGGTAGCTTGGCTTATATTCAAAGGTCACTGATTTCAGTAAGATGCAGTGGGTGCAACTAGCAGAGTGAAAAACATAGCGCTTCTTTAGATCATAATACGCTTACCAAAAATATGAATTTTGAGGCCTTTCTCTAGTAATATAATAGATTCGAAGCCAGATTAAACAACCTTCGTTTGATAAAAAAAAATCACGAACATAGGTCTAAAAAAAAGGTAAAATTGTGTAACTATTTTAACACAAAAGCTAATAACATGAAAATTGCTTCCAAAAATGCCTAATTGTATATGTATTTCATCGCACTAACCGATTACTATTTGCTTGTTAAAACTAACTAAAAACAATTATATCTGCGATCCCGGGCACGCACGGCCGCGTTCGGAATAGGACCTCATTGTGCCTTCATACATTGCCGAATGCACCGCAAGCCACATCGCCCGACGCACAACCTGACCGTCAATAAAGCTCACAAGACAAGAATTTCAGGTTTTGACAAAACTACGTAACGCTTTTAGCATAATTATTACGCCAGTTTTTTTTTTTCATCTGTTAAAGTACTACGCCATAAATTTTCTATGCAAGACACAAAAATTTGCATTCCATACTATTTCCTATGAGCAGCACTTTATAATTAAAAGCACTTTATAATTAAAAAACGACGATCTCTGCAGCTTAGCAGCATTGAATTATTTTGTATGAATAATACTACGAAAATTTACTGTGTAATTTAGCTTCCATAAATGTACGTAGCCATAACGCCGAAGTTAACTGAATTCATCAAAAACACTGTGTAGAAGCTTTATTTATATAACAAAGCCAAAAAGCTAAATAAATGTAAAGGCACACGTTTTCCCTTATCCTGGCATTGTTTTTCATGAGAAATTGTCATTTTGGATTTAGATTGGCCTCTTATGCGCGACTAGTAATTGGTGTTTTAAGTTCACTTTGCACCAATAGATGACAGCGTTTTCAATTAAGTTGTAACACTTTGTTTGTTCATTTGAGAATAAACGCACCAAAATTGTGCGGTAAATACCAAAATGACAAATATCACAATAAATCTATTTGACAATGTGGTTCACATTTTGCAGCTCCTGTCATGTTTTTTGTTTATTCGTGCAATGCTTCCTGCTTGTCGAAAACGTCCGACAAAACAGGTTCCGTTTTAATAATAAACAGACATAGGAATCCGTGGGGCAAAATTGTTTGACAAGTAGGGAGTTCCTGTATCGATAAACTCGACTATCGATGCTAGTTCTATATACTAGTGATCACTCAAGGGTTTGCTTGTAAAAATACGTTTTTATTATGAGTAAAAATAATAATTAAATAATAACTAAAAAAATAATAATTAATAAACATCAACCCACTTATTCATAAACGTGTAAAGTTACGATGGCGCTGATCATCGTTTGTCCCGTTCCATCATACCAATACGTCGGAAAGGGACAAACCATGATCAGCGGCATCGTAACTTTAGTACACGTTTATAAATAAGGGGGTAAATATAAGATCTTGTGTGCAAAATTAAAAATTGTAACTGGGTCGAACATATTTTACATCAATGTATGTAGTAACTACTATCATAAGTAGTGGTTTGCTTTTTATTGAAATTTATTCTTAACGTTTTTGTTAACCTTTTAAGTACATATTCGTATCTCAAGATTTCCATATTCGATATGAAGCCCAGCATTTTATGTTCCCGGTTAATACATCTGGAACACCAGGCCGCACTCTAAAACTCACATTGCTGGCGTAGGGAATAAAACTCTAGCCTCAAATGAGCCGGCCACGTTCACAACATGTACCTATTTGGATAGGTAGCCTATTAGTAGTATGAACAAGAGTCGGAAGAGTAGGCGTGGTAATCCCAGGAAGAGGTGCCGGGACGGCTTACAGTGCGGCTTACGTGGGCGATGACTCGCGAATGCGACGCGGCGCGGCGGCCCAACGGCATTCGGAGAACGCCCACGTAGGACATTTGCAAAGGTATCAAAGGATTGAATTCACTCGCGCCGCGCCGAGCCGCGCCGGTTCGCGTTCGCGAGTTATTCGCTCAGGTAAGACACTGCCTTAGACACCTCCCCTAACTGGCCATGTAAAGCAGAGGCACACTCAAATAGGTTAGTAAAAAAATCTTATCGTGTAAAGTTTGTCAGTTACGATACAAGCGCAGAAAATAGGAAATTCGCAACGAGTGGTGATAAATTAAAACACTACCAAAGGGAGTATTTTTAATCGACACGAGTTGCGAATTACCTATTCGCACGTGTATCGCACAACGTTTTACAGTACACATGGCTCTTTAAAGTTTAAAACTATAAGACTATTATTTACTCGTACACCCCTTTATTTATCTACTTGTCTACCGCTACCCAAAGGTTGTCTGGAGAGATCGGTTATTTGCGATAAGATCGCTTATTAGCGATAAGATCGCCTGTTGTTGTTATCTAGTTCTATTTACTTTGAAATTTCTTTTCAGTTTAATATAATATAATCGGCGATAATCTATCAACAACAATGGATCGATCATAAAGAACTTGTATTGAAGCGTATCATATAACAAAACCAATAAGTTTGAACCCGAGACTGTAGTCAATGTAACTAACTATATATGAACAAACAACGCTAAAGCACTTTACCAGTATATATTGTACTGGTGGTAATTTTTCAGTGTCTTAAATAATAGTAACATTTTTTCTGCGGGAGCAGAATTCATCATAGATTGGTGACAAGTCAATTTTGTGAAGAATATAGACTGAATCTGATTGACTGATGGCTGCCATATGTTGATACATTGTATTTCGTGGAGTTGTCTTTTATAATGTTGGCAAGTATACTGCTTCTTGTGAACAGACTCAGAAGCGAATTATTGAAATGATAATTAAATGTAGTATTTCATTGTAAATACATATCCCTTAGTCCCACCCTAATCGAAACCCATCAACATTCATATCACGTACTTACCAAATCTTGGTTCGATAAACCGACGTCCATGCATAGGTTGTAACTTGTAATTCAATCAGCTATATATATACAATTGCGATACAATACCAACAATGTCGCTTTAAGGAAATATAACGTGTAATATTACACCGGTATACGATTTAAATTACTTTGTCAAAACATAATTTCCAATTTCCAACAGCATTTTTGTTGTAGAAAATAATACATGTATCTTATTAACTATTTATTAACAGATTAAATGCTTAGTAGAATATACTGTATTTAAATGTCAAGCGAATAGAGTCTTACCACACAGGCTATGCGATTACATAATAAGGATTGTAGGGAAGTGTCTCCCGCCAAAGTAGTGCGACTTGATTCTCAATAAGTTAACTTAGTTAATTACCCAATGATTAACGCTCATTGTCGTTCTAGTGCTCAGCTATGCAATCTAGCGTTGAATAAGCGGGTCTAGTTTGGTTCCATTATTCAACGCGTCGTTAATTTGCGGATCTTACAACTTAGCGATTTATGGCATTCATTACTACCTACTTCTGCAGGTGCCTGTGTAAGTTCAATATCCGATCCACTCGGAATCGCCAATAGTACAATTGCATCCTCTAGTTTCAAAGCCAGTAGGGGAGTGTGCGATGCTAGATTTAGTACCTACCACCTAAAATTAGATTGATCCATTTACTGGGCCAATGTAAATCTGCCATGTCCCAGTGGACGTATATATATATGCCAACCGCCGCCTGACCCGTTCGCGCAACTAAACTACACCCATATTTCATTCGCTTAAGTTTTATGTCTTATCAGTGTTCGACGCTCTCGAACTTTTTCCAGTTCCACAAGAAATGTTTTCAAAGATCGACGCGCATATTTTATGAAATATGCAAAAGCACTGGAAATCTGTTAATAAATTGATTCAAGACGATGGAACGAAGCTATTTCGCACTTTGCGTGATCAGAATGTAATTTTCATTCGAGGTTTACGATAAACAACCCTCGATAATTCTTTTCACATCGCTTATATATAGGTTCCTACCTAAGGATGTTCCGAAACGGTAGCATATAGGTACAGTCGCCATCACATATATAAGAGCTGCCGAAGTGCTCAAAAATATCATAACACGCACTCTAGCGCCTTGACAATAGAGGTGTGTTCAGATATTTGTGAGCGCCTTGGCCGCTGCGATATATCTGATGGCGACTGTACATATATATATATATATATTTTATACTACGTCGGTGGCAAACAAGCATACGGCCCGCCTGATGGTAAGCGGTCTCCGTAGCCTATGTACGCCTGCAACTCCAGATGAGTTACATGCGCGTTGCCGACCCTAAACCCGCCCTCTCGTTGAGCTCTGGCAACCTTACTCACCGGCAGGAACACAACACTATGAGTAGGGTCTAGTGTTATTTGACTGCTGTTTTATGTAAGGTGGAGGTACTCATATCAGAGCTCTATAAACCTCGATGCAAGCTGCGCAAACTTGATGCGAGATATGTTCGTTTTTATGGTGACCGGGGCAATGGAGTTTATAAAATATATGTTAGTTGCTGACGAGTATTGCGGACAAAAAACAACATTGACCGCGATAAAACGTTGCGTATGAGCTTGTGGTCGTGTCCGTCACATCACGTACCGCTGTAACTGCACGTTCATGTCAGCAACCTGTCTGTCGAATGAAAACGCAATTAGGGTTATTTAACGAATATTATATACTAGTACCTGGGCGACCGAGCTTTGCTCGGTTATAACTATTTATTGTAATATGGTGGTGTATAGGTGATAATCTTAACTACATTTTTTTACTAAATTAAACTTGTCTAAAACAATAAAAATTAAAAAATTATATATAAACTTGAACATATAAAAAAAAAAGTTAGTCACCGGGCGAGGTTCGAACTCGTAACACTCGTTTCTAGCCGTCCGCGTCTTAACCCGCTGGACCAGACGGACCGTGGCCGGCAACACGAAATTAGCGACCATATTCTGCGTCGAAAGAAAAACGCATGAAAACTCGAAAACACGCGTTTTCTCAAACATAAGACTAATCTAGATCGATTGTATACCCACAAAAACCCCCATATACCAAATTTCAGCGAAATCGTTAGAGCCGATTCCGAGATCACAGAAATATATATATATACAAGAATTGCTCTTTTAAAGGTATAAGATTGGCATTGTCGGGTTAAGTTAATTTAGTTTTCGAAATACACACTACAGCAATGAAAACGGGTCGAATCGTATAGAATTTTCATAAGTGGCCGTTTAAACTGCTCATAGGTGTAAACACATGTATAAAGTGAATATTCAGACTTTTATGGTATAATTTTTCCATCCGTATATGTACCGTAAAATTGTACCTACCTGGTACTTATGTGAGGTTAAATAAACTCCAAGTTTTCGGTTTTCTTTCAAAGCCATAAGTTCTCCCGACAGCGCAATGCAAGGAAAGATTATATATTTCAATGGGTTTTCATCTTTATCATTTCTGAAGTTAGATTGTCATAACTTCAAAATCATATCCATATAACAAGCAAGCCCATGTAATCTATTTTCTGTTCCCCTTACGTGTGTTGTGAATAATGTGCTTAACGGATTATGGAAATTGCTGCACTCTACATAGTGTGTAACCTCGGTGTGTAAGTGCACGGTATCTTACGGCTTGTGAGATAAATAGATATATACTTTCCATTTTCCTCTTAAATGAAACCATTCAAAGACCACTTCTCTGCCACCTCCATCTGAGGTAGCTACATTTATTCAAGAATGAATTGAATTGTTTGTTTGATGAAAACTAGCTTTATTATTTTAATAATTATTTAAACGCGGGCAGTTGAGTAAAGGGTTATTACCACCACGACCACCAAAATACCCAAATAATTATATATATATTTTTTAATTTTACTTTCTCCGACTGCAGACCTTAGCGTGAAAGACATGTGATAAGGTTATTTAGAGAACGAGTCTTGTGAGACGGGAGAGTCGCATTGCCGGGAAATCCCGTGGGAATACAATGAAATGGTTGCCAACGTATCCGTGTCACGAACAGCCGTAGAAAAAAAAGCGATTTATTTCACTTTTCCTTTTTAAGTCAGTTTTTAAAGAGAACCCTTAAATATTGGTGTATATTTCGAATAAGTGTAAAAAATACTAGTTTAAAAGTGTTTCTATATTCTGTTTTTAACAAAATAATTAATGTAATAATATTTATTTCGCAAATTAAACTTAATATTGAGTCATTACACAAAAAACTTAAATAAAACACTACTATTACAAAAAAAAAAAACAAGCACCGCTATATAAACACAAACTTAAAATTATTTAACTAGCCCGTCCTGTGACATGCCCTGTCCAAAAGTCCCCATCACACTCGCAGCGTTGCCACGCTGTATGGCGATGGAGACCTGTTGGACAAGCCAAGACCCAGAACGGGGATCGTTCCCCCTCTCCCTTAGCCGCCGACCCAGTTCCCTGAACAATTCGGACGCCTCGCTGCACCAGGGTCCGGCTGTCTCGACAGCAATGGGCACAAAATCGTACGCCCCCTGTAACCCGGAGTACTTGGCACGCTTATTTTTGGCGGCAATTTCTGCCGCTGAACCCGCGGCCTTAACCGTGTGTCTTAGATGGGATGCAGCAAATGTACTAACACATGTCGCATCCCATAAAAGACACCGCCCCCTCCGCCAGGGGACTAAGGTGAGCCCGTCGGGTCTTTTACCGTCCGACCGTGACAAGCCTGGTGGTTCCAGTACGCACGGGATATTGGCCGACACCATTGCCCGCCGCACAATTTCATTTAAAGAGTGGTGTCTAGGGAAACGACCGGCGCACCTTTGGCAACTCAGCCCGTGATGGCCACTCTCCTCAACCATCATGCCACAAATACACCGGTGTGCGTTGCACACTTTGCATCCCAGCCTTAGGGCCACTGCAATTCTCAGGGAGTCGTTGTCCAACAGTGTGCCCAGGTGCGGAGATGGCAAAGCATGCAACCACGCTCCCGACTCCGGCATGGAAACTGCCTTGAGGCGCGCCAAGTCGGCCCCCGAAGCCCCACTCTGTAAATTTGCGCACGCAAGTTTGCAAAGGATGTCATCCCATGCCCTCTGCGTCACCAAGCTATCGGGACGTTCACTGGTAGGGCATAATGTGGCCCATTTTTCCAAAGCCTCGGAAACGTATGGTACGCACACGTCGCTACCCTGGATTCCCAGAATACGAGCAACGAGACCCGCTGAGCCATGCGCCGACGCCAAAAAGGCCACCAAACCGACGTCCTGCACCCGCCGAATACCAAGACCGCCGTAACGAACCGGTAAGGAAGCCTGACGCCACTGAGTATCATTCAGATTCACATTTAGCAGCGATTCCAAAGCAACCTTGAGCGTGTCGTCCAGAGAAAGCAGATCCTGCTCAAAAAACCAAGTTGGAGACGTGCGCAAAGTGTACACCATGCGGGGCAACGCGAAACAATTCCGCAACAAAATGAGGGAGACGTGTGCAGCCAGATGCGCCAAATGCTCGCGTACTCCCGAGAGTGCCTGCCTTTTAAGTTGTAGTACAGAGCTGACACCCTCGGAAAACACGGGAGCACCTAGCAAATGGAAAAAGGATTTATCAATCTGCCTCATTCCGGGCAGAACTACTTCAAGCTCCGTAAAAGCTTCACTGGATATGCCCCCGCAGGTAAAATACTCGCACTTGGATGGATTAATCTCCAGGCCGATCTCTTTAAAAGCTGGTATTAAGGTCTTTAAACTCTCAACGACCACATCTGGGCTACCTCCAATGATGCCGTCATCCAAATACCACACATTTAACGGAGCGTTCACCCCCGAGATAATTAATTAAATAGTAGATGAAGCTAATACAATTTTTTCTAAATCATCCGTTTCCACTTACAGTCATAGTGACAGTCTCATATTGGAAACTTTAATGGCACTTAATGTTATTTGCAATAGCAAGTTTCTCAGTATGGTATGAGTACCATTTATGTGTCACACCTATGTATATAAAATCACGTTACAAATTATCATTTATTTTTAAGTAAAAGAGTTGTTGCATTTTAACTAATCACTCCGTTTTTCCTATAAGGACCGTGAGCATTGAAGGGTGTGCCTCTAGTGTCTTGAATAAGGAACATAAACATGTACATTGACACTTCACGCGAAAGCAAGTGCTGCCATCTACCATTCTCATACGTTTTCTTGTGCATAGGAGGTTCTGCTACCTTGTGGGCTACATTGAAATGGAAGCATAAACTTCACATTTACACCTCGCGCCAAAAATCTGACGTCTCCTGTGCTGCCCCCTACAGTTTATGCACGCTCCCTATATGGAAATTATCTGTACTTGTTTATTAATAATATATAAATAATTCACAAATTAGTTATTTATACTTACTAAGTACAGTAGTAGCCACACTAAACTAAACCCATTACCTATGCAGGTCAAAGCCTACATAAATTTTTACACTTGTTGCATTTTTCCTAACCAGGATCATTAGGACTACTGAGCGTCAAGGAGGCTTGAACTAATACCCGTCAATCATTCGTGCAAGCGAATGTTTTTTAGGGTTCCGTAGCCAAATGGCAAAAAACGGAACGCTTGTAGATTCGTCATGTCCGTCTGTCTGTCCCTTTATGTCACAGCCACTTTTTTCCGAAACTATAAGAAATATACTGTCCAAACTTGGTAAGTAGATGTATTCTATGAACCGCATTAAGATTTTCACACAAAAATAGAAAAAAAAACAATAAATTTTGGTGGTTCCCCATACTTAGAACTGAAACTCAAATTTTTTTTCATTAAACCCATACGTGTGGTGTATCTATGGATAGGTCTTCAAAAATGATATTTAATATTAAAATGTGTGTCCCCGCCCTGTAACTTCTAAAATAACAGAATGGTAAAACTAAAAAAATATATGATATACATTACGATGCAAACTTCCACCGAAAATTGGTTTGAACGAGATCTAGTAAGTATTTTTTTAATACGTCATAAATGGTACGGAACCCTTCATGGGCGAGTCCGACTCGCACTTGGCCGCTTTTTATTTAACATTGGTAGCTTTCAAAGTCGTGTAGGTTTTTTGATGCCCTTCAAAGGATGCGAAATTTTTACCTTCTCGTAGCTAAACATTCAGGCAACCGCGAATCCATTCGCGCTTTGCATCATTCGTGCTTGACATTTATGAATGAATATCTGACAGCCCTCCACATGCCTGCAAACTTTTGCACAATTTGTGTATTTTCATTTGAATGTTAGTGGCCCAGGTTATTAGGTACCTTGGCTTTTTTGCGCCAGAAAGGAGAAACTCGTAATATAAAATAAACATGAGACCACGGGATCTGCTCTAGCTTCAAGCATCTTATTATCGAAAAGTTAGCGGTTTCAAAGTTATGACTAATGATAATATCACTATAATTATATTATGACTTTCGATAATTATGCGAAAGAAAGGGATCCAGCGGAACACGCATATTCATATTGGATTAAATGTTGATCATCATCTTCCTCGCGGTGTCCTGTTTGGCAACTAATCTCAAGAATTGGCGTAGGCACTAGTTTTTACGAAAGCAACTGCCATCAGACCTTCCAACAAAGAGGGTAAACTAGGCCTTTATTGGGATTAGTCCGGTTTCCTCACGAAGTTTTCCTTCAGCGAAAAGTGACTGGTAAATATCAAATGATATTTCGTACATAAGTTCCGAAAAACTCATTGGTACGAGCCGAGGTTTGAATCCACGAACTCTGGGGTGCAAGTTCTTAACGCTAGGCCACCAGCGCTTCCAATTACTTACTACAATAACTTACTTATTCCAACATTTGTTGATGACCTACTAAATACAACACTACAATTATAATAGTAATCACTCCACGTTTCACAACAAACGAATTATACATACCTAATCCTGGTGACAAGTGCGTTAACTTTTGCTCTTTGCGAATAAATGACAACATGTGACGAGACTTAATGCCACGGATAGATTAAGGCTCGAAATATGTTAGCCGCGCGATTTACCCCGCCATCTGTCAGCATTATTATTAGTGCCTCCGCCGCGCTCCTATTCCTACGCTTACCTGCTGAACATTTTGTAATGAACCACTGCGATCTTCGACTGAGCATTTTGTTACGATTCTTGAGGGCACGTGTACTGGTTTACCCTGAGGCTATTCGTCCCTTTTCGCCGGCAAATGATGAGAATAACAGTCTTGTAACAAGCGCAAGTCACACTGGTAAGAAATGTTGATCCTGAACTTTTTACCTTCTTGGATTTATTTTCCGTTTTTTAAGGTTTAGCTCTCGAAAAAAAAACGAAAATCTGCGCTGCAATGTCCTGCCGCCTCCATTTTTGTGCTAACACAAGTTTTAACAAATTGCAGTGTATTGAAAAAGTCCACTCTAAACAAGTTAATTATTGACATGATGTATTTTGCTTTTTACGAATTTTCGTGTGTCAGCTCAGTTCAAATTAACTTTGTTTGAAAGTATTTTAGTACATGCTACTCTATAACAAAATTAAAAATAACGTTATGTAGTGAGTTAGCCTTATAAGTCAATCAATTTCAATCACAAACACCTACAAATAAAACGCTTACGAGTATCAAAGTAATCGTAACGATCAGTATTTGAAGTAGATATTTCATAATACATACTTACATTGTCAAGTCATAAGTTATGGTTGAGATATTTGATTTAGAAAATTTACGATTCTGAATAGTCCAGATCTACTAGATAACTAGTGGCACTGGGTTTTGTAAAATTCATATTCCACATTATTCCATTCTCATCGGTCCACGTATTTGCGGTATCACTCCGGATGACTGAGAATAAAAGTTCCATGCAAAAATGCTGATACAAAATCCGGGGTGTTTTCCACTTTTAACAATGCAGTGTCATATGCCGGCAGCGATCGAACAATAGACAAAATCTCTGTTATATGATACACATACAAACTTGATATTATTTAAATGCTAGCAGTTGACAAAGATTAAAGTGAATACAAATGAAAAATAATAGGTGCAATCGTGGTCTTGTGGACCCTGCACACTGGCATAAATTATGCAGCTTAATTTTCTTCAGCATGGGTTGACGACTACTTTGACTAATAATAATTACCAACTAGAACTCATATCAATCAAGCGCTGGTGGCCTAGCGGTAAGAGCGTGCGAATTTCAATCCGGAGATCACGGGTTCAAACTCCGGCTCGTACCAATGTTTTTCGGGACTTACGTACGAAATATCATTTAATATTTGCCGGTTGCTTTTTGGTGAAAGTAAACATCGTGAAGAAACCGGAATAATTCCAATACGGCCTAGTTTACCGTCTAGGTTGGAAGGTCAGATGTCAGATGGCAGTCGCTTTTGTAAAAACTAGTGCCTACTCCAATTCTTGGAATTAGTTGCCAAGCGGACCCCATACTCCCATGAGCCGTGAAAAAAGCCGAGATAATGCAAGGAAGATGATAACCAACTAGAACTCATGTGCTTTGAAAGGCGCAATTAATTGTTGGACATATTCTTGTCTATGGCAGCAGTCATTAAATTGATTTTATTTTTAAACGGCATATATACATAATACATATACATAATCAATTTTAAAGTTACTCGCCAAACTGCTTATGCAGTTTATTGGCGAGGCAGCGCTCATTTTTTATTTATTTTTTTATTTTTTTCATTTTTGTTGGATGCTGCACTTTACAAAAGTTTGATCGGGGAAAGGGTTGTTACGTTACGTTACAAAAAAAATATCTCTGTAAACAGTCAATCATGGAAAAATATAATCATACAATGTATTTAAAAATTACAGACGATTACAATGACCGATTTATAATAAAAATACATACATTTAAGGAGTATTAATAATATACTATGAAAGAAAATTTTGAACTCTTCTAATTTAACGTGATTGTAATATTATTTTGAATGTACATATGTGTTAGGTATTATTTACTATGTAAAAGGTTCACAGAAGCAGTAAATGAAGGACTTCCATTAACATGTTAGCTCTGCCCCTTTTTTGAAGTCGTTCAAAAAGATTAACTAAATAAAGTGTTTGTAAAATTTACCCATTTTGCGTATCAGTTTTTATTTTATTTTTTTACTAAAAAGTAGAGTTTAATTTTAATATGAACATTACAAAGCAGACGAAATGCTTCGCCTAGGGCTTTGAGAGTGGTAATATTTAATATTCTGTAGTGGTACAGCTTGCACTTCCTTAGTTAGTGACCACTATTGTTTAACTAATGAAGAACCCCTATTCGAATTCGGGCTTCGGCCATGCTCGAGAACGTCTCAAACAACTTGCTCCGGAATGCAGAGCAGCCGTCTCGTCAGTCGCCTTCGTGCAGTGACAAAAGTCTATACAAATGTCTCTTTACTCTTAACTCCTGGGGCTCCGTAGCGTAGCGTAGTCATCTCTGTCTCTATCACTCTTCAATATTAGTGCAATACTGACATTTGCGTTTCGTACGCTACGGAGCGTAAACGATTCGCATGTTGGCTACGCACCCTGTAAAGCTAATCGTAAGTATCGTAACTAATAATTTTATTCTACATGGAAAACGTAAAGTTCAATTACGAACTAACGAAGGCTTTATTTTGTAACATTCTCGAGACATTCCAAGTTAAAAGAATGGTGATTGTGGATAAACCTTTACCCGTGTACAACGTATAAAACTTTTGTAATATAAAAAAGTATATCTTCCATTGGTTACTTTGGCCTAGAAGCAAATATTTTTCAGGAGAGTGGCACGCAATGAATATATAAATAATATGCTTTACAAATATTCGCGTTGCCTATTCAATGCTATAAAATGTCTCGAGGCATCTACATCTTGGTTAATGTGGTCACTGAATATGTATTCAGAATTTCGGTGTTTAACATAATACTGAGAACTCCTGATGCCGGGTCATTTGCATACTTTATAATCAAATAATAAACAACTGAGCAAGCACCATGTCAGCGAACTGCACTACAATGTGAACACGTTAACTATTTCAGGAAATAAATAGGTATAGAAGCAGAGTTGAGAGCTAAATGTAAAACGCGAGCCTCTATTCGCAGTGCGATATGGGAGCTTGTTCTGTAAATTAGAGAAGGTATGTTTGGTGAAAGAAAGAGCTTAATTGAAGACTTTTTTTTTTATTGAAGTGTAAATTAAAGTAATACCTACCTACGTCAGAGAATCAAAGTAGCCATTATTACTCTTAATGTTGTCAGACTGTATAAATTGATAACTTCTAATGCAGAACCAAAAACTATCGGAGTAAGCCTCTTTTAGAATAGAGACAGAGACCACCTCTTGGCAAGCAAAGTATACGTCATCCACTTCACAGGTGTTCAAAAATGATCTTTCGGGATGCCATATTCTTATATGCTTAATTCTTAGTATTTAGCTTTAACAAAAGATTTTCCGTGGGGCTGTTCAAAGAAGCTTATACAGTCTTCTTCTCCAAGAATCTTACCAAGGGAAGGGAAGATGTCATGATAAAAACTTAACCTTGTCTGAGTTAAATTTAGCGACTTCATTACGCAATGCAAATATGACGTGACATGAGCATTGGTTTTAATTTGGTCCGGCCCATTAGCAATAAGCAGACGAGTAAATATGTACGCACGGTTATCGTTGGAATGAACGTTCAACTTCCCCGGGGGAAATTTTTCAACGTTAACAATAACCCAATAGTTTATTATACACCTGAAAGAGTCGAACACATTTCTACCTTATTCTCGAGCTCGCAGTGGATTCAATAAAAGTGTTATTAAAAGGATACTAAGTAGATCGTGAGCGCGACGCACTGAGTTTTAATTGGAATTGCCTTCAATAACATGACCTCATTATTATTTATCGGCAAAGCATTTCTCTGCAGGTTGGTAGGTCAATAGTTATTGTAAATAGGTAATTTCTTATGTTTTCACAAATAATTACACAAATAAATGAATATATATTTGATAAATTCATCATATACAGGATGTAACAAAATAGGTACTGAGGATCTGTTTAAGGGCATATTCTGTATCAATTTCTGATTAGGAAAAAGTGGAAATAAAATGAATTGATGCGAAACTTTTTTTTCAATGCGGCAGGTCGTCTAAGGCCGAAAATATTTCGCTTCAAAAAAATGTTTCTTTTACTTTTTCCTAATTAGAACACGATACCGAATATAGTCTTTAAACGGATCTCCAGTATGTTAATTACATACTGTAGGTACTAACCCAAACTAAGCAAAGCTTGCACCTACTATGTGTACCTACTAGACGATGATATACAATACTCAAACACATTATCCATTACTCAGGTTTATGATAAACATGAACAATTTGTTCTTACCGGGACTCGCATTTATTAAGGAGGGTAGGACTTTTTTAATAAATTTTCGTCTCTATATCCCAACCCATCTCATAAACATAATAGCATTAATAAAACAAATTATACTATCTTATATCTTCTATACCTAATACATACCTAAGTCAGATGTAAAAGCTATAACGAAGTTTATCTTATATATATATTAATATTGATATTCAAGGGTGCTCACTTCTCAAGCTTCCGTAAACTTGGGCGTGGCAGTATCATATGCGATGCTCTGTTAATCAGTTGGCTTTGGAGTTTGATTATATTTATTACAATCAGAATACCGGCGCTTAACTGATCACTCGAAGCATGAACATAAGTCAAACAAACATGTAGATATAATATCTCTACAATAAAGGCCGCAGATTAAGCTAACTCCGAGCTTAATAGTCCGCTCGGCCGCTTGTACTCGCACAGTACTCTCATTCACTGTAATTTTACAAGTCTGTAAAGTAACTAAATATCTAAATGCATGAAATAACTAATTAGGTATTTTAATTACATTACCTTTCAATTTTGGCACAAACTAGCTAAGCGACTTAGAGCGGAAAATGTAGGTATTTACATTTATTGAACCCCACATAGGTACGTATAAACTCATAAGGGTTACGAGGAACATACCCAACTACTTCGCTGTCATAAACAACTTCGCTCGGACGATAAAACCGTGCAAAAACCTAGTGAAAATGGAAAGAGCGGAAGTCATTATGTTCAGTTTAAATTAATGTTATGAACATTATATTTTTAAATCCTTACCCATGTTTTATATCTACTGCAACATGTGTACGACTACGAAGTTATTATTTTACATTTTGCAGCTGCAAGCATTTTACATCTGCGTGAAATAGTTATTTGTACAACAAGAGAGCAAAGTTTGATATTTCTTCGAGTGCTTGTTTTGAGTCCCGTCCAAGCGAAAGATTCTATAATAGATTCACGAGCGTAGCGAGTGAATCTAATTTAGAATCTTGAGCGTAGTAAGGGACTCAAAAGCGCACGAGATGTAAATAACTTTGATCTCGTGTAGTACACAAAATTTTTCACGTCAGTCAGCCATCAAAAAATACAACCTGAAAAAATGTAATCCAGACGGACGGATTACTATTTCACTCATGTTTTCTGAAGGTATTCTAACAATTAACTTTAATTACCGCAATAAAACAAAACGAAAGAAATTTCAATAAAATAATACGAAAATAATGAATTAACGAGCATCAATTGACAGTGAAATCGACAACTTTTTTTTTTGTAAAATCCGGTCCGAATTGCGGATACTACTATTTGTCAACTATAGTAGAGATCGTTAAAAGTAGTTAAGTAGAATTATTTACTGCGTAACAATTGCGTAAATTTGTATAAGTTCATTGTTTTGATTGTATCATAAAATACGTAAAATATGGTGTTTTTATTAAATTTTAAACTTTTATTTCTTTAATTAATTATTACGAATGAAGACTCGTAGGGTGTTTTGGAACGATGCGGTCTGACTTATTTCGGGGGTCTATTATAAACCGTCAATATACCGTTGAATTACGTATGCACTTTTTTGTCTCTTTCTTTTTGTTAGTGACGTGAAAGGGATAAAGACAATAGAATCCAAATATTTCGAACTTGTATTAGGCCCCGCACGTTGAAATGACATTTGAATCTAAAGGTCACTTGAATGTTATTTTGTCTCACTCGGTGAGCAAAATACGATTTTGCTCACTGTTTTTAAGCAGCAAATTACCCTTGTTCGAGCTGCTGACGTGAAAAATGTATTTTCATCAGTCACACTTGGTCGAAAAAGATCTTATTTCATGCAGGTGTACTGAAGGACAAAGGCCTATATTGTTCCCGCGGGAGTTATGGATTGTGAAAAAAAGCTATAACTCCCTAGGGAGTTATAACTTTTTTTTTAATTAGCTCACTAATTCATACAAATGAAGTAGGGTAGAAGAGTTTAACTTTGAAAATACTGCCGTTAATAATTTAATATGTTTGTTAATGTTTAAAAATATTTAATTTGATTAATTTAATAACTGTTTAAAATATTTTTACATAATTTTCAATCGTGGCTGAATGCCGTAAGGTCTGTGCCTTTGATACTTAACCTGTCAACAAATGACAATATGGCGGACGAATGTTTGATATGTCACGTATTTAAGAATAATTTCGCTTAAAATCTAGTTTTTTCTTCGCAAGTGTGATGAAAAACATTGTGTGTAACTCCAGGGGTAAGAATATTGCAAACTCGGGTCTTTAATTCTAAATGTCTGAAAAAAATCTGAAAAAATGTACCTTCAACCCCCCCCCCCCCCCCCTCTCCCCTACACCCTCAGCACAACCCCCATCCTCGAGGACTTTTAGTATGTTTATCTGGAGACCACAAGATATAAGTATACTAATTTTCAAAACTACACGAATTATTTCCCCTGATTTCCCATATTCGGGTTAATTTTCTTGACCTAACTTCTTTTTGAGATTAGACTCAAGAGAACCTGCATGTTGCATCTTGTTTCTTTCCAATTTGAAATATGTATTTGTTCAACTGTCCTTGTCACATACAAGTAGCTGCGAAATTCCATAGAGAAATTATGAATGAATTCATTGATAAAGTCACCATGCACTTTTACGGCTGAGAGTACAAAGGCAAATAGGTACGTAGTAGGAACGTCAAATATATTCAAAGGCAATTGAAATCCTAGTTAAAAAAGTGCCCGCTTTCGTTACTTATGTGCCTACACTGTAGGTACGTTAGTTATGAGAATTTTGTTTTGTTTACAAACGAGACGTGCCAACTAGTACGGTAACTAATGGCATATAAAACGAGACTATCGCGATTCCAATTAATTTACTTATATTTGTTGTTGTCCGGGCGTTGACAGTAGGTACTCGCAGTTGAGTTGAGCAGTGAAGACCTAAAGTAATTATTTTTTTATACATAATAAAGGCCTTAATTAGCCTACAGTTCAATTATCTCAATTGTGTAACGAAAATTACATATGAATAACTTGCGACAAAAAAAAATTAAATTCCTTAATTTATTCCTTGGTTACCTCTAATTTGTGGTTCGATTTTATTTTCTACTATCAACATAGTTATCAAAAAGTATTTATTACATTAATCAAGTTTTCATGATGCAAGAATAGATGCCTAGATAATTATAGTATGATGCATTTTAATAATTGGCATTCAATTATTAATGAATAACCTCATCAAGTTTTATGATGTTAAATATTAAGAGCACGAAATCATTATAAATGTAAAAGATTAAAGTAAGCCACAAGCTTTACTGTTAAACAAAAAAAAACAACGTTCGCCTGTAAAATATTTTTGCATTTTACTACGCGTTTATTATGGACGCTTTAATCCAGGCTTTATCACTTTTATGATTGTCGACCACTGACCTCGATATAAATAGAATAAACCTTCACTGAATATTTTTGAAAAGGTAAAGGTAGGCAGGCATGTTCTAGAGTGATTATAAATCTCCTCAGCTACTTCATTTTATAAATAAGTTTTTGTGGAGTTTATTTGATTCATAATAATGGCAACGACCTTCATCAGTTTAGTTTCTATATTTATATAACTTAGAAATCCTAGTTGATTACGAAATACAAAAAATACGAACCCTCCTATGTATACCCGAACCTAGATTCGAAACAGCTACTTCAACATTCGTAGTTAATACCCTAATCTAGGGGCCTAGCCAAGATGCCAATGGTTTGCTCTGTAGCGAACGAAATGCTAATGTCTCTCTGTCGCACTAGGTAGGTACGTAATATGGAAGGGATAGAGACATTAGCGTTCCGACCGATCTGAAAAGATATTGATAAAAATGCGTACCCAGGTTTCATTCGTTTTGCTTATTTCCGTATAAGGAAATTATTTGTAATCTTAGACTGGCTTTGTATCTTATTCCCTAAGCATTCCCTAGATAATTGACAACATTTCATTTTTATAATTTTTTTTTTCATTTTTTTTTATTAGTAATCGAAAATGAATAAAATTGTGCCTAAGATTTATTACTTAATAATTAATTCTTATAAAACCCGAAATTTTACATTTGATTTAGAAGAATGTTGCTTCCTGAACACAGCAATATATTTATATAAATTTAATATCGCTTATTACAAAAAATACAAAAGAATTTAAAAAAGTTGTGATTTTACCAAATCTACGACACATTAGGTGAAATGCCATTACCATTCATCACGAGAAAAAATTAACTGGCATAATATTGGATTTCGCATTGAGGTATATATCCCTCCAAAGTATACCAAATATTGTTTCGTCCCTTGCCAACTGCAAATATGATTCGTCGAAGACATCGGACAAACATTTAATTACTTACATTACATTCGTTAGTGTTTATCCGTCAGTCAGATCGAGACAAGCCTAGCTTCTAGTGTAGAACTAGAATTACGCAATTGTATAATTGTACACATTTAAAGAATATACAAGGCCTTTGTGAAAAAATAAACTATCAGCGTATTCCTCGTTTCAATTAAAATAGCGTGAACTAATAAAATTATAGGATCAAAAATATGAAATGTCGTGAATCAATATATACCACGATGCAAAACTAGGGAAATTCTTAAATTGGTTGAGTGAACTCGTGTCCTGCAGCGGTAATTACTTGTACGTAATACCGTAAGTCACGGCCGCTCTAACGAGACGGTAACTGCAAGTGAGCTCGAGCTATTCACATTGCTGGGCTGAAACAGTAAGGCTATCATGACTTGCAATCGAAAATTTCTAAACAGACTACAGACGACAACGAATAAAGCTTTGAATAGTTTTCTTTTATACGTGTTCCTTAAGTTACATGGTGGACTGAACAGATGCAACTTATAAATATGTGAGCTGTCACGCTTTTCATACAAGTAGGATCTGGGATTCAACTCGTCTGCAAGTTGCATAGTTGTAGTCCGCTTGTTTTAACCTAAATTCGTTTTAAAATAAATAAATTGTCCATTGAAATAATCTCAAACAATAGGTGTTTCTAAAGTAGTTGTGGTTTTTGTATGTAGGTTGACATGCTTATTCTCAGCAGCCGTCCAATAGATCATCGTCAATCATCGTTTAGATCGTAAAACTTTCGGATTTTACAAGTTTTTGTTTTTGTTATTCTCTCTCAGATTAAAAGTAACTTAGGTAATACGAGTAATTAAGAGTTTCGAGGGAATTGTGCATGCGTAAATAACCTTCGCCTCAAGTTTTTATTTCCAGTCTGTTTGTTACCTTCAGTCGAAATTATTCCTCCACTACTTGCGATACCATTTCCAGTTTTTTATTTAATCTCTGCTTACGCAAAGTGACCAGCGTCGAGATCAAATTATACTAGGCACCAGCAACGGTTCAATATTTGTGAGGTAGCTAGTAGTAACGCTTGACAACGCCAACAATGAACCGGTTGCACTGGAATGTGGATATATGGTTACAGTTTTCAATATTGTCTCGTCAAGTCGTGAATTCCTGTTTTTAGATTCCAGCCTTCTTCAATTTCAAGTATTATGAAGTTGTGATATAATCCATGTTTACTACCGAATGAATAAAAGGTGTCATTTTCAGCAGACCAAAATCAAATGAAATATTCTTTCAATCCCCATGCACAAATCCAAATATTACCTACTGTGTGCCGAACTCGTGGAAAATACCTTTTACTTTGCATGCTGCCGCCTAGCTTTCGTATCTACAATACAACGCAAAACTTCAATTCAAACACAAAGGGATCCTCTGCTTATATAAAATCCGTTTACATGCATTTTATTGGATCAATCAAACTTAATCTGACAAAGGAGACTCGTAATTCAAAGTTTTAACATCTTTTTTGTAGGATTCCATTTACGAGCGTCGTCTCGCCTAGCGCTCGAAAAACTATTCTAGCAAGCGCTAACTGATGAATGAGTTTAGATTGGGATAGGACCGTACTGTTTTCACTTATGAGAGTTATGCATGCATGCATGTCTATCTATGAAAGCGCAACACTCTTACATTAAAAAATTATATAAATCTTCTATCTCAAATTTTCAGTATTGTGACGTAGCAGTAGATACTAGCAGGACTTATCTCGGTAGTTTTATTCCAAACTATGTTTCCAAAAGCGATACTACTCTGTGCAAATTCAGAATATTGGCCAGAAGCCATATATGTAAATGGACAAGCCTTATTGTATTTCACAATTTAGGTTAGAGAGATACCTACCTACTTTCCTATGCTAGCTTTGTGTAATAAAACTGCATTAAGAATATTAGTCAAATTTATATTTTAAATAAATAACATCAATTCAGGATGAATTATTATTTTATTATTATCTAATAAATACTTAAAGCCCTTTTTTATTTATTCTTTGTAGAGGGTGAAATCGGAATCGCTACATTTACAAGATGGCGAGATTTGATTCCGCTTACCCGTTGGACCCTTGCCAATACAATAGATGGGCAGTGACTTTGCAAAATCGCAAGGATATAGATTTATTGATACTTTTTATTAGGCCGCTATAAATGTTCTATTTAGGGAATATTATGCACCCACACATAATATTTATTTCAACCATTACTAAATGTAAGATTGTGAAATGAAACCTCATCACATTAAGAAGCTTGCTTAAACGCGCGCTTATATATAATTCTATTGATTATAATTTTTCTAATTACATTATACTTAACATACATTACTACAGTCTTCAACAAGAGATGTCTAAACAGATTAATATTGCTCCTGAAAAACCAGAGAACAAAAATCTATATTCAGTGATTTTGTAATGTCTAACTGTAGAAGAAGGTAAGAAAATGTGAGATCATACTGAACTAATTTTACTACGAGTAGGTATGGGGCCAACTTCGAAATTGGAAAAAATCAGCTGTCTCATTCATTGGGACGAATCACATCTCAATGTGTATACAAAAATACGTGCCTTCGATTTCTAAGCTGCCTAGTTGTACGTCTATCAGGGTTCTCGTGCCTCGAACAATACTCGTATTTATGGATTTCTCTGTCCCACTTTCAACGAAAATTCCTATGACAGACTGTACGACTGGAGAATGCACAGAGCGCGGCAAACATTTGTGGGGGTTCTAATTACTGCTGTCCGTGCATTTGACATATTTTCACTCTGAGACCACGTATTGGAAGCTGCAATGTTTTTCAGCTTGACGTGTATTCGTGGGCGCCGTACATTTTAAGTACTTTGAAGCGCTTTTGGGGGCCGTGGAAGACGTCCTGCTACTCGGCTGACAACGGTCCAGAATTACTTGAAAAACACAAATATTGACGCTGTAGCAACAAATCGTCCTGTGTGGAGAAAGAGTACAAGGACAGCAGATCCCAGATAACGGGAAAAGGCTTAGGTTGAAGAAGCAAGTGCTTTAATTACCTACTTTCATATAGAGTAATTTTACACCCTCCGATCTGAGATCGAATACCTATGAAAGTTAGCAAACGATAATCTTTTACAGAATAGCCCAATCGATAGCGTAGTTTGCCTCTTGTTGGATGTCAGAAGCCGGCTCCGGTATAAATATCTTGTCAGATAATAATGTACCTATATAAAAATTAACCTGTAGGCTGACCAACATTTGTTCAGGTACTTTTAAAAATAACTTGTGTTTTGATTTTTACTTTCTTTTAAAACACAATGTATTGGTTATGTTTTAAGGCGTAATAAGCAACGTGAACTACAATGATGATGGCGTACATTGAAGATATTAATTTGTATGAAAAATAAGAAGTCTAAATTTTTATTTTTTAAAGTTGTTTAACTAAAGTGTCACCGTGCGAGGAGTACGATCAATGTTATAATTATTTACTCGTGTTACAGGCGCCACTTGGTATAATAAACAATACAATAATTGTAACTCGGAATAATTAATTTGACAAAGTAATCTACGATTTGCCGGTAGCAACGACACATTAACATAAAGAAAAGTGTCTAGGAGATGATGTCTATAGGAGTTAATCGTTAATACATGATTAAACTGCACCTTATAAACGATAAACTCTGACTTAGTTGTCTAGCCCTGGAACGCGCAAGTCCTTAAAGGATCCATAAAAACAGGGCAGAAACTGTTGGCATAGAAATATTATGATATTTGTAATAAATAGTTCTAAACAACGTTGACACTTATCTTATTTAGACCTCCTTATACCTAACAACAACAGCATTACGTAGATAGATATGAATAATTCACAATTATTAACTATGTCAGTTGGTAAGGTCTCGGGAGGCAAGAAAGGGCGCCGTGATCCCACCTACTTGCAGGCTCTTATCCTACATCCTTCATGTGACCAAATCCACCCCTTCTAAAGTTATTAATGAACTTGAATATTTGTAATTATGATAAACTTAAACACAGACTCAGGTTATTTTTTTATTTATCTATACTATAATATTATAGGATGCGAAACCGTGTCGTCTGTCTGTCTGTATGTTGCCTCTTCACGCTTAAACTGCTAAACCGATTTAGGTGAAATTTGGTATAGTGGTCGTTTGAGTCTCGGGACATATAGTAGTTTTGAACCCAGATCACCCTCAGAATAACCCTATGAAGGGGAAAGGGGGGTGGGGGGGTGGAGGAAGTTTGTATGGGGAATTCTTAATCGTTGAATAGATTTAGTTGAAATAGTCCCCTAGTCCTACTAAGTCCCACAGTAATAAGCTCATTAAGGCTTGTGTTGTGGGTACTAGACAATGATATATATAAATATTTATAAATACTTAAATACATATACATAAGGTCGATATTTAAACCATAGATACAATAACAGCTTCGACAGGAAAAGATAACTAAGTATGTAATAATAGTATTAAGCAAACGCGGATCGGTCCGCGCGATCTCGCCAACTATTACATAAACCCTAGAGATTTTCAATAGTGGATTATTGTGTAAAACCCTGTTTCAAAAAAATCATAGGGTCACTACCCACTAGGTCAGACCGGTCGCCATAAAAGAATGAGAGAGTTGCAAGGATTGTAACGTCAGAAGAGATTGTAACTCCTACTTACTTTACCTAATAAAAAGTATTTTGTATTTTGAAAATAGAAAATAGGTCCCAAAAACTATTTGAAATAAAATACAAAATAGTTTTCTTTAAAAGGTATTTAAATACAAAATACAAAATAGGTATTTTGCATTTTGTATTTGCATTTTAAATACAAGTATCTCAAATAAGTCACATCTCTGTAATTCAATGCATATATAGTTCAACCAAACAATTGAAAACTATAAAAAATCAATGCCATATCGACCATCGATAGTCCGAGATAGTACTTGCGGTTAGTACCAATGTATGAACTCGTACTAAACACTAATCAATAAATAAACAGATCTTAAGACAAGTACACAACTACACACGCTCTACTCGTAAGACATGGTGGTAATCAGTGGTAACAACTTGGTGGTAACTAGTGGGAATAACCAAAATTTGTCGTATTTTTGAGAAATAACTTTAAATTTCAAGCTCAAGAATGCATTATTGAAATTAAAACAAACAAAATACTGTCTTATTTTTTCATACAGTGGGGTGGGCGGGAGTCTTGATAGTTCTTACGTACCTAAGCTCCCAAAAATCGGCGAAGCCGAGCGCGCGAAGCGCGCGTGCTTCGCAAACGGCCGGCGAGCGCTAAAACCGACTTTTTCTCGTCGTAGGTACGATGTTATCTCACAAAAACCAACTTTTTGTCCTTTGTATTAGACTTATAAATTCATTCTTCTACCTAAAACGTAGCGTTTTAAAAAGTATTAAAGCGTTAGGTTGAAAACCGTTAGGTTAGGTGTTGAGTTGCTATTTAATTATTCGGCACAATGAAATTATCCGAATAAATTGGATACGATAAATTTAGAAAACCGGTGTGGCTCGGTCTCAAAAATAAACTAAATTTGAAAGTAATTAAGGTTCAGTTAGCTTGTTTAGCTTAACACCCCTTTAACAATGTATAAGAATTCAGAAATTCGTATTCATACTCGTACTTATTTAAAAAGAAAAATTGTACAACGCTACTGAAACTGTAAATTAAATGATGCGCGTGCAGAAAATAAATGAATTACGCAAGAAGTTTTACTGAGCACTTTTAATTCAAAGCAAAACTAAATGACTTAAGTTAGTAGGTAAACTTCTCTTAATCAAGTGTAAGTGCCCACCTTGCACCTGCAATCTTACTGAAATATTACCCTGTTTTAGACGGTAGCTACGTTGCTCCGGAAACATAATATATTTAGTAAGTGTACACATAAGCAACCTTAGAAACGAACGACGAAGCCTGCATTGACTTACTTTGACTTGACGTTTGTCATATTTAATAAGTATTTTAGGTACCTTAGAACTATACAGGGTGGGGTCTGTAAAAGGAGCAATAAATTAAACTGTAGGTTGTAACTCCTCCTCTGGACCTCAAACTGACCAATATTAAATTTGTTCAGCAACTTTTAAAAATTAACTTGTGTTTGGTTTTTAGTACAATTTAAAGGTTATTCTAAGACGTAAGAACCCATCAACGTGGTCACTAGCGCCACTGCTAAATAATTGTGATGGTTTAAATTTAACGATAGATATTTTAAAAAAGGGGGCCGCTACGTACTGTATTTTGTATTTAAGTACCTTTTGAATACATCAAACTAGTTTTTATGTAACTGGATTCGTCGATCTATGAACTCAAAACAAAAACGGCCGTTTTAACTTTGGACGCCTAGATTGACGAATCCAGCAACGTAAAAACTATTATGATGTATTCAAAAGGTACTTAAATACAAAATACAATACGTAGCGGCCCCCTTTTTTAAATATCTATCGTTAATTTTAAATATTCTCAATTATTTAGCAGTGGCGCTAGTGAGCACGTTGATGGGCTCTTAAAGCGGGACAAGCAACGTCAATTACAATGATGTTAGCGTACCTTCATTGAAAATAATAATTAATTTATATAAATATACGTAGTCTACTTTATAATTTTTAAGTTTTTAAACAAAAGTTTTATCGTTTGAGAATTACGATATGTTTTAATTATTTGCCCGTCTTTCAGGGCCCACCCGGTATAATGTTATTATGTGCATAATGATGACTTCAAGTACTTTAGGTACAAAGTAAAACTAGACTTAATATGTCGTAGCTTCCGCAAAATGCCCCAAGAGTTCAGAAAAATCATTATGACATGAAAAGTACCCATCTAATACCACTCACCACGATAAAGTAGGCATTAAGGATAAATTTAAGTCTAAAAGAGGTATTAAATTCACTAAAAACCGCTTATTGTCATCTCCATCTCCGTCATATTTAAGAATAAGTAATGGGTCTCGTTAATCTATAAAGGATGTCGGCGATATTCCCTAATGAGGGGTAGCATAAATCAATTTGGATGGCACAAGAACTTTTGTAGATAATTAATTATATTAGGTTAGTTTGATGATGAGGGTCCTAGGCGTGAATCCTATTGGCATACCTACCTAAAATCTATTTTTAGTGTTGAAACTTGTATAGGTGTTCTTTTTTATTTAATACTCTTGTACTGTTGTGTTCATACTTAACTATTCCCGGTAAATATCAGTAGGTACCCCTAGTGTAATTGTATTCGATAGCGTGAAGTGACGTACGCGTTTGCGTTAAGTCTCATTTTGTATGGGATTTTGAGTTTCCAAAACGTCCCGCTTGGCGCGCTATTTCTAAATCCCATACGAAATGAGACTTAACGCAAACGCGTACGTCATGTCACGCTATGGAATAAATTTACACTAGGGGTTCTGATCAATTTGATAGGTGGTCAATAGTTATATCTTTTACAAGAGGGCAAAGTTCAGTTTAACCACTTGTGCTAATATTGATACCCGAGCAAGCGAAAGATTCCGAAATTGGAATCTTGAGCGCTGCGACGGTTTCAAGGTACGAGGGATAAACAAATTTTGCCACCGAGTGAAACACAATTTTTTCACCAAACCAATGCGTGGAAAATACCAAACCAAATCAAATCCAAATGAACGTTATTAAATATTTATCATTCAATATCATCATTTAATAGTCAATTCTACCAACATAAGGAAACAACTCAAAATCCGCGTCAGAATGCTTTGCCACACATGTGGATAAAACGCAACTTTCTCATCAGTTTTTGAACAATCAATTGAGCTTTTACCAGCTGGTGGTGATTTTTTTTTCTAAAGCAAGTGACCCGTTACGCTACGCCACGCTACGCTACGCTAGAACATATTATAATTTCATATCTGATAGTGAAATTAGAAAGGAACTTAGTCAAAAGTGTTAATCTTATCGATTCACGTATCCTCAGTGCCTCGAGCGGAGCCATGAAGTAAAAAAACACTGCAATTTCAATCGGTAGTTGGTATCATGTTATAAGACAAAACGTTGGAAGAACCATGTGAATGTACGAGTGAACTGAACAAATGGCATTAGCAACTAGTTATCCGTCGCAATAGGCAAGTGTTCAGTGCAGTCAAAGTCCCGATTCTGGCGCCTTGCCTGCAGCGAAATTGAAAAGTTTCGAGTCCGACGCGGCGACACAACTCGCCCGCAATATTGCGCCAATATCACTGCTGGTCAAGTTTTGCGGGGTCACAGCGACAAATTGAATAACAGCAGGTGACTATAACTTATTGTCCCGTGCCTATGTATAATGTGCATGTGTGTACCGGTTTCTACAAGCTACAACCGATACCTACATACGTTCACGAATAGTACCATCGTAATTATGTTGGTATTAGAAACGTTGGAATGACTTTTATTTGACTATGTTTTGTTTATTTATAAAGCCTCTCCTATTCTTTCAAAGTGTAATTGCTTGATACCTCATTTACCAAAATCAGCTCAATAACGTTGACGATGGGTGAAACACATAAACTTACAACTACATGTTACATTATAACATAGATATCTAGTTATCTACATTGTACAAAACTTCCGTAAAACTAAGAAATATTAAAATGGGTCACTCGCGAGTGCGTCTTACATAGAACTTCGAATTACAAACGTGCGATGAACTGCGAACGAAATTATCAATCGCTGGCGATGAACGATTGCTCGACAGATCGCTATTGCGATAAACTGTTGGTCGGCAGTACGGCTCCGCGACGGGATAATTAGAAGTGCTTCATTAAAATTCCGTTGCACTACAGTAAAATATAATCGAAAAGTGCGGTTTTTCGCATTTATTTATATATAATTTTGTTAAAAGGCTGCAATCGGATATTACTACCTACTATTTAGCATGATATACCACTCTCGTGAATTACGAATTCCCAAATTAATATTGGTTATCTTTTTGTAGCCCCCGACGTAAAAGACGGTTGTTATATGTATACGTAATATCTGTCTGTCTGTCTGTGGCATCGTAGCTCTCCAACGGCTGGACCGATTTCAATTCGATTTTACGTGAAAGCAACTCGCTTAGTAGCAGTTTTAAGAGCTCTTTTTCAAAATGATGTAAGGTATTTTTGCGTAGGGGTTTTTTTAATTTTTTTTTAATTTAATAGTTATTATTGCAAAGTATATAAATATATACAGCTGTTAACTTGTCAAGAAACGAAGCACCAAGAAAGTGGCTATACTACTTACGAGTATAAACTTGATCTGAATTAAAAAGAAGCAAAATATAAATGTATTCAGGACGCTACAATATTAAATTATTTTTATTTAATTAATTTAAATACGTGGGTAAATTTAATACAATAGAAAGTTAAAATAACAAGTTAGAACAAAGCTTCACATAACTACATTATATGTAAAGTGAAGAGGCCGAATCTAAAGTAAACATTTTGTTTTAGTTTAGATCCTGTTATCGTTGTTGTCAACTGCCTCGGCTCGCAGTAGGTACATCTCACGCGCACCATTAGGTAAGTGCGAGAAATGCCTAATGAATATAATAAATCAACGATGCTTGCGTGCGGGGACCAATCTGCGAGATCGAATGTCAAGGTAAACAATATCAAAACCTTAACAAATAGTTACATCAGAATCGGTGTCCCTGTACTTTAATATATTTTTTATTAATATTTATATAAATTTATTATTAATTTATTCTGAAACATACTTACAATTAGCAGTGCCGGATTAAGACATTTTGGTGCCCTAAGCATTTCTAGACCATGGTGCCCCCTCATCAAGATTACATTTAATTTTCTTGGTAAATTGAGTGACGTTTATTGCCGCATTACTGCTGAGAATAGAATTTTCAATCCGTCACATCATTTTATCACAGAAATTGACAGTACTGCAGCAGTATTGTTCCAAGAGTAGGTAAGGTGAAGTGTAAGCAAATTCGAAGACCGTGCTTCGCATAAGTCCGGAGGCCAAGCCAACCATTGTCCAAGTGTAAGCGAAGACGTAAGACATAGGCCGTATTCTGCACAGGATTTTGCAACCTCTAGAGCTTTCCTGCGAAGCTCATTCATGTGAGGGCAAAGGCCGAGCTTCAGTAGGGGCTTAACCATTGGCCATTGGTTCTTGTCAGAACAAGTACCAATGGTCACAAATGTCTTAAATAGCAAATTATTGTTTACGAAAATGGGACTCAATAGGGTAAGTTTTAAAATTACCTCTGACCCGACGTTTCAAGGACGGCGTTGTCCCCATGGTTTCTCATTATTTTGATGTTGGAGGTAATTTTAGAACTTAATCAAACGCGATTAAGTCCCGTTTTCTTAAATAATAATGTGTCACAATTAGGCCAATACAATTAGATTTTTTTGACCTAAAAATACGTGTAATCCGAGTTTGCTCCATTCCAGGAGGTGTGCATAAATGTTTCCTCTTTTTCAGTTTTTTTGCTTGTAAATCGAAAATGGTACGGCCGACGGAAAATTTGATCTAATTAAGAGTATTATTAAAATTTATACTGAGGATCCAAAATGTAATTTAACTATGTTCTTGCATAAAATATATTGATTGTTTGATTGACTTAAGGTAGGTACCTTAATATGTATTCGTAGTAAATTGTAAATAAAAAATAACCGGCCAAGAGCATGTCGGGCCACGCTCAGTGTAGGGTTCCGTAGTTACTCTTCCGTCACTATAAGCTAAACTGGAGCTTAAAGTATAGTAAATTGTTAACCAAGGGATGAAACGGTACCTTTGACCCGAGTTAAACAAATAGGCAAATTTGCATAATCAGTACCTAATTAAAGTAAGTCTTTTTACTATGAAGGGAAAACTTTTTGCGATAACTCAAAAACAGCTAAACTGATCATGTCCGCTATAGTTTTCATTTAATGTCTTTCTTAAGCTCTACTTTCACGATTTTTTTCATATTTTTTGGACCTATGGTTCAAAAGTTAGAGGGGGGGGACACATTTTTTTTTTCTTTCGGAGCGATTATCTCCGAATATATTCACTTTATCAAGAAATGTTTCTTGAAAACCCGTATTAGTTTTGAAAGACCTTTCCAACGATACCCCACACTCTAGGGTTGAAGCGAAAAAAAAAATTCACCCCCACTTTACGTGTAGGGGAGGTACCCTAAAAAAAAATTTAATTTTTAGATTTTATTGTACGACTTTGTCGGCTTTATTGATTTATATATCCATGCCAAATTTCAGCTTTCTAGCACTAACGACCACGGAGCAAAGCCTCGGACAGACAGACAGACAGACAGACAGACAGACAGACGGACATGGCGAAACTATAAGGGTTCCGTTTTATGCCATTTGGCTACGGAACCCTAAAAAAGGTCGACATTTTTTATTTTTGGTAAAATCATGTCAATAATCCGAAAACGCTTTCTTACCAGTGTCGGATCCACCAAGTGCTAATATAATTGATAGGGGGTTCCTTCTACATCGAGTGGTTTGGCAATCCAAAGAAAAAAATTATCTCCAAAGGATCTCACAATGTATGCACACACCTCCTGAGATAGAGCAAACTCAGGTTATACGCATTTAGGACCAAATAATTGTATTAAATCAATTTCCAGCTTGCTGGGAATTAATTCCTCAAAACGCTATTTTTGGATCTAATTTGATTGGCCTAAATCGTGAAGGTTGAAATCAGTGTTTTTAAAGGCAAAGTCTAAGCCTGAATGCGCTGAGCGTTCGATGAGGCGGCGCTTACGGATGAGGCCAAAGGTCGAGCCGAAAGAGGACAGCATGGATATGGATCCATAGCCAAGCGAAAGTGAGGCAGTTTGCATAAAGTAAAAGGCCTGGCGTCGCATAAGACCTAACGCCGAACTGCAAAAGAGTGGCTTGAAATCGAACCTATGTAATCACGGTCCTCCTACTGCTCGGCCTTTGCCTTAACACGAAAGCGCAACTTGATAAAGATGCTTTTGTTTTTCGGCCTTCGCAGGGCCCTTTATTACACTTTGACAATTAGGTCGCAGGATCGCGGCTCTGCAGCAACTCGGCCTAGCCGACACATCTGGTGTGCAATATAGTTTGTGTGTGCAAGAGAGCAAAATACGCTACAAAATCGGTAATCTACGTCGAGAAAATCGGTTGGCCACAAGCCCGACGGTAAGATTTTTTGGCCATGAGCTTTGATGGCCTCCGCATAAGGTTGGGGATGTGCTTAAATACGTGTCCTCACTCTCTTACGACCCTTCGTTATTAGATGGGTACTTGCACACGTATCAAAAAGTTTCGTGTACATAAGTACTACACTACGACTACGATGCTGATGCAGCCTGCGCGTTTTTTTTTCCTACGATTTTGGTGCCCCCCTACACGTGGTGCCCTAAGCAAGTGCTTATTTTGCTTAATGGTTAATCCGGCACTGACAATTAGCTTCATATACATGGAATCGTTGTTACTCCACGTCCGTAGGAATTACCTTAGATAACCCTACACGTGATCCGCGGGTGGTGCTAAACGAGTAACAGATTTAAATACATTTTTTTAGAGATGGTAATCGAATCTATTTCCCGTGAGACACAAATGTCTGTAATTCAATATCTATTGTATCCCCGAAACTTTGAAATTGCAAAAGTAAATGTGGCGGTAAATGTGGGTTGCAGCGGGGCGATGCGAGTGAAAAGCGCGTGAAGTGAAGTCACCTCGCTCGCGGCGTACGCCAAAATGTGAGCACAAGACATGGTTTTGTATTTCTATTATTTCAAGAATTGTTAAATAGTTTTTAAGTATAATTCTAAGCTGCATGTCTTCTTTTTGTCTATACTTACCTGCCGTGTATGTTGTGAAAACGAATAAAGTTTTTATCTATCTATGTTTTTAGCTATTTACGCCTTAAAAATGCGTTTCAGTATATATAGCGCTGGTGGCCTAGCGGTAAGAGTGTGCGACTTTCAATCCGGAGGTCGCGGGTTCAAACCCCGGTTCATACCAATGAGTATTTAGGAACTAATGTACGAAATATCATTTGATGTTTACCAGTCGATTTTCGGTGAAGGAAAACATCGTGAGGAAACCGGACTAATCCCAATAAGGCCTAGTTTACCCTCTCTCTGGGTTGGAAGGTCAGATGGCAGTCGCTTTCTTAAAAACTAGTGCCTACGCCAATTCTGGGGATTAGTTGTCAAGCGAACCCCAGGCTCCCTGCCGTGGCAAAAATGTCAAGATAATGCGAGGAACAAGAAGACCACGTCGGTAGCAAACAAACATACGGCCCGCTTGATGGTAAGCAGTGACCGTAGCCTATGGACGCCTATATTAGCTATCATACATTTTTTTCCTTATAGCATAAGAAATCTGTTACAAGTGTTTAATATACATTAGGGTTATAAATATATGTTAAAATTTTACATTTTTAAACTCTTATCTACTTTAGAATGATTTATGAATTAAAAATGTAGGTGTAGGTACTACGTACTTTATGCCTTGGTACATTATCACATATACAATGAATGAATTTTCAATCAACAGCCATACATACATTTATTCATAGTGGTACGAGTATATACGAGTATGACAGGTCATACTGAAAAACTTTTGTTATGAGACCAATGCCGAAATCGCGAAAAATAATTTGGCTGGCTCATAGAAATCAGAAATGTATGAAACAGCAATTTTTTTTTTTTTTTGTGATTTCGGCATTGGTCGCATCGTAAAAATTGTTCAGTATGACCTATAAAGACACTACACAGAGCTGATGATTAAAATTTCACCATGTATACAAAAATTTGGATGAGGTTTGACCCTTCTCTTAGTATTTGAATACTTCCACTTCACTGCGAATTTGCTACGCCGTAGCGTAGCCCGTAGCAAGCAAAGTCTGATTTGGAGTCTGAGTCGGAAAACTGTGATTTGAGGTCAGAGTTTAAGGCTTATTATAATAAATTATTATTCACAAGACAATAACAGAAACCATATTTTCATTAAATTAAGAAAAGTTTTCGGCTTGTTCGTAGACACAGCTCTTAAATTCTGATACACAATAACGGCTCGATTCGAAGAATGATTAAGACACGTTTAAGATATTGAAAAGATCTTTAAAAGATCGATAACTAAACGACATGTCAAAATTGACGTTTATTTCGATTCCACTGTGATCCCAAATCCCAATAAGATCTTATCTACGATATTTCTAAATTCAAAGGGTTATTCCCACTAGTTACCACCAAGTTGTTATCAGTGGCAAGTTGGTGGTAACTAGTGGGATTTTTTTTCCCAGTAGTTAAAGGTGGAAAAAAAATTCCCAGTGGTTACCACTAGTAACAACTTGGTGGTAACTAGTGGGAATAACCCCGTCAAAGCGACATTGGTTGCCCGAATCGAGCTGCTTCTGTCAATTATACGACATACAAACGATATCTAAATGATAACTTATCTAAACCAGAACTTATCGTGATCGTATCTCATTCTTCGAATAGGGTCGTTAGTGCCTAATTTGGACGTACAGGTAACAAATCATTTTATCAGGCATTTTTACAGTTAAACAAAAATAATCGGTTATTTTTGCCCTTTATGGAACACAGACGATATGCGTTTAGGATTTGAGAGGCTGTCACTACACTTAATAAAACAATCCCCCGCCGTGTCTGTCTGTGTGTATGTATGTTCGTAATAAACTCACAAACTACTGAACAGATTTTCATGCGGTTTTCACCTATCAATAGACTGATTTTTGAGAAAGGTTCAGGTTTATAATTTGTTAAGGTTTTGTGTAAAAAGCGGTGGTGGCCGAGTGGATATGACGTCCGACTTTCAATCCGGAGGTCGTGGGTTCAAATCCTGGCTCGTACCAATGAGTTTTTCGGAACTTATGTACGAAATATCATCTGATATTTACCACTAGCTTTTCGGTGAAGGAAAACATCGTGAGGAAACCTGCATACATCTGCGAAGAAGTTCAAAGGTGTATGTGAAGTTCCCAATCCGCATTGGGCTAGCGTGGGGACTATAGCCCGAGCCCTCTCGCGCATGAGAGGAGGCCTGTGCCCAGCAGTGGGACGTATATAGGCTAAATTATTATTATTATTAAGGTTTTGTGTAACACGTGCGAAGCCGGGACGAGTCGCTAGTTTGTGATATGTCGCAGGCAAATTGTATGATTCCGCCTTTTTAAAACGGCGTCGTCATTTAACATACGTGAAACTTTACATAAACAAATTGTAAAAAGTCCCATTTTGTAAAATAGCTTATGACTCTTATGAGTTATGATATTACCAGCGCCGCTACCTACCGCGGCACTATGTCCAAAACAGAGCGACCGATTTTAGTTGTGTTTTTCTGTGAGGATAGCTACACGCCAGCAATGGTTCTTAAATAGGTTTCAACTCAACAGATGGCATTGTTATAATTGCATCGGAGATTTTCAAATGTCATTACATACATTCGGAATTATAGTAGGAGACAAAGCTTCAAATCCATGAATACCTCTTTTATGGTTAACCGCAAGTTGCCAGGAAAATCCAAATAAAAAATCCCTAATTGCTCGCTAAAATCTATTGGCCACATTCCAAAAACGATGCAGTAGCCGCGCGATGGATTTGATTTAGCCACTCGACTTTCCGGAAATGATAGAGCTCACTGTCGGGGATAAACGAGACATGCGCGTCGCGCAAATACACATCCGAAATTCTCGGCTACGGCGCTTTAACTTTGTTTACTAAAAATATTTTCAAGAGTTTTAATGACCTACTTGCATTTATCATTTTTCCTAGTTGGGTTGGGAATGGCCATACTTACCAAGCTACTGATAAAATTAGGTATCTTTATTTTAGGACTTTAATACTGACATATTCGCTAGCGTGAGCGTAACTTACATTTTATGCATCTCGCTCATACTGGCATATTAGTGCGAGCGAGATGTATAGAAAGTATCGCCCACTGCTGAGCTAAGGCCTCTCTTCTTGTACGCCACTTGCCCCGGTCCTGAGCTATAGGTAATCTCATCCAGAAGTGACCCGAAATCACCCAACGAGCCAACGGACGCCAGGGGCTTCTTTCATCCGAAAGCGGCCACAAATCCGGTAACATTTTAGTCCACATGCCATCACGCAGACGTTAGCGAATATGTCAGCGTCAAGTAGCGTTACTGATAGAGTGAAATTACCAAAAGATGAAAACTTAAGCGACTACCCCAACTTTTCATATGTTGCAATTGTTTTTCGTCGACTTTTTTTTTATATAATTCAACATACCCGTATAATCAAGTTAAGATTAAACGACTCCGAACTCTCATCATTATTCAGTATTTTTATAAAAATAAATAACTGCCACGATAGGCCAATTTGCCTAGAAGATGAACAATGTGCCCTAATTATGAACAATTTGTTACCTATAGTTGAACCATTATAAATGATGTACAGTCAGCATCAAAAGTAGCGGATGAAAAAACGCGCCATAAGTATCTGATATTCCGGATCACTTTTCCAAATATAGATAAATTTCCAAATATCGCGCTCAAAAGTATATCTTTTATACTCTTTGTTATTCTATATTAAAGACAATACTTTTTGTTAAGCTGTTACAGAATGGCAGATACTTGTGAAACGTTGTTTGATCCGCTACTTTTGATGCTGACTGTACTCCAGTATAGAAATGTAACAAATAAATAATACAAAATGATCTTGTAGTATTCAAAAGACAACATTTCATAGAAACTAATGATTGTAATTAACTGAATAAAGCAAAATTACTATAAATAAAATTAAGAGAGAAGTATATACGTGATCGTCCATCCAAAAAGAAAAAACGATTTCCCCTTCTAAATATTTTCCATTCTCCATGTTTTTTTAGTATGTTATTGACACAGTTAAAAACTGGGATTATAGATATTCCTTTTTTTTTTAATTTACAAAACCAATAAATGTTTTTTTTTTTCAAATAAAGCAAAACCTATAAATTTACAATATATTATGCAGAAGCGATCAAAGTGATTTGTTAAGATTAAGCTAGTGGAAAACGTTTTTCCCGAAATGGAATTTAATAGAAAAACTACCATTATTTCACTAGGATCGCAAAACTATTCTTCCCTGTTAAGTAAAAACGTTCATCTTATAGATTTCTTCTTAAAACATGAACCAATAAAACAGTTGGTTCAACTTTTGGTCATGATTTCGATAAATGAACTAACTGAACTTTGGAGTTTTCATATTTTAGGAATAAAAGCCAAAAGATTAACTAGTAATTTTCTTCGTTCAATTATTGGGCATAATTTATAATAGATAGATAGATAAATCATTTACGTGGCAGCTGCAAAAACATACAATATAAAGTTTAAATCATCAGAACAAAAACAAAAATTATGACAGTAACAAAATAAAAACGGCACAAAAGAAAATAGAGACAGCAAAATAGGGATATCCCTATTTTGCTGTCTCTATTTTCTTTTGTGCCATTTTTATTTTATTTTTTATTAATTATTCCATTGTGTGTGTGTATTTTGTGTATATACACACACACAAAATGGAATAATTAATAAAAAAATAAAACACAATAAATGTACCGACCTACATACTGTGTGCGTTGCAGCAGGACAAAAGGGTCACGGCTCAGTGATACTCTTCACTCTTTCGAGTAAAGCACTGGTTTTCTGCCGGAACCCAAGGTTACAACAGATGTACTTTAAATAAAATGAGTATAGATATATATATAATACTGAGATAATAGATAAGTCGGCAAGGGCTTTGAACAGTGTATAGGTAGAAGTAAGAGTAGTGTAAGTAGAAGAAGATGAACCAACTAAAACAAACCTTACATTAACACCGTGTAAGATATAAAAAGCCATGTTCATCTTTTGGCTTAAAAATCAACTATAAGCGGATGATTAACTTGAGACATAAAAATGTCATCTACTTTTTTGCGTAGAATACTTAACGGCATTTGAAAAAAATAGGGCTTGTCCAAAAATTGAACATTGTTCATCTATTGGTTTACACGCGCTTTATTGGAATTATAGCTTGAGCACCAAATTTCTCATACTTTAATACATAAAAGAAAATAGTACATAACGAAAACTGTAGAAAAAATAGCCTAGAATGTGTACGAAGCAAAATCATATCAATATATGTATTAGTCTATTGTGTAGGTACGCAACTAAAGGCTTAGACTTTGAAGCGGCCATCTTAAAAAGATTTCCATACAAACGATGTTTTTATTGTTTTAGAACTGAAATGTTAGCCTCGGGGAAGTAAAAAGTTTTAGTAAAAAATACTACTAAGCGTGTACTGAATTTAATTATTTCGATTTTAAAGCCAAACGTTCATCTTCTGGGGGTCGGTCATCTTTTAGTGCCACTATCCTGATTCCGCTACTCGATGCTACGAGTCGACTAAGAAAATAATAAGCGTTTTGGTGTAAAAACTGATGTATGGAGTGAGCAGTCTATGCTTACTTCTCTACGTTTGAAGTTACCTAAAAAGGCAAAAAATCTTTAAGTAATCAAAACAATAGGGTATAATAATAGTATCATAGTTTCATATCCTAGTGTATGGACACTAGGATATGATATGATCAGTGATCGAATTTTCCGGTGCAACCGTGGGATACCAAGTAGAAAACGTAATATGGATCTGATCAAAATTCCCGGATTTCGTTTGAAAAAATTATATCGATATGATAGGTATACTTAGATAGGCAGCTCAAATTACGAATACACTCGTAAACTAAATCTTTATCAATGTATTGAATATTCTTTAATTTAATGTAAAACCTGTACAGTATTTTTAGTAGATATCCATAATATTTGTTATTATTATCACATATAACGCGGTTTATCAATACTTCAATAGGTTTTATACATATATCATTCGATATCTTAATGTTACTGGCCACTTATGGTGCAAAGCAATAAAACAAATAAATATTAGTGAATTGTCAAACTGACTGGATGACTGAAATATGTTTTATTATGACAGAGTTTTACAACCTATCTTTTGTAAATGTTGAAAGTATTTATATCGTTATTGCATAATAATAAACGCCCTGGCGGCATCCTAGGTTAGGTATTTTATAATGTGTTTTTATGCATTTTTTTATGTTTTGTTTTTTTTATTATATGCATATTATAAAAAACCTATACCTAAGCGTTAAGATGAATAAAGAAAATACTTGTTATACGCTTGTTATATGCACAATGCACATACATGTAGGTTTCTATCTACTGTCTATTTATCTGACTCCAAGGGTTTAACTAATTGGTGAGAAGGGAAAGTCACTTAGCACGGAAAATACAAAAGTTTATTTACTTCACTGTTACACTACACAGATCAAGGTTAAAACTTAATTGCTTCTACGAACACTATACCTATGTATAGTTGGGAGAGAACCGGGCTAGTCGAAAGTCGGGGGACGACTGCCGGGGCCCGCGCCTCGCGGCTTGCACGTGGAATGCCATGTCAGCATTCCTGCAACTGTGTACACATGTGTCCCTACAATAGTCCTCCCAAATTTTTTCTTAAAAAAATTTTTTACAAAATAAAATAAAATCATAAGTTCGGTCAACATGAATAGCTTGGTATCGCCTCTCTGCCAGTGAACGTTCGACCTAACACTTCGCTGTAACCGTATACTGCGCGCTCTGCACTTCGCGGCGGCCGGCGGGCGATACCAGGAATTCATTCTCACACGATAATACACTACAGGGTATTATGACTACTGTTGTTTACAATATACAATGTAACTGCATGACCTGTAATGAATGGCAAAATTTAAAGTGCACATAATTCGAATAAAAATAATCACGAAACTAAAATGGTGCTTTCATAACTTAAACCTAAAAACACTAATCCTTAATGTCACTTGCACAAGAAATAACGGGAAAAATTCTTTCACAGAGCTGTATTAGGCTGGACCGCTTGGGGTGGCAGGGTTTGCACCCGGACCACTGGCTGCGTCAGCATACTCGCGGC